>NW_020884876.1:9180325-9273409 GCF_003945725.1 Corapipo altera
TATTATTCTATTATTCTATTATTCTATTATTCTATTATTCTATTATTATTATATTAATATAGCTGCAATAGTACGTTTGTTCTGTGAAATCCAAATAGCAACATCATCTCATATACACCTCATGGGTGAAATGACATTAGATTTCCAGGAGCCTATCTACACACAAGAGGGACTAAGTGAGACTTATAGATTTATCCTATTCAAACATACTAGGTTTGTAGAAGCAACTTATCAGTCAAAGATAGTACTCCATTTAAAGCTGTTGCAACATTAATGTTGTAGCTTGTCTCCATTTTTCAGCTAAATAGAGGTTTTCTTTTTCACATCACATAAAGTCTTCAACCAGCTCAGGCCCTCTAATAAATTGCAAACTCTGTTACAGTATATCTTCTATTATGCCACTTGTTACTTTAGTACGACAGGAAATTAAAGCAATAAAACACTTTCAAAATGATAGGGCACACTCAGGCAGTCATTTTTCTTACATTCCAGTATTATTCTTCAAAAGACCTTTTATGATACTAATATTAAATTCTTTGAAGCCTAAAGAATCTGTTGAAAGTGTTGAATTTCTAGATGCAAAGCTCAAATATTGCATCTACTTATGCATTTATTAAAACTGGGAATGTGGGATGGAATTAAAAAAAAAAAAGGCACAAAATGCAATGCAGCTAAACAATATATGACCCGATACATTTTAGATCCACATTAGAGAGTACATTGTGTGGAAATTTGATTTAATACTAAGGAAAATCTATTTTGCTTTTGTCTCACCTTACGTGGCCAAATGCACACCAGATGTGGTCATTCATATAAAAGGTTGGTAACTGCACACTGAAGCACAGAAAACCAGACAAATACTATAATGGTCACTTATTCGGCATGCTCACATTAAGGAAATTGAATCAAGCTTATGAAACTATGCATTCTTTATTAACCTCATAGAAGAAGGTCACATTGACTGCTCTTCTAATGGAATGCACACTAAAAAGATTGAAAGACATCATGTGAAAGAAAATACTAAGTCTCCTGATGAAACATTTCCAAAATGAAATTAATAAAAATGTTGAAAGATTTATCTCATTGTGAAGAACATGTATTTGGAGAAGAGAAAGAAAAAAGAGAAAAGGGAAAAGGAAAATGAAAGAATAAAAATGAAAGAGAGAAGAAACAATGAGGAAAAAATAAAACCTACCCAAGCTACCAAAGCTTATACTCAATGTCTGTTAAATATTAAAGGTTAGACTCAATGATCTTAAGAGTTCTTTTCCAACATAAATGATTCTATGATTCTTTATTCATCACCATGTCAAATATATGGTAGAAGTAGATTCCTTGCTTTCTAAGTGGGCAGAGTGAAGGTGATCAATTAGGAAGCCTCAGAGAAGAGTGAATGTTCACTATGTAACTTCTGATTTCTCTGCGATTTAAAGTTCTATATTCACTTTCCTTTTCACTGTAGCCATTTTTGGATATCTTCCAATGTACTACCACCATCTGGTCTCCCTTAAGCCTCACAAGCTGGAGTAGACTTGAATTGGTTAGAATTATGGTAATTTTCTAAATTATTAATAAATTAGGCATGTTCCTACTCTGCTTCCTTTCTTTGGTTTGTTAAGAAATTTCCTAGCAACCTAAGGAATCCTTGGGAATATTTTTTAACATTTAAAACAAGTCTCAGAGACTGCAGGGAGATCACCTGTCTCACTGCAGTGTGATACTTTTCAAGAGCATGTCACTGTGATGGAGGAAACTGTGAAAGTGCATTTCAGATTCAACCTAATTTGTTAATCTGGCTGTCGTTGTTATGCAAAAGAAGTTCATGGAGCAAAAAGTCAGCCCATTGGTCTTATATGACATGGATATGGCTGGGCAACATAACTGGCCCAAAGAGATGCAAGGTATTTCTAGACTTAGTAATGTGGAGGCACCCATGAAAGAAATTTTTCAGGATTACAGAGAGAACCACCTCTAAAATGAGTAAAATTATAGGGGTTTTTTTTGTTTGCTTTTTTTTTTTTTTTTTTAATCAAGAGAACATGGAGCTTTTCTTCTCTTTAGGTTTTATAGCATGTTTACCACTTGGTGGGTAAAGAAATGTGACTAAAATGTCATGTGATAGATATTTTTCTTTCAATGCCCAGGAGAACAAGTCTTCTCAACACAGAAGCCCTTCTGTATTTATGCAGAGCAAGGAAAGAAGAAAGTAGAAGTCTTCTCACTTTGTTGCATATTCCATTAAAATATTTTTGTTTAAGATGGCAAGGAAATGTTGCATGCCACAGACTGACCTTATGTACTTTCCTGTCTGTTCCCAGATGACTCTAGATTGTTGTCCTTTAGTTTTTACTCCTTATTTTTGCCTCTTCCTACTGTCATGTATAATAGATTAGGAATCTCTTCATAATTACCAATCCCTCAAGGCCAGTGTGTCTTCTACCACCAGATCTGAAAACTGCACTTTAATTATGCATTCAGAATTGGGAAAACAACTGTGACTATAACATCATCAGTAAAAATTATGGCATAAAAGAACTATGAAAAAAATTTGCTTTGCCACAGCTTGGGCTCTAAATTCTAACAGCTTCAGCATATAAACTTGTACAAGTACACTCCTAGAACTGGGGATTTTGTTAATAAGAGGGAGGACTCTGATATAGGAAATTATTGGAAACCCTATAGATTCTTCACTCATTGAGAGAAAGGATAGAACTTCTAGGGATTCTCTCCTTGGTAGCAAACCTTATGTCTTGGTACAAAAAAGTTATATTGGAGATTTTTCTCCTAAAATATGGTATAATCATTGGCCACTACAAAACCCTTCAATTTTAAAAAAGATTATTGTTCATGAGTACAGGTGTGCAAAGGTATGTGTATAAATATATACATTTAAGAGTGTGTGTGTTTGTGTGTGTGTGTGTGTGTGTGTGTGTGTGTGTGTGTGTGTATATGCAGATAGTCACATTTAGTACTAAGTGTCACAAGTTATGGAAAATTACATTTTTGGGTGTTCTTTTATTATCTTTTTGGCAATTCCTTTTAAGAATGGAGCACTGAAGAATTATTCATCGCTAAATATGAAGGTATACTAAAAAGAAGACTGATTCGTTAATGTCCTTACGTACCACATTCCCTGAAAAGATGAATGTTAATTGAAATACGAAGCCAGAAAAAAGGATTTTCATTCTATCTCCAAAAAAGGGTGAACTAGGAAAAATATCTCTGAAAATCTGAATGAAAAGGAATGAAAATCATTAGAAATAAACTAAATGCGAGCAATGCCCTTGGTTTGCTGGGGTAATATGTAGACAGTGAGGTTTCCTGTTTGGAGCAAATGGCTCTGGGCAAGAGGATACTTGGTTCTAATCCCCACTGAGCCAACCTCAGGCACATCATTCAGCTTCCCTTTACTTCAATCAATCCAGCTTAAAAACGCAAAAAGCAGGTCCTCAGTGAAGCCAGATGCTGCAACTGTGCCAAGATATCTCTTGGGCAAACAGACTGGGGGAAAAAAGGTGTAAGAAGCAAACTATATAAAGAAAGGGAAAAAAGGGTTCTTAATGGTTTGCAAGAGGTTGAACAGAGGCCAAACAACCACCATGCTGACATGAAATATTTCCTAACAGAATTTGAGTTGTTCTGCTAAAGTAGGTATATTTACTATTGAGATTTCTCAATTTATGATACTGTACCCTGCATAAAATATTTATTGTATTTGGACAATAATTTACTAATTTACTATCAGGAATTAAGACTCTTTCAAAGTTACAAATATTGAAAAATACATTAGTAACTTAAGACACTACAATTTTTAAAGTACAGAGATTTCTTCCACATAAAATGAATGAATAATTCAGTTGTTCAGCGAATTCCCCTCTGCCTCCAAACATTTTACTAGAAAGATGAATATGAAAATAGAATTGACAGCTTTAGGGTGTGATACACAAATAAAAGATAATGAAATCTAGAATTAAATTCATGGGCTGCATTTGTTTTCTCTGCATGCTTAATAGAGTCTCCCATTGTTAAGGACTCTGTAAGTAATCATAGATTTCTTATTTAGTCTACTGGAAGAAAAAAAATGAGGTACTATGAGGATTAAAATGACACAAATTATAAAACAGATAAAATATATATGCATGGGCTACTCAGTTGGTATTTTTTCTGCCAGCATGTAAAAAATTATAGATGCACTAAATATTTCAGAAAACATTCTTTTTACAACATTATGCATGGACTTGTCAGTTTTCACCACTGAGCTTTGTTGATTTATATCAAATACCTAATTTAAATCTAAAAGGGATGGTTACATTTATAGCACACTTGAGTATTTAGGAATACCTATTGATATTGCAGCACTTATTTTTTTATTCATATAAAAGTAATCCATACAAATAAATAGGAGTTGCTCAGCAGAAGGAACTATGGCCATTTTGCGCTTTTCAGACACATGTTGTTACAGGCTGTAAATAAACAGAGTAGTCAGTGTACTGCACAATATTAATTCTAAATATATACTCTAATTGTCCTGATGAAGAAACTATTAGGTAAGACTGGTCTATGATATGCATTATGTTGGCACACACAATCATCCTGGTGTTGCTTTACACTTGAGAAAGTATTTTTGAACTCAGCACACCTGTGCTGCAGTTTACTTAATGAATATGTAATAAATGGTATTATTCTGCCACATATTGTAAATAAAACTTTGAATAGCTGTAATGTCAGTGAAGAATGAAATTAATTCCTTACAATAATGATAGGACACCCTTGCAGTAGGGGTCCAAGGATTCCTCATGCTTTGGTTCTTTTTTCTCCTCTCTGTTGGAAAATCATGGTAGGTCATGCAAACTTCAAGGAGAGCAGTAAGGAAAAAAAATAATAGCAGTGCTATGACACTGCAGTGGGAGCAATGAGTTTGGAAGGAAAGGATGTGAAAAATTGGAGTGCAAGTGTGGACAAAACAGTTACTCTCCCACCAGCATGGTTCTATGGGAATCCATTATATTGACAGCTGGCATACACTTTTATCACTGACTTAAGAGAAGTGAAAGAAATATAACCAGAGAACAAGCTATCATTGAAAAGAAAAATAAATACACTAAAATATATGTGTCATTTTTTGTACTTAGAAGTCTGCTAGCAAAAGTAAAATGAACTTGAATAATTATTTTTAATTTACAGAAAAAACCCCTTTGTTTGCGACCTGCTCTACTCTTTGATCTGCAAATAGATACCAGAAGAAACTTCATCCATTTCTTCATGTCCAGACATAATGGGATTTTTGGGAAAGGTGTGGAAACAAATATCCCAAGGGCCAACACTGCTTACTCACAATAGACAGGAAAAAACCCAGTTCTGTAGCTGGGAATCTGGAAATGTCATGCCTGCCAGATATTCTCCGGGCCTTCAGCAAGTCCCAAATCAGTGAACCTCAAAGAACTCTGAATGCTTTGAACAAAGTCTGCTAGAGTTTAATCCTAGGGTTTAATCTTTCGCAGCAAGCAAACTTCATGATAGAAATTTGAAAATGCTATAGGCTTAATTAATTCTGTATAAATAATTCCATCAGCTCTTCTCTAAGATTCAATATTAGACATAATTTAAAATTCAATTTCTGACATAATTTCCTTTTTTTTTTTTAAAAATGCAGGGCTATACTAAATGAGAGTCATACGAAACCAATAGTTTTGAAAAACTGTCCCAACTGATGTGGTCCCAGTTGAACCAAAATCCTACTTCAGATTCAAAGATCAATCAATTCTCTCACAAAGTTCTGTGTCAAGGCAGAGTTTTGGCAGTCATACATACCTCAAATTATGCTTTCATGAGGCACTAAATAATACCTTGCTTTGGTGTAGTCTAAGTTCTGCCCCAAAAATATGACAAAAAAGTACTCTGGTAAATGTATATTATAATTAGAAATATTTCAATAGTCAAATGTGTAAAATACGACTAAACTGCTTGGGAAGTGACACAACCCAAAGGAATTGTAACTTTCTTTCCCTCCTTCTCATTTTAAACTTAGAGAAAGACAGAATAGTATTACTGGTAAGGACAAAGAAATATGCTCATGTCTGCTAAAGATGCAACATGCAGGCATCTGTAACTGCCTAATCATCATCCACTCTGGACTGGTGAGGATATAAGCGTTAACAAAATAGGACTAAAAGTAAATTTTCTGTTTCTAAATCAGATCTGTTCAGACATGCCACATGCACTTGTTTTCATCAAGGATTAAGTGCATGACAAGCTTGAACTTTTAACACCAAAATCTTTTGAGATATGGAAGAGCAAAAAAAGGTCACAACACTTCCATAAAAGTGAAACATAAATTTTTCACAACATCATCACTCAAAATTGACTTCCTTTATTTTCTTCGACCTTTCAAAAATAACCCACCATTGATCTAAGACTAAGAATGAGAAATAACAAATCAAATATACATTTCCTCCCCCTTGGAAGTTTGAATGAGTGAAAATAGGATTTGGAATACAGTAGTTCATGTTACTTTCACTTGGGAGTTGTTGCCCAAACTACAGTGCAATAGTATTTAATCTGAATTCAGAGGCAACAGTCAGACATCATCCAGGAATAAAATTGTGTGTTTCAAAGAAAGGAAAAGCTAGCTACCTGCTTTTCTAGCTCCTTGCATAAAATGGATGCATTACTGCTAGCAGATATGGATTCCTTTCGTCAAACTAATGACAGTGACAAACAACAGGGTAAAAAAGCAGGATTGTAAGTTTGTAGCTATATCACCATCCTGAACCACAAATAGGAGATAGTTATGAAAAGATGTCTCCGTTGTAAATTAATAAAATTTTCCATTTATTCCATTTTTTATGATGCATCTTTTCAGATGTGATGCTAGCTGTTAAATAGTAAGAAAACAAACAGCTGAATAAACATTTGAAACCAAATTAATTAATATTTACAAAATGCAGAAATAATAAAAGCTTGCATTTAAAAAAAAATTCTACTTTCAGAGATTCTTGGCTTGATCCACAGCACTACATTTCCTCCCCAACCAGTATCTAGCTACAGACTACCATAGGGTGGCTCATCATTATGGTTCTCACTTTCAAAGCAGGTTTTGCATCACTTTCATAAGTTTTCCATCCCCATGGAAAAAAGAAGGGGGAATATGTGTGTGAGCATTTAATTAGCCTATGTTTTTCCTGTTGAATAATATGATAGCTACTGAGTTTTAAGCTGTGTTCATGAATGAAACAAAATGTTCACCTTAAGACAAGGTAGATGTAGTATTTCAAACTTTGAACTTTTCCAGAATTCTAACTTACTCTACCAAAAGAAGCTTTAACTAGCTATATAAAAGTCCTGTAATTGCACAGTATTTTCAGTGCTAACCTAAAAGTGTGATTAATTCACATTCTGCATTTGAACAAAAGTAAAAATGGAAAAGTAACTTTGCAGGATCACAAATGACCGATGACTTATTAGAATAACAGAACTAAGTCTGTGAATTAAGCGTGGGGATGCCAGAGATATAAAGCTCACTGGAAGCTAGACTGAAACTTACTATGATTTTGGTAAAAATTTTACTGAATACATCTCACTAAAGCCATCAAAATTTCTACCAGAAATCAGCTAGCATTATTTTATGGACTTTTTCTCAGTCACATCGTGCTCATTCCCCTACTTCTTCCAAGCTGAAAGACTTTCTTCCCCCAACTTGCAGTACTCTTCACAGAATCACAGAATATGCCAAGTTGGAAGGGACTTAACATGAATCCTCTACTGCATGCACTCATAATAAATTTCTACCTTTTTACGTTTAGTGTCACAGAATGTTGACACTAGACATGTTATGTTACTTTTTGGATGGTAGTTAAGATCTTCCATGACCAGGGCAGCAGGTGTAGCTCCTGCTCCTCCAAAGCTGCCCCACAGCCCCCCTGCCTGGGGCCAGGAGTGCCAGGCCAGGGCCAAGAAAAAAATGCTATCAGCAGTTCACTGCGTGGACATCCATCTATGCCTGTTTGCCACAGGTACAGCCCAGGAACTGAAAGGGAAAACTGCCTCTTTACGTCCTTGTGTGCCCCTGAGGGCTACCAGGATGGGAAGGGAGGGCTGGGACATCCCTGGGACCTCCCTGCAGAGACCCCTCCCCAGACCTGAGGAAACAGTGATGCCCACAGAGGCACTGCATGCTGCCATCTCGGCAGGAAAGGGCCCACCCTGCAGAGAGCCTTATTCTGTACTTATATGTCACTGGGATGTTTTAATAAAACACATCCTGAGAGAACAAAAGCTTCCTGAAGGCTTTTTCTGTGCCCATGCAAAAAAAGTCAGTGGGCCTCGGGAGTCCCCCATTTCAGAGCTGTCATGACTCTCAGTTTCAATCTGGTATATGTATGTTTTCAAATACTTTTTTATTTTAACATCTCTTGTTTTTGGAGGCACTGCTGAATATATGTCTCTGACTATTGTTTTTAAATCTGCTGAAGGGCAGAGTATCACTCATTGTCTTACTGCTGCTCTGCATCTGTACTCAAGTAGTGCATGGCTTGTATGTTTATATCATGAATGACAGATAAAAATCATCAGCTTCCTTCTTCCTGCTGTTTTTTATCCTCGTGTTGCTATAGAAAGTGTGTGATGGGGAATTAACTATGAGTATAACAACAAGAAAATATTACAGCACTAATTCATCAAAGTACAAATCTAACATGTAACCAAACTTCCTCCAGCTTTTCTCAAACTTGTTTATACAGCTAGAACAACTTCAAGAAAATCTGCTCCCCGGAAATTTTCATTTAAAGCCTCAGCAGTCATCAGTTGCTTCTTCTAGTTGACATGCTCTGGAATGTCAGAATGACAGAAATAGATACCAGGTTTTATCAGGGCTGTATATGTTAATGGTTTATACAAAAGGTACTGTTACTTCACTGAAAGGGACAGGTGAGTGAATTAACTTTTTTAAAAGATGGACTGACAACTCAAATTTGCTGGACATCCCACTTGGCAACGTTCCCTAAACTGACTCTTAAAATTATATGGATATGTCAAGGAAAACATTCTCTTTAACTATATTCATAAAGTCAGTGCACAGAAAGTTTTCCTTTGTGCTCCCTTCCCAGTTCTAACATCCCTTAATGCTAACACAAAAATAAAAATATAGCAAGCAGCACTGGCAGAGCTCCATCTTTCATGCACTGGGAGTTTTATATAAAAGGCCAGATCTCTGACTGTTTCAAAGGGAATATTTTCTGTAAGACTCCTGGTTCTGTACTATAATGATGTTCATTTTGATAAGCTTTAATAGTTGTCAGCATACTAGTTGTTCACACTATGACAAAATGTTTATACAAATAGCAAATAAGAACGACCAGCATATTAAGAAAATATGATTAAGTTAAATTACAATCAAAATATTATGAAATTAGTTATCCTTATGTAAGTATTATAATATCTTCTGATTATCCAAGTTTTAAAAGAGAAAGTTCTGAGGGAGCTAAGCCTGTTCAGCCTTGAGAAGACAAGATTTAGAGGGGAACTCATTAACATGTATAAATATCTAAAGGGTGGGTGTCAAGAGGCTAGAGCCAGGCTCTTCTCAGTGGTGCCAACCAATAGAATGAGAGGGAATGGGCAGAAACTGAGGTACAGGAAGTTCCACTTTACCATAAGGAAGAAAATGAGGAAGAACTTTGCTAGTACCCATGCATTGGAGTAGATTGCCCAGAGGGGTTGCAGAATCTCACCCACCGGAGATATTCATGAACCATGTGAACACAATCCTGTGACCCTGCTTGAGCAGGGAGGTTGGACCAGATGACCCACTGTGGTCCCTTCCAACCTGACCCATTCTGTGATTCTGTGAAGTGCTCTAAAAATGCCACAGAATCACGGAATCACAGAATATGCTGAGTTGGAAGGGACCCACAAGGATCATTTAGTCCAACTCCTGCTCTGCACAGGACCATCCCCAAAAGTCACACCATGTGTCTGAGAGTATCATCCAAATGCTTCTTGAACTCTGTTAGTCTTGTGCTGTGACCACAAGCCCTGAGGAGCCTGTTCCACTCCTGAGGAGTGGCCTTGTTGAACCTCATCCCGTTGGAATCAGCCCAAGTCTCCAGTCTGTCCAGGTCCCTCTGCAGAGCCCTCCTGCCTTCCAGCTGATCGACACTCCCCCCCAGCTCAGTGTCATCTGCAAATTTGCTAATGGTACACTCAACCCCCTCATCTAAATCATCAATAAAGATATTAAGAAGTGTCTATTATTTTCCATTCACTGTGTGGGTAGCTGAGACACCACATTTAGTTGGTGCCAAGATTAAATATGGCATTGTCTTAATTAGGCACCTAAAGTTATTTGTCTGGACATTGGTCAAAAGCTTTGGCTAATTTTTGAGACAGATTGGATGATTCACCTGTTTGCTATGTCCAACATGAAGAAAACTGACAAATAATATGCAAGAAAGCGTCTATTCTGGACTTCAAGGCTAATAAATAAAAAAAAAGATGCTGAAGATTTAATACAAAAAAAATGTCCACACAGAGGATAACCCATTTGTGGGTTACGCAGTGAACCCTCCCTGTTCAGATAAAAATCCCTTTAATCTTAAAATCCTGAAGCTAGTCCTCTGCATATTCTTATTGATAACCTAGAGAAGTTGATACGAATTATAGGGGGAGACTGAAATGATTCCTTCCAATGTGCAGAATGCTCTAGCAGATTTAATAAAGCATCACAAAACGAACACTTTGAAAGCTAGTGGCAAGTACCCTAACTGCGGTTCTCCATTTCCACACTCTCTTTAACTCCTATAGATTTTGGAAAAACTTGGACAAGGCCTTTACATAATTATCATTTCTACCTAGTATAAAAATAACTAATTCACCTAACTCAGCAACAGAAGACAATACTGATTGCAGAAGAGAGCCTTGTTGCTACTAAATAAAAATCAAAGTTTAGATTTAAGATAGATGCTTTTTTAAATTTTTAAATTTCTTTTTTTTTGTGATTAACAAAATGATGCTCATGAGAACAGTCTCTGCTACAGTTTGAAGAAAAATTGATTTGTGCAAAAATTTGTGTAGAAATGTTGCAAATGTCTTGGTTCCATTTGTTTTAAAATTTGTTGTACAGTGATCAGTTTGTTGACAGAACATCTGCTCATTTCATCCCTTGCAATCTCAAATCTGTATTGCACTTCTGCTCTGTTTTCAGGATAGAATATCTTGACATATTTTTGGCTCTATAGTCATATTCGGTGTTGAGAGAAAGATTTCCATATTTGTCTATTGCTCCTATAAAAAAGCACTCAAGGAACTGAACTTTCATACATATTTTCCCCAGATGTTAATTCAAAACCTGAACCATCCAAAATATGTACAAAACATCCAAAGTAAGTCAAAAAGTCACCAAAGACTTAGATTTTCAGCAGCAGGACATTGTTAGAAATCATTGTCACTTTGGAATAAGTTCTAAGGTTGTATCTAACCAAGTCTTTGAAATATCAGACACTGCCTACACTGATTAATTAAACAGGGCCAGTGAGAACTCTTAGGCTCTGGGGCTTATGAACATCAAAATTGTTAATTTGTATTTAAGTGTTTTTAAATACAAATTACAATTTATAAGCTAATCCCAATTTCAATTTGTAAAATTTAAAAAATAATTTTAAAAGGAAAGATCAATAATATGAGAATCTTATTTTTTGATATTAAAGATTTTCCTTGGCATTGCAACTTACTTTTCTCTTTATGTTCAAAACACCCATTCTTGAACTATCATCAGTTTCATGATTAAATAGTCAGCATTCAAAAGGATATTGAGCTTATAGACTTCTTCTAAATCTAAATGGATGATTTCCTCACATTGCTTTTTATTTAATAACTCACACTGCAAGAAGATACAGGACAAAGATTCTATTTTGTCTTTGGCCAAAGAGCTTTCAAACTCACATCTCATAAGGTATCATCTTCAATCTACTTTATTTTTTTTATATAAGAACTCTTAATCCTTCCTGTTATAGCAATTCTTCTGTATATGGGATAATCAGGAATCACAGAAGAGAATACAGAGAACAGAGAGGTTAGAATGAGAACATGTTTCTAGCTTATTGGCACAGTTCCTCAAATCCTTCCCACTATGGTGGCTTGTTAAGGAAGTTCCATTTGGCACTTATTAATCCGTTGTAAAATACATAAACAAACTTTGTGACAAAAATTGCAATTAGCAATTTCCATCACCACACAGAAATTTTAGCCATTCGGATTAATTTTTATCCCCGCACTCCTGCATTCTCTCTGAGCTAATTAATATGTAATTATTTAATGCAAAGTGGACTATCTGAAACAAGACAACAGAAGCATCCCTGCCTTATGATATTTCATAGGCTGGTACTTAGAGCAGTGCTAAGAGGCTGGAAGGCTCCCACCTCTGTCTATCACCTCCTCAGAAAGTTTTCTAATAATTGAATTTGCATACAGAAGGCTATGCAAAGCTTTAGAAGAAATGGAGTAATTTCCAATTCTAGCTCTCCCTCTCCCATACTGGAAGATCAGAATACAGTTCAGAAAATTAATTTTGCAAATTTTGACCATTTTTTAAAATCAATCTATGATGAGGCCCCTCACACTTCAGAGGAGACTGGAAACCTTTAAATAGTGACCCAAAGGAATAGTGTTTGACACGAACCAAATCACTCAGATTCAATTTCACCAGTATAAAAGATTTAAGAATATGAGAATATGCTTACTTTCAAATAATTCTTGACTTAAAATAACTATTGACTTAAAATAACAGCATGCATTATAAACAGTTACCTCAGGAATAAGGATATACCTTGACTGCTCATGTATCTCAGCTGGATTTTATATTTTGTGAACACATAATTAGTCTCTGAAAAGTCCTCTAAATCTATAAACCTTGAAGTGCTCTTAAACTAATATTTTTTTACTCCTCCTGTTAAAGATGGCAACCAGAGCCCCCAAAACACCCAGTCTGAGCCACCTCCACTTTTTCTAGACAGAGAGAGAATGATGCAATTGTTTACTTCCTCCTCTGCTTCTATGTTCATTGCTTGTAAAAGAATGCTGAAATATCACAGCTTACTGTGGTGGACTAAAACATTATTCTTCTCTTCTTCCTTGAAGCTGCTTAATTAACATTTCTACCAAACTGTTTAATTTATCCTACCAAAGGCTGGCTTCACCATTCTAAAGATGGTCATAAAGCTTCATACCTCATTTAATGAGAAATATTACATGCACAGTCTCTTAACTAATTTAAAACTATCCCCAACCTAACAGTAATTTTTAAGATTAGTTAGGGTTTTTTAGTTTTTTGAAAGAACGGCCACAGACACTAACTTGCAAAGACAAACTTGCAAACTCTGACCAGTCTCTTATCTCTAAGTTCCATGTCCAGAATCCTGCATAATGCCAGATTTAGCATAGTAAGAATTATGACACATGCTTTCAAACGCGATTGAGAATCTCACAAATTAAATATTATGTATTTGATAATATATTATTATTATAGATAAATTAGAATTTATCAAAAGTGGATGACCATTTTGCATGATGACTTATGTTGGCTCTCCATTCAGCACTTGTGAGTTTTCTTTGAGAATATTTACCACTGCATAGGTCTGTGCAGGCAACATACTACCTAGTCAAATGCAACAGAGCAGAAACCAAGCTTGAACAGGTGCCGAGGAGAGGATCAGAATAATAGAGTGCCTATCATACAACGGAAAAGTAAAAGTGCTTATCCTCTTTAAGTTAGTGAAATAATGGCTAAGAAGATATATTGTAGTTAAGAAGATATATAATAGTTCTCTATAAGTAACTATGTTTGGAAAAGAATTATATGCCATGAAAGGAGAAGGACTACTTAAACTAAAGGGCACTGTTGGCAGAAGAAAAATGTTATAAATTGTCCATGAATAAAATTAGGCTGGAGATTAAAAGTATTCTTAATGATCAGAGAGCAGTGATGATCTGGAACAGCTTCCCAATAGCAATAGTAGGGTGAAGAAAAATAAAGCACTCGGAAGCCAGTTCCCATTAAGATGGAGTCTGATCTGTTTATGAAAGTTATACAATTATATTGAGTAGCAGAAATTGGCTCCACTGAACAAAGAGATACATTTTCTATCCTATTTTTGTGTGTCATCATAATTGCTCTGCTCAGGAATAAAAGTTCAGTATAGCAAGGCTCATTATATTAGTGCTTTTGTTCTTTTCTTGATATGTCTCTTAGCGCCTAAACAAGAATCTGTTTTACTAACAGTAGTAGTTACACATATTTTGTCCTTCTAGATGTAAAGAGATTGCATAAAGGAAGACTCTTCAACCTAGTTTATTTATTTACCCAGTATGGGAAAATCTCAAGGACTCTACACATATTACTTATGAATACATCTACTCTCGCTTAATGTGTAGGCTAATTATATTATTCTTCTCTTTTGGAAAAAAAAGCAGATGGTTAAATGTCACAACTTTAAAAAAGCCAAAATAAAATAAAATTAGGCAGCTTTAAGCATGAAATGCTATTAAATTAATTTTTTATGAGAGCAGAAATATCGAAAAAGTGAGACCTGTGGTCTCTATGGTAGAAAATTAGCTGTTGAGAGCTGGAGAAGAGAATGGGGAGAGGAGGTAGAGTATGTTTTTTTTAATCTCCATTTTCTACAAAAATCCCTGACAAGAATATCTATTAACTGCCTGATTTGCATAAATCTTCCACAACTGAAGCTCAAGTAAGCCTTAAGCATTTAATTCTGAATCATCTTATTCAGTATTTTTCTGCACCAAATTTACTCTTCAATTCTCTCCTATTTTTTCCAGGCACACTGGTGGTAGCAATTTCCCTGTAACACTGGTTAAGACTATCCCTTATGAAGTTTTCTGGAGTGACTGAGGTAAAAATAAAAATGTTCTGATATTTTCCCCTGGGAGAGCGCGAACAGTTTCTTTGGCTTAAACAGGCTTTAACTGCATCCCACAGAGTGATGCTTCATAGCATATTATTAGTGGGATCAAAAAGAATGTTACGAGGAAAAGCTGGGCGATAGCCAATGTTAAGCACCACATGTATATTTCTCATCTATACTTTAAAAATTCAGAAATTAGGGGAGTTTATTTTTTGGAACACTTTTTTTGTATTTTTATTGGTGTTTTCCCTTTGATTTTTTTTTAAATTACACATTTTCACTGGTAATATGTAAGACTCACATATTAAATTTGCACACTAACAGAACCAGCTGCATGAATTTGCAGATTTTGTGTTAAAAGGCAAGAGTTCTTCTGCAAGCCAAACAGTGGGTCAACTACAAAGGATTTTGTTGTGATTTCTAGGACTGCTCCATTTAGCTGATTTTGAATGCCCATTTAAAAGAATAACTGAACACTATTAATTGGTAACTTCCCATAAAAATCCAACAATTCTAGTGAATATTTGGAAATTATTATTCTACCAATATTTTGAAAGCATTCCAATTGCTTCATATGCAAAACAATGAGAAGAAAGGTTGTTTTTTTTTTTACCAAAGAAGAAAAGTGGCCATGAGATTTGTATTTTGATACAGATGAAAAATGGGCACATTTCATTGCAACTCCTTGGCAATTCATCTGTCCCCTAGTTTTCCACTGAGGCTCATTGCCACACAATAATCCTTCTTCTAGCAGTCAAACAAAGTCTGGTAATCCATTTTTCTTCATTATCAAGCTTGATGTCTTGTGGGATTAACTCTCCTACACTGAATTCTAGGTGTAGTAATTATGTGAAATCCTCTGGAATATCTGGAATCAAAATGCATTGGACCAAATTCATCCTTCGAATAGCTTTACAAGTATAACTGCTGTTAAGTCAAAAATAAATTTGACACTTTAACTTAAGGAATAAGGCAAGCAATATTATTACAAGTACTCAATTATTATTTGAAATAGCAATATAACCTGCTTACCATCCTTTATTTATGTCATTTCTACTTGTAGTAAAATCTTTGAAGTCATTTGGATTGTGCTAATGTGATGTCTTCCACTGTCTTCCAGTGGAAGAGTTGAAGGGAGACTGTTAGACCTCTCTTAAATACCTTAAAAAGTCCGTATCTTATAAAGACATGTTACTCTTCTTGGCTAATCAAAAAGATGCTGCTCTGTGGTGAGTACACTTGAGTTCTTAAGGAAATGAATAAACACGTTAGTGTTGGATGTAGATCTACATGTTAGTGTTGTCATAAAGGAATGTCTGCTTTAAAAGAATCAAAACTTTATAGCATGAAAATAAATCATTCAATTGACTATTTTGAATAAAACTTGGACTTCCATTGAATTGTGTTGAAAGAAAAAGATGTATATTGTGATTCTTTTGCAATAATTTCAGCAGCAAAACCTAACAAACGGAATTTTCATGGATGCAGTGGAATTTTTGCATTTCAAAGTTATTGGTTATATTCCTCCATATCTCTAAAATAATTTGAAATTAATGTATCACATTGTGATCGAACTATGATCTAAACCCCCATTTACAGTAAAAAATAATTTAATTTTCTTCCTTCCACTACTATTCTTCCAGTTATATTTCAGAATTCTCCAGGCAAGTGATCTGATATTATACACACACTGGTTATTGGAAGAGAAAGACCTCAATCTTTTTAATAGCTAATACTTCTCCGTAGTGCCTCAATCACTGCATTTGAATTGAGTTGAAGTCCTGAAGTCCTAAAGGAACCTATGGACATGCTACATAAATGGGGACAATTTCAGTGTCCTTGTTTTTCCTTTACATTTGTGTAGATAGATTTGCTCTGTCAGATAGTATTAACATACTGAGTCTAACAATCTCAAAAAAAGGCATTAAACTTCTTGTTACAGATTTATTTTTTTTCCTTTTAAAATTAAGTTTATTTAGAGCACCTAATTTCATATATTTTTCACCTTTTTCTAGACTCATTTCCTGCATGGGCATTGCCAGGTCCAAACATTCCATATTGGAAACCTTGTTAAGGTGTTGACACATGGTTAGAGCAGGCATTTCTGATTCAAAGTTCTATGAATTTGTTTTCTAACTAAGATGAGATAAACAGAATATACAGTGAGGAACTGAGGATTAAAACAAAAAAATCAATCTCTTCCGAGACAAACCTAATAACTGGCTCCAAAAGCTTTCATAAATTATTAGCTTTGAAATCACTCAAAGTGTCTGAAACACTGTATGTGTCACTGATGTACTTGAAGTTCACCTAAGAAACTGTATCATCAAAATGTGCCGACAAAAAATGCCAGCAGCTCTGCCACCTTGCAATCAATCACATATCTGTTTCAGAGTTAACAAGTGTCAGAGAATGTAATTTCATCTGCTTCTGCTGTATACATTTAAATGTTCATACTCTTACCGAGGATGAAAAAAGACTAAAAGCATTTGTCAGCTCTGTTTCCCTCCAGCTGACTAAATGTATTTTTTCCCATAAAGCTTATGCTTAATAAAATGCATAGAGAGATAAATATTTTATATTTTTACGTGAATATATGAGTTGTGTGTCATTAGTGTCTTTCAAGAAAGTTACATTGCCTATATAGTCCATGAAGAAATAGAGAATTGTCAAATATCTGTTCAGGAAGAATTGCACAGCTGAGTACAAAGAAGACTGGAAATTTGGGTTTGGTGCTGAAAGCAAAGAAATATCAAAGAAATGGCCAGGTAGTGGAAATAAAAGTGAATGGATTAAGTAAAAGCTGCTTCTGCACCCCAAGGAGGGGTTCCATACTATTCCAATGAACACCTGTTTGATATAAATTTTACATGTGTCATCAAGCACATACAAATGAAAAGCTCGTTAGTACTTGGAATCCCTCCCCTTCCCTCCCCTCCCCTCCTCTCTTTTCTTTTTTCCCTATGGACTTTCTCTCTCCTCCCATTTCTCGCCATGAATACAGAGTACCAAAGTGCTCCCTGTTCTGAGCTACAGGACACATGCTGGCTGCAGCTCTTGAAGTTTGCTAAGCAAGGGCTAAAAGTAGGCAGCACAGTCAGTTAATGGAAAAATAAAGTGTGTTTGGGTGGTTGAAAAAAAGACCCACATATAGTGGTGATAAGTTTTGCCTTTTTTTGTTTCTGTTAGTAACTGTTGATAGTTTCAGATCCTTCCTTTTAAAATCAATTTCAAATTATGTCTGGAACAGCAAAGTGCATTTAGCTCTTATCTGTCACTTTTTTTGATTATTTCTATTAACCTTACTCTACGCGTACTGATGATAACTATACAAAGAATAATTAGGTGTAGTTAAGAAACAGTAATTTGGAATATGTACATTTATTATTGTAGAGATTTCCTTAAATTATTTTACTTTTTCTTCTGCAATAGTGAATACTGTATTCATTACAGTCTTTGAATAAATCAAAGGACTAACAATATTTATTTTCTCTTTCCTTTAAAGAGACTTTCAACATTAGCTTTTTGTACCTGAAGCATACTTTATCTGAGCTTGAATGTTCTGATACAATAGTGAAGATGGCATACTTAATATTTCTGTGTTTGGGAATCCACAGATTCTGCAGATTTAGCATATATTTTGCTTCACATAAACAGATAGAGGTTTCCATTTCAGGAAATTACTATTTTCATACAGTCATTGAATAACTCCAGTAAAAATAAACCCCCTTTCTTTAGTTGTTTATCTTTTGCCACTACTCTTCTACTGCAGGAGTCGGGTTTTAGGAAGGATGGGCATCAGAGGGGCATCCTGGGACATGAAGTCCAAATGTACTCCAGCAGGCATGGGCACTGGAGTACCTCCTGGTGATTGGTCAAGGGAGTCATGTGTTGCTTTGAGGTGCATATAAAAGATGTTGTCTCATCTGAATAAATGGATTTGTTTGCTGAACCCCCAACCAGCTGGGTCCATATAGGTTTATTTTTTTATTGTATTAATAAAGCCATATTCTACTGCCTTTTAATTCTTCCTTAAGTCTTGCTACAGAAAAAAAAAGGTAGTTTTTAGTGCAAGTAGGATAGAATAGAAATTCAACTCTCAAAAGCAAGGATGGAGATGTACAGCTTACTACTTAAAAAGAAGACACCAAATGCAGAGAGCTGGACAGCAAACAAATAATCTATGGATACTACTCAGTGCACTCTTGTCTGAATGCATACATGTTTAAGATTGTTAAAACAATACATAGTGTACAAAGTGCTGAGTTGGGGGAAGTCAGCAACTACCAGGAAGAACTTGCTGATAATGGTCTCAGAATTTTGCTGGTCTTGGGCAAAGCATACACAAGAGTGCTGTCAGAAACTTAGGTTCTGAGGAAAAATTAAGGGGAAATTTCAGCCCTCCTGATAGAGTCTCTAATTTGCAACAAAATGTAAAAGGAAAAAGCTATAAAGCAAGATATCTTTTGAAATTGTTAATCCAGGAGGTTAAATATAGCTTCAACAAGTTTCACACAATGGGATATAATGTGTCTCCTTAGAAAGAAATGGATAATGAAATTATCAAACTGCTATTGAGCAGGTACGAGAGAAGTTAAGTTTTTCACATATTATTGCAATAAATCAACTCATTTCTTATATGAAAGAGGGCCTATGTTTAAGAGTGAGGGGATACTGCAGCTGTTGACTATTTGTGTCTGCACTGAATTTCCAACAATGCTGTCACTTAGCACTGACTTCTGCTGTCCTAATGGAATGGCTGCTTATCCCTAGGGATCTTCCTTGTGACTGGTTTCAGTAATCAGTAGCGAACACCTTTGCCTGACAGGATCCTTACGACTCGCTTAAAAGGATTTCTAAGATTCTTAAGTGACAATATTTAGATCATTTTCAAATACAGCCTGAGAGATGGAATATATGACTTTTTAAGACGATGTAAAGTGGTGGAAGTGTGATTTCAGAACAATTTGCTCAAAAATAGAAAATTTTGTGAATGAAAATGAAAGGACTAATTTTAAAAATTAGCACCCAGAAAAGATTGGACAAGGTCAAACTTGTCTTAGATTTAGAGTGGAGGTGGGTTTTTCTTTATAGAGTTGGCTACCCTAAAAATGTGAATATCAAATAGAACAACAATTGATCTGAATCTCTCCTGAAATAGAGCCACAAAAAACAAATCAGCTTCCTTATTTGATTACTTCAGCATTCAGTTTTCTGAAGTTAACAGCTCTGCTGTGTATAATATCAACTCAGATTTTGAAAGGGATCTACTTCTCCTCTAATTAGCTGTGTTTTAGTTAAACGTGCTATGTCTTTTACCTTGAAATTTCTGATATGCAGACTAGCAGCAATTGTTCCTCTAGGGCTTTTAAAACTTAACAATTATTCTTTGCAATCACAGTCTTTATGCTCTAATCTATGTTATGAAAAGAATTAAATACTCCAGTTGCACTTTAAGGGTTTTATGCTATTTAAGGTATGCTTATTTATTTTTGTTCCATACCAAAAAAGTGGATTTTAAGAAATCTTAATAGGAAGGTGCTAATTGAGACTTGAGTAGACTATATCTTATCCCTATACATATCTACACATCTGGAAGAGACAATGGCTTTCAAACGATAATGATAGGCAAAAACATCTAAGGAAATAGTGATGTAGGAACACAGAATACTGGATCCAGATTAAGGAACCAGGGTCCAAACAGGTTATGAAATACCTCCATATTAAAGAGTGAATGATTTTCCAGTAATTTATAGGCATTTTTGTTTAGTTCTCAAGTTCTCCAGGAAGACCTTATAACTGAATTCTTCAAAAGAATATTGCATTTCAAGATAAGCTTTTCCTGTTTGTGTCAACAGACACCAAAGATCAATTTCCCTTTTATGCTCTGAAAAGCTATGCAAAAGCTGAAATGCTTTTCTTTTTCTACGAAAAAGAGCATAAAAAGAACTTAAAAACTTTGGTGCCATCTCAACTTTGGTGCTGTTGTTCGAATTATCAAACTGCCAGTTTTTTGAAGAGGCTTTTAATGGCTCATAAGTATTGCTTTTTTGGCTTTGCATGCAATTGTAGAAGAAAATTATATAGAACACATGAGAGGGCAGCACAGTTAGTACAACTTTAAGTGAAAGGCTTAAATCCTCTCCTTCACTGCCACAGCTTGCTGATGAGAGATTACTTCCCAATATCATTACTGGAAATGAGTTCACTAGTAAAAATTAATCTATTGATGCCCACATAATAAAAGATCTCAATTATTCATCCATCTTATTTATTATCTAACCTGTGTAGGGCCATTTAGTCTTTTTGCTGTCTTTCTCTAAAGAAGAAATAATACTTTCATGCACTTTAGTTCCGTATTTAGGATAGAGCATTAAAAACCCCTAATCATTGTTTATTTGCTATCCAGTGGACAAATTAAGGAAATACCTGTGTATAATATTTTATACAACTTGATGAGGTTTGTGAACTACTAAAAAGAACAATGATTCTTGTATTAGGAATATTAGATAAGTGCAGTTCTTTCAATTACAGTACTGTAAACTCTTAACAGAATTGAAGAACAAACTTTTATGCTATTTGCCAAACTTTTACAGCTTTTGGGTCTCCCACTGGATTAGCTTGTCATCAGGAAATGAGGAATGTCAAGGTACATACATAAGTGTTGCCTGAACAAAATTTACTAATTCTGTTGCTATAACTTCAGTGTAAGAGGAATGTCATTTTGCCCCTGGCAAAATCTTCTCCCGAGGGAGAAGATTAATATCATAGAAATCCACTTTTCTCATCCTTATTCTTGTCATACTAAACTAGTATTAGATTAAAAAGAAATAGTAGTAAAATACCGTTTTTAAGGAAATTTGGCTGTGACTCTACCATGTCTAGTAACACAGGTTCCTGAACTGCACCTCTAACCTTGTTAGGAGGACCTCTACTTAGTCACATATTAGTTTGGACTTTAAGAATTGAAGCCACAGCAAGGATGATACAGACATAATATTTTTCCCACCAGTCTGCGATGAGATTAAAAACTTTAGAGTAAAAAGTTGGCATGTGTTGGTCTTAAATCACCATAGAATTTGATACCATCAAATATGTGAGTTATAATTTACACTTACACAAAAAAGAAGGCTGGAAATTTTTTCAATATATCAGTATGGATAAATTTCACATCCACATTATCAGTGGAAAAAGCATACTGCTTCAGAAGGTGTTTCTATTTAATAAGCACTATAAATGTGTGTGCTGGTTTTGTCTGGGGTAGAGTTAATTTTCTTCCCAGTAGCTAGTATAGCCATCTTTTGGATTTTTGCTGGAAATAGTGTTGATAATACAGGGATGTCTTAGTTACTGCTGAGTAGCACTTACACAGGGTCAAGGACATTTCTGCTCCTCACCCCACTCCACTAGTGAGGAAGTTGGGGTGCACAAGGAGTTGTAAGGGGACACAGCTAGGACAGCTGACCCCAACTGACCCAAGGGATATTCCATAACATATGGCATCATGCTCAGCATATAAAGCGGGGAGGTAAAAAAGGAAAGGGGAAGTTCAGATTCCCAAATCACCATTATGTATGATGGAGCCCTGCTTCCCTGGGGGTGGCTGAACACCAGCCTGCACATGGGAAGTGAATGAATTCCTTGTTTTCTTTAGCTTTGCTTGCATATGTGGCTTTTGCTTTCCCTATTAAACTTCCTCTGTCTCAGCTCATGAGTTTTCTCACTTTCACTCTTCTGATTCTGTCCCCCTTCCCACTAGGGTGGAGTGAGGGAGCGGCTGCAGGGTGCTTAGATACTGCCTGGAGTTAAACCACAGCAATGAGGCCATTTCCACAGACAGACATGCCATGAGACTTTTTTTTTTTATTTGTCCCAGTTACAAGATCAAGGCTGCTTCTTCCAGCTTTCTTTTTATTTTCCTTTTTTTTTTTCTTCCCCCCCTGCCCCGTCCTTTCCTGTATTCTTCCTGAATGTAACATGCTTTGCACAATTTTGAGCATCATTTCCATCTCTATTAAAGGATATTCTAGCTGTCCATTTTACTAAGACTCTTTTTTCTTCCTTGTTTGAGGTTAAAAAGCATGGTTTGATCAGAGGACAGCAGTTATGCATGAGAGACTGCTCTATGCTAAATTAGAAGGTTTCTCAGGCCTTGCATTCCTGCCTCTTGATTGGTAGGATGTGTATTTTGATTTATTATTTAGGATCATTTCCTTACTGTATGTGAAATCTACAGTTTTCAAAAATAAAAAATCAATTTAATGTGATTTCAGTAATAAAAATGGTAAATGTGAAAAAATTTTGTGTCCGTATTCATCTAAAAAGATGAACTAAACTTACTCTGTTCGAGGTACCATTTTTCAATGTGTCAAAACAACTATTACGTTGTCTATATTTAGGGTCAGAGTTGTTGATATGTGGCATTTAGGCATTAGTATTTCAATAAGCAAGCACAAAAAATTATGTAAAATTATTCTAAATTCAACTGGAGAATTTTAAACTTCTTTTTCACATACATACAATTGAAACATCAGATAAAATCCTACAAATAAGTGACAATGTTAGGATGTCAAAAGTTAAGATTGTAGGTCCACAGTGAAAATCCTTTACATAAATGTTTTAGCTGATTTAATCTCAGCCAGCAAAGGCTACATATACAAATATACTAGTTTACCAACTGTACAGTTTTGTTTAGAGTATGATAATAACAGTAGTGCACTCAAACATCTACATAGCTAGTTTCAGAAATACACATCCTACTTCTCCTGTCTCTTAATATTTTTTACTAATGATAACAAAGGACTGGATTATATGAATTTTGCTTTCAGGTCCTTCAAAGGCTTCATAGCTTTCTTATTTTCTAAATGAAGTCTGTACAGTAAACTTTATTCTGATCTCACTTTCAATGTTTTTACAGCTCTAATGGGTCTAATTTTCACTCTTAAAATATTTTTATTTTACTTAGTCTAACTTAATTTTGTTTGTACACAAGTTTTACACAAAGTCCCTTTACACAAAAAGAATGGGAGAGCTATAGTGTAAGTAAGAATCACAGACTTCTGCAAGGACTACTGCTAATGATGCTTATTTTTTACAGATATAAAAGTAGTATCAGGACAGTATTAGGTGACTCAGAATCAGAAACTTCACATTAGTGACAGAAGCTTGCATTAGAAAAAAAATTATAGAACCATTATCTTAAAAAAACAAACAAACAAACAAAAAACCCCCACCAGGAATAGTGACACAGAAAGAAGATACACATTTGTTTAACAAACAAGCAATGAATTTTAACAGAGTAGCTGGCCTTTCTTGACATGAATGTTGGAGATCCATGTTTGAACAGTTTAAGAGGCAGCCTTGCAGCTCTGATAACAATAGGGGTCTGCCAAACTGAGTCATGGCAATTATCCACACACAATCAGTTACTTTTCAACTCTGCTACATGTCATGGGCATGCATTTGAACACTTTACTTCATGCTCTCTTCTCTCATCTAAACCAATCTTTAATTAATGGTTCTAATCTTCCATATTTTATGTGCTACACAGAAATAGGCTTTATAAAATACCTTGCATTATATAACTAGGATTACAAGGACCATATAATTTTAAAAATTAAACATGTGCTTTGAGAATATAGTTCCTAACACATAAGCTAGAGGTTTCTGAGCCACTGGGAATAAGCACACCCTTGAAAGCCAAAATGAACACTGATAAACCTTCAAGGTTTGTCAGGTCTGCAGTGCTCCCCATGCAAACAGATGGATTAGTAGGTATAATTTAAAAGTCTTATGTTTTTTGTGACTTTTTTTTTTAACAGTATACCTCCTACCTTGTAAACAAGCCTCTAAGCACAGAAAACAAAAAAATATATTTAATGGCCCCCTGTTCTGTTTCATTATTTACACCCCTCACATGTACTTCCTTAGCTGAGTAATGCTCTTTGATGATTATATCTCCAAAGAGCATTGCTGTGATCGCGTAATGTGCTGTGGAACCATAGATAATCAATCAAAAGAACAGAAACAGAGAAAGCAACTTTCTGACTTTTTAAAAACTGATTTAGTTCTTATGAAAATGCAAAATTGACAATTTTGAGATTGAAATAATCTTTCAAGTGGTGAATAAGAATAGTGCAAATTATACAGTATTAAACCAACGTGTTCTCCCCCTGAAGGGATCACTTTTATAAGCTGAAGATGTCTGTTTCCACAGTTCAGTTAGCCAAAGTTTCCATACATTTCTTGATTGCTAGCACGGGACCACCCCTGGTAGTGGTTTTGTGATACTGACATTAGCAAATTGGGAGTTCTGGGAATACAGATATCACCATCTTATCTAACGTAAATCAGGCTTTTTGGCACTTTGAAGCTGATGAGATCAAAGCTTCTGTCCTCAAGAGGTAAAAATATTTTTGCCATAAAAACATTATTTTATAAGGCAATGGATATATAGGCAGTTTGGTCTAGTTATTTTGAGTTACAGTTTCTTTATATGAAGAATTTGTATTACTATTACCAAAACTGATACAAGGTTGTGAAAACACATGCCTTATAGACTTATTGGATGAAACCAAATATTAATCAAAAGGATGATTCATCCCTATAACAAATTAAGTGTGAGAATAAAAATAAACATAAAACAAAATTTACAGTGATGTTTCACACTAGAGTAATCTAGTAATTACTGTTGTCACTAAGACAACTTCTTGAGTTTCATCTAATAAGCATACTGCTGAATATTTGTAGTTATCAAAACCTGTTATGCTTTTTTCTTTTCTTTTTCTCCACTCCATGCCTTAATTGTATTTTGTTCATCTTGTCTCTACCCCTTAATTGTATTTTGTTCTTCATCTTGTCATGAAGACCAAGAGCTGAACAGCCACAGCTGCAGCTGTTCCACAATCCAAAATAAAAGCAGTATATTAATAGAGATGAACTTCTTCAAAGTTTTATTTGGTTTTAATTTTTCTCCAACTATCAATAGATGTGCTGGCATAGACTGGTAGTTTGAATAAATGCCATGGTTCTACAATTCTGATAATGACACTAAATATTTTGGGGGAGCAGACCAATGCTTCTTTTTTCCCCCCCAGAAATTAAAGAACATAGAAAGTTCTAAGCATAGGACTTGAATTCAGCCTTACAGAACCTCATGAATAGATGGAGTTTTGGGGCAGTGTTACTTGTCAAACTTACCACTCTTTGAAGTCAAAGGTCACTAAGAGCTTGGATCTTTCAAGGTATGTTAGGGAATTAATGCTCATACAGAGGAACACCACAAAGAGTTTGAAATAATTCAATATTAACAGAATCATCCCACAAGCCTGATATGTCTGTTAAGAGGGATACCTGTTGTAGTTTAGGAATGGTGCTCCCCAGTTTAGTGCCCCAACTGTGACTCCAAACCCACACGTTGCTTGCTCACTCCCCTCCTCCCCGCCACCTTTTTCTCCTTCCTCTCCCCCCTGCGGTGGATTGGAGAGGAGAACTGGAGACAAAAAACCAAAGATCACTAGTTGAGATAAGAACAATTTACTGGAAACAGCAATGAAATAAGAAAATGAACGGTAACAGCAAGAATATTAATAACAAAAATGTAAAAAGAGGGAGTGTGGAGCTCGACTCAACCACAGCCACACCACCCAAACCACTCCCTCTGACTGAGGACTAGCATTACCCCACTGCTCCGTCTGCCATGCTTGCTCCACCAGAAGGAACGTCTCTTTTCCTTGGAAGCAAGAGAGTCTCTTTGCCCTGCCCCTCAAGATGAGATGAAGTGGTATCAAGAAAGCCTGAGTCCTGCCATGCCCACTCAGCCACACCCCATACCAGCTACTACAAAAAATAAACTCTGTCCTGGACGGAACCAGGACAATACCACAGATGTTTGTTGTCCTATGACCACCCAGTGATAACTAAATCTAAGGCTGTGTGTGTATGGTATCCTAGTTTGCTTGTGTTTGCAGACTAGAAATGTGCTTGTCTTTATTACCATAGATTTCACAGGACATGTGCTGATGTAAAATCACGATCAATGCTTAAGTCAAAAAGCAATCACCCCACTTTCCTTCCACTTCTGTGTTATATTAAAGAGTGAAAAGCATCCTGCAAGGAAGAGAACTGGCACAGAGCTATGCTGCATGGAGAATCTGAGCACACTCCATTTGTAATTTTATGAAGTAACATTTGTGACTGAATTTGCCTATTTAAAGTTGTAAAATTGTCATCTATGGCATTAGATTCTTTCCAAGCACTTTTTAAAAACTGAAAGTAGCATCTCTTGTATTGTCATGTTGCTTCAATGTTTTTGTTCTATTAATAAAAAAAATACCATACAGATCATGGGCAAAGCCATAAAACTTCTTCTCTTGGGCTGACCTATCAATGGATTTTATATATGAGCGTGATAAGTAAAAAAATTGATTATTTAATTAATCTGATAAGGGATTAACCAGGCAAAATAAATTATAAATTATAAATTTGAATAGGGCGTATGTTTGGAGAAGACAAGTGGAAGAAATGAAACATACCGAGTTTCTTAAAGGAATATGATTTCAATGCATGACGGAAAGTGTTTAGTGTTAGGTCTCCATTACTTTTATGATATGTCTTGGTTATACGAACTAAAGTGAAACATTTTTTGATAAGTTTTCTGGAACTTATCCAAAGCAAAAATCTCTCTCTCTTTCCACTGACATCTCTGAAGAAGTGAGATATAAAACCAGAGTGGTCACAAAGCTTGTTAGCTCTGGAAAGTCTCTATTAAGTTACCTGGAAAGTGCTAGAGATGGGTGGATGGCACCCAGATGTCAGGAACAAAACCAGCTTTGCAGGATCTAGTATCTCAGCAGACAGAGTATATGTATGCCAGCCAGTATGCCAGAGAAGCAGAAATAGAACTGGTTACTAGAGTCTGCAGAGGTCCAGCGTGCCTTAAAACACACAGGTGCAACATGATGAAATCTGAACGATGTGTTTGTGTGAATGCTGGCCACATTAGCCTTTTAGGCTAGCTATTCAGCCTGAGTGACATTCTGAGTGGGCATACTAATAGGTCTTGCCATATCCATTATCCTTAAGAAGAAATGTAATTAAGGCTGAGCAGAGAAGTGTGTCTACTTCCGTTTTCAAAATTTGCATTTACAGTACAATACAGTTCATGAATATAAAGAATTTTGTATCCATTGTTTATGTGCCCTTTTTTTCCCCTGCACAATGAAAACATTCTATGCAGCCTTTATTTCCTTTCATTATGTCTTATAATACAGGTTTTCTTTCCTTTTCAATCAAGTATTTCAAAGTATTATGAGAAAACAATTTCAAACTACTCTTACATACAATCAAGCAATACATATGTCATTTGGGTAATGGGTCATAAGTAAAGACTAAAAATATTTATGCTATTTATAAGAGATACTGTTGTTGAAAGTAAGTGACATGATTTTCATATAGAGGAGTAATAAAAACCAAAACAAACCCCACTCGGCATAAGAAGTGAGTTACAACAGACATATACAAATGCAATTCACGGTAAGTCCTACAGGACATGGCTTGAGTGCTGTAGAGTCATTCAAGCAGTATATTGTCTGGGATAGAGACTCAAACAGATAGATACCGCCTTGGCCCATGGCTGCTCAAACTGTGCCTTTTGATTGATTCTAAAGAATGCAGATAAAAAGCCCTAGTGGCATACGCTTCCCATTGAAGAAGCCTATGCTGCTAACTCCAGAGAGACATAAGTAAACATGGTAACACATGCAGCACAATTTAAAGTGTGACTCTAATTCAGGTTTTAAGAAAAAAGATTTTAAACTTCCTGAGTTGCCCAGGGGTTTTGTGTTAAAAATGCACTGACATAAGTTCAGTGTAAATGCAACCTTTGGTGTGTGCGAATTGTCACTGTGACAAAACAAAGGAAAGGTATTAACGTTACATCATTTCCACAACATGCAGCTTCTGAGAAATAGCCTATGCAATTTTGCTTTACTCTTATCTTTCCTTTTTTTAGCTGATACCATCGCTTCTTTCCAGGGGTGAATTTCATTGTAGCCAGATTTTCATTTGCTTTTAACTTACTATGTACAAATTTAGTTGCAGCTGCTTTTTTATCCATACATTTTAGCTATCTGCTCTGTCATTCCACTGAATATTTGACCTTCTACTGGGAGCTGTTGTGGAGAAGTAGTTTTTTATTGGTAGAAACATGCCAAAAAAACCAGATCAAAGAGCCACAGACTAGAGTGAACAAGCATTTTCTCTATTTTGATACCACCACATAATATCAGTCTTTGTAGGCTGCTGTAGTAGATATGTCTCAACAGAAGCAGCATTAAGCAAATCATAGAATCACAGAATATGCAGAAGGGCCCCATCAGGACCATCAAGTCCAACTCCTGGCCCTGCACAGGATGCCCCAAGAAACACACCATGTACCTCAGAGCGTTGTCCACATATTTCTTGAACTAAGCCAGGCTTGGTGCTGTGATCATTTCCCTGGGGAGTCTGTTCCACTGCTCAGCCACCCTCTGGCTGAGGAACTTTTCCTGATATCCAGCCTAAACCTCCCCTGACACAGTTTCATGATGTTTTCTTGAGTTCTGTCACTGGTCACGAGAGTGAAGAGATCTGTACCTGCCCCTCCACTTCCCCTTGTGGATGTTGAAGACTGAAATGAGGTCTCCTCTCAGTCTCCTCTTCTCTAGGTTGAACAAACCAAATCTTGTAGTTGTTTACAACTGTTAGATTCTGAACAATTCTTCCTAAGGATGTCAACTGAATCAAGTCACAAAATAATTAAATTTTTTATCATTCTTGTGGGAAGGTTGTTTGTCTGCCAAATGGTAGCCAGTTATAAGAACAAACTTAACCAGCTCCTTCCTTTAACACACTTCTGTTCTAGGAGTTATCTTATGTTTGGGTTTACACCTACATATATGCATCTACTCCATTTGTTATTTGAATCAGTAATGTTTGATTGGAAGTCTGCACTAAGTTGTTCAGCTGCTCCCCTCCCTGAAATTCTCAGTCACAATCACAAGAATTGTGTTCTCCTTGCCTCATTACCTGGTTTTGTTGTTTCATTATCATTTTATCCTCCAATGGTGGAAAAGGTTAATGCAAGACCATCTCTCCTGATTATATGTGTCATGCTACCCTACAGATGATGTGCTGAAGTCACGGAATAGCAACGCTGAACCCTCTGGTGTCAGACCTTTCTAGTGTTGTCTGACATAACCCCTTAGATAGGGATCAAAAACAGATATGGGAAAGAAAAAGCAATGAGGTATGTTTGGAAATGGGTTAAAAATTGCAATAGAAAGTTACATTCTTTGTAACTTTGTTTGACTTGTTTATGTTTGGTTAAAGCATTCCAGCTTGCTATGGAATCTACAGTTTGTAACAAGCTGAATGTGTATTTGTGTATTACATTTTAACAGCCATTGGAATAAATTCCATCTGGTCTTATGCCTTTAGTTTCTATTGAATAGTCCAGGATTTTTTCAGAAATACATCCTGAGTTGGCTATTACATGCTTGTTTTTGAAGAAATTACTACTTGGTTGTACCTACTGTTTTACTGCTTCAAAAAAAAAAAAATTAAAAGAGTGTCAAAGGTATTCAAACAAATGCCCTATTCCAACATGTGAATCACTCTTAATTCTGGTGTTTATTTGCTTTTACTTTAAGTTCTGAAAGTAGCATTGTCACTATATCCAGATGAGCAACATGGTATCAACAATTCTAAAATAAGGTGGGAAGGTTTTTTTTCAGAATACTTCGCAACCAAGATTTCAATCAAAGAATAAAAAGAAGTCATACTAGAAGCATTCCCTTACTACATTCATGGGCAAGACATGGATCATAAAATATTTTAATGGAGCAGTACAGAAGCATTTACCTTCCACCTTAGTTGAAGGGCAAATAAACTGTTACCATGATTTCTCTTGCCAAACTTGTCAATGTTTTGTGATCGGCTGACTTATCCTTGGGAGATGCTTGTCTTGGCATTGACTAGAGAAGGAAAACCAGATGCTTAATTTTGTATGGATCAGTTTAGGTTAAATGAGTGTCACCCTTCAATGCACATAGAAAGCAAGTTCGGGAGATTGGCATATGATCCCAAATTTTCCATTGAAGTTATGTGATCTTGATTTGATATTATTTTTTCTCCATGAGTAAAATCAGTAAGTTAGAGAAATGGAAAGTCATACTCATCTAAAACTATGGACTACAGTGGGAAATAAAATATTGTTGTGTGAAAATAGTAACATTCTATCAAAAACACTGTAGGAGGTTGAAATAAAACTAATGGTTATTTAAAAATGAATGCTATGAAACTCTTATGGAAGTAAACTAAAAATTCTTATTTGAAATATATTGTTAGAGACCAATAATAAACAGTAACTTGAACTACTTTGCAAAAAACCTCAGCTATAACAACTTACCTAGTGCAAAAAGCTTGCTTCTAATGGACAAGGATTTTTTTCAAAACATCACTTAAACATGATTCACATTACATGAAAAGCATTTGATGGGGGTTTACTTTTATTTGTGTTGCTTAAGCAAAAAGAAATTGTTGCCATTGAGGGAGAATGGAAGATCAAAAGATTAAATCAGCCGACTACACATGACTATCACAACAGAAAAATTTATGATAGTCAAATGGAAAAAAACTCTCTTTTTTCTTGAACTTCATGATTATACATAGTGAGGAGAGTTAATATTTTTTAAACTCTTTGCTCCTTCAGGCTAATGACTTCATAATCCTATGTTTGTAACCACAGATACAGTTATGATCAATTATTTAAAATGTCTTTCTCTCCTCCCTCACCCTTCCATTTTTGGTGGAATTCACTGTAGCACTCACTCAGACCCTGCTGGTACAAATCATTTTGCACAGGGAGGAGGTGGTTTACCATTAGATGTTCTTGGCCATCTGCAGTTTACCAGTCTAAATATTTCTATAATCCTCTTTTGGAACTCCTAGCAAATACCTTATGTTGACAGTTAGTCCTTATTCCAAAAACTGCTAGACTGACCTGATGTTACTGTTCCTTATGAGGAAATTTTTCTCTCTACCTGTTTAAATGATGACATTTGTAGCAGCAGGTAATTTTCTGGATTAAAAAAAAGTCATTGCTGAGTACTGAGCTCCTACAGCTCCTAGAGATATAGAATAAACCCCTAGATTTCCTGGGGTTGTACAGTGAAAAAGGGAACTTGCTCTGACAACCCTACTTTCAGGAGCTTGCTGCTGTTGGAAAGGGTTAGTAGCAAGAATTTCAGGGGAAATGGATATGCAAGAGTGCATAGCCTGCAGGTAGGTATGTAGGAAAAGGTGTGGAAATGTGATTGGACTAGCAACTTGTCAGTTTGGTGGAAGAAAGGGAACAGTATTTCTATTATCATATACAAGGATAATTGAATAAAAGACTTCAGTATTGTGCAAGAAGTGAAATGAGAGGATGTAGGAATTGAATTTGCTGCATTTCTGTTTCAAATTCAATCAGCAATTATTCCTTTATGTTGCCATAGAACCAAGAGAAAGTACAGATGAGAAGATCATTCATCATCCAAATGAGGAAATGTAAGTTGGTTTCTTTGTGGTACTGGGTTGGAGGGTTTTTTCGTGTGTGGGTTTTTGGTTTGGTTTTTTTTTTTTTTAAGTTCTTATACTACCTCATAGAGATCTAAAGGTTAAATAGATCTACAGTTGTTACTCTAAAGGTAACTGGCTAGCACATTTTATAGCATACAGAACATAGAACATCCTTAATGCTTACAGCATTTGCAATTTTTTTTTTGTTTTTATTCTAATTGTCTGGCAAGCAGTGCACAGGACCAGAACAACAGATTCCCTGATGTTAATAAAATAATGCCCAGAGTATGGAAAACATTATTTGCTAATAGGAGATGTAGAAAAATACTTGAATACAAATAGCATTTGTATTCAAGTTCCATGTCTAATTATATTTTAGAAGACTTAAAAACATTGACATTTACATTCCTTAGTGAGGAATACCCAGTTTGAAATTTTACCACAAAAGCTAATGACCCTATTAACTCTAATTTGTTTACTCACCAGTCTGGAACAGTTTCTTCCACAGGTACCCCTTTGATGTTCAAAATTAAGCTTCCTAGAGGCTTGAGAAATTAAATGCTGAAGGAGGTCAATTATCCAACAGTTGCCTTAAAGATAAGGACTGCCCCTCCTACATTGTTTTAAAATTATTTTTTCTGATGAACATAAAAATCCCCATGATTGCTAAACACATGTCAGGCTCTCCCACAGGTTTGCTATGACATAATAGGCAGTTCTAAGTTTGGCCATTTAGAAGAGTGCCTAATTATGTCAGGTAATACAAAGACATGATTTTTAATTTTTTTATTATACTGAGATTTAATCTTTAATCAAAGTGCAAATGTAATTAATTATTATTTCATAATCTGTATTTTTGAGTTTGGAATTTGCATAATATCTCAAATATGACCTCTAGCAGCTCCTGATTAGCATGAGCCACTTGCTACGGCAAGTTTAATTTTTGTATTTATACAGAATGTACTGTCATGGGCTTACATTTATTGTTTGTTCTGCTTAGTATTGTCCATACCTACAGTACATACACTGTTGTACCAATCTTAAAGATGTAACGATGTTTTTATGTGAAAGAAAACATGAAATAAAAAAGGCCTGTTCTTCAGCTACAGTGTGAATAAAAAAAAGTTTGTGATACTCAGCTCAGCTTATTTAACAATATGACTATTTTCTCTGCAACACTGTACCAGAAGGGATAGGGTATGGTTTCAAACCCTGTAGACAGCAGTAGTTTTCAACTTTTTAAGACATTCCCAGTAATAAAGCACTGGCTCCCACTGAATTCTTAACATGAACCCAGAGATTACCACTAATCAGTTCTTGCTAGATATAAGAGGTGAAAGCTGGTGCCTCATATAAAGAGAGAACAACCATTCCCAGAACAGCACAGATGCTGAGGGATCCCAGGATGATTCTAGTCCATACAGCTACGATTGGGGAGGCTGTAATGGGTGCAACCAAGCCCCTTCTGAGTGCCTCTCTGCAATATAGAGCAAGTTCCTTAACAGGGCATCAAATATTTACTACAGTGGAAAATGACAGTAAGTTTCTGCTGGAATTCAGAATAAAGCTCATGTAAAATACAGAGATATGTTATAAATCCATTAAAAAAAACCCCAGTGTAAAACAAAGAAAATCCACCACAACAACAAAATCCAGCCCCCCACCCTCCCCCTCTGCAAACAGATCCTTAGAAGAATTCAAAAGACAGCTCGGCTTTCTCCAGCAAAAATTCTCTGTGTTTAAAGAGCCTCAAGAGGTGCCAGATGGCTAGTCCCACTTCTTATCTTTGTAAAAGAGCATCCAGAATGTTCAGCCTTAATTTGGTTCAGAGTTTTCTGGTGGATGGGACGACTCAGTTCTTTTTGATTTTGATGAGAAGAATATTTATCATCTGACAATATCATGTGTTGGTGGTATGAAGAATCATATCACTCTTTTCAAAAGAGTTATGAATCCAAATCCTGCTACAACTAGTGGGTGAATGACGTCCTTCTGAAAATGTTAAGCAAATTCTGGGAAATCAGGCATGAAAATGAACTGCAGATAAGGAAACATAAGGTTAAGGGATTCTGAGAAACCCTTCAGCTCTCATACAGCAGCTGGTGGTTGTGAGAAAGAAAACGGTTCCCTGTAATATCCAAGTGCCATAAGGAATGATGTGGGCTGTATCAGTTCCATCCCAAAGACTGCTGAAACTGACAAGGGTATGTTCACTGTTAGGTATTCCTTCTATTTTTAAAAAACCCCAAAAACCTAAAAAAATCGTCATGATAAAATACATAGTTGAACTAAAAAGGGCTCTATAAAAGGTTAATAACAAATGGGAGATTCCCAGGCATGTTTGTTGGATTTGAGAGGCAATGATGGTTCCCAAGAGAATGGAACTTCATATTGAATTCAAAATTTGGTTTTGAATTCAAGATACATGGGGATTTCAGTGAATTTTTAAATACCAAGATTTCAAGGTCTATGAAACCTGTTAGCCTTGTGAGAACAATGATATCTGGTTAAAGTTTGTCTTTAGCTGTATGAATGGTAGAGTGAAAAAAAACCTGCTTCCTTACTTGGTCTTCTTAATAAAGATAATACTTTTAGTTAGTACAGTGTTCTGTGACTCTCCAGTAGAGAGTTATCTCACTTTTTACTGAGCTCCAAACTTACTTGTGTTATGAGAATGTGAGCAAAAAAAAAAAAAAAATTGTTTGCCTAATTTCACACCAAGTAGGAGATAAGTACAACAGCATGTTACGATGTTGACAATAGGACAAAAATATTGGGGTAATGTGAGGTGAACATCTATAGCACTTATTTGAAGTTCAGTAAATGTCATTTTCATTCCAGATTGGATACCTTCTGCTTCTTTAGAAAACCCTGAACTAGGAGTGATTTGAAGTGTGACTATCAGACATATAACATCTCTAGAAACTTCAGTATAGTGTGTTTCCTGCTGCTCAGATTTAGCTCAACAACATCCTTAAATCTTAGTAGTTCTGGAACCATAGTTCAATATGCTTATCTTTCTGGTTATCTCAAAAATGCCAGAGAGTAATGTGTAAATGGGACAACAATTGGCTTTGTTCTTCTCTACAGTCTAAATTTAATTCTTCTTTCAGTATGAAAGGAACAGCTTTATAGCATTCCATCTTGCACTGGAAGACTTATAACTAAGTATGTTCTAAATTATTTATAGAATATCTTAATATACACTTATAAACTCTGGAATGAGATTGACTTGTCTGTAATACAATATTCAGAGAATGGGAAAGTAAACTAATAATTTGCTAGAGAATTAAAGAAAAACTACAGTATTCCTTTGCGGTTCTTAAATTTATAGTTATCAGACCAGGGACACTTCAAAATATCCACTAGTTTTCAAGGAAGTTGTGACAGTCATAAACACTTCAGGTTGATGCTAAGCCCCTAAGATCACAGATGTCTTCCCTTCCTCTTTTAAAAGCACCAACACAGGTTTTAAAACCTTGGTTATGTTTCATTTTTGCCTCTTCACTCCAGTAAATAAAATTACTCCGTATAAGTAATTCCATAAGATTTTCTAACATATATGGTCTTAATAGCATATAGTAATTCCAAATGGAATTGAATCTGTCCAGGGATGTCAAAGACAAGAGGAAGGGCTTTTATAAGCACACAGATGACAAAAGTCTAAGGAAGATGCAGGCCTGCCGCTTAAGGTTCAACAATGCATGGAAAATACCTTTTTTGCTTCAGTTTTTACAAGCAAGACTGTCCTTCAGGAAATTGTAGACCCTAGTGTCCAGGGGGAAAAACTGTAGCATCGAAGGTATACCCTTGGTGAAAGAGGATAAGTTCAGGCAAACTGGACGGGGGCCCTGATGGGGTTCACCCATGAGTGTTGAGGGAGCTGGCAGATATCATTACAAGACCACTCTCAATAATCTTAGATGGATCATGGAGATTAGAAGAAGCTAACGTCACTCCTATCTTCAAGAACTGCAAGAAGGAGGACCCAGGGAACCACAGGTCAATTAGCCTTACTTCAATCCCTGAGGAAGTGATAGAGCAGCTAGTAATGGAAAAAACTTCCAGGCACATGAACAAGAAAATCTTCAGGAGTACTCACCTGAAGAGGAAGTCATGCTTGACCAATTCAATAACCTTCTATGATGAAATGATTGGCCTATGATGAGGGGAGAGTAGTATATATTGTCTACCTAGACTTCAGTAAGGCTTTCAACACTTTCTCCAATAAGATCCTCATAGAAAAGCTGTTGAAGTGTGGGCTGGATGTGTCTACAGTAAGGTGGCATTGTTGAGGCCACATATGGAATACTATGTCCAATTCTGGGCTCCTCAGTACAAGAGAAACATGAATATACTGGACATAGTTGAATGAAGGACCACAAAGATGATTGAGGAATTGTAGTGTCTCTCATATGAGGAAGAACTCAGAGAGTTGTGCTGAGAAAAGGCTCAGGAAGGGATCTCATCAGTGTATATAAATGTCTGAAGTGAGGGTACAAAGATGGAGTCAGGCTCTTTCCAACAGTGTACAGTGACAGGACAAGAGGCAATGGGCACAGGCTGAAACATAGGATGCTCTGCTTAAACATAAGGAAACACTTTTTTACTGTGAGAGTGACTGACTACTGGAACAGGGTCCCCAGAGAGATTGTGGAGTCACCATCCCTAGAGTTATTCGAAAGTCAGCTGGACATGGTCCTTAGCAACCTGCTCTAGGTGGTCCTTCTTGAACAGAGGTTTGGCCGAGACATTTTCCAGGGGTCCCTTTCAACCTCAACCATTCTATGATTCTGTAAAATACATGTGGAAGGACACATACTGATTTAGGTATTCCAGAACTAAAAATTAGCAGGTGTTCACAGTAAGGCAAGCATGTCTGTGTTTATCTCAGTATGGAAACTTTAAAACCATAAACACTGAATCATCTCAGAGCACCACGTGTGTGTCTTAGCATGCAACAGCCAGCCAGTAACGTTCTCAGAAAAAACCCCAACAAATCACAAGCCCAAACCTGCAAGCCTCATTGTAGGAATTCACAACACTTTCAAGACTTTGTTGAACACAGATTAATAGAAGAATATATCTAAAATGTAATTTATTTTTCTACAGCGCTCTGGAAGTATATAGTGGGGCAACTCAAAACAAACAACAATGCTCTTAATGACAAGATTGATAATCATTTAGCTCCACAAGGTGCTTCACAAGGCTGGGAGGGGCTCTCACCTTGAAGAGGTGCTACATGTTTTGATTGGCAATCTGTAGAAACTAAATTAACATTACTACTGCTGAAGTGTATTACAGGATTCTCATGCATTCATATGCCTGCACGAGAGCCTTTCATAGGGACTTTTCTGCCTATCCCCAAGCTTTTAGAGATCGTCACACAGCAATTCGGACTTAGCCCAAATAAGAGGCATGTAGAAGAATGTTACAAGGTTGTTTACAAGGTAATGGCCAGTTTTTCCATTTTCCAGCATATAACAGCTAAATATTATTGTTCCTCCTTTGTACAATATTTTCTTTCATAAAATTCTATTGCTCTATACATGTATTTGTGCACACACAAAATCCCACATAAAATCTGCTGAGATTTTCAACAGCTAAGAAGGAATAGAGGCAACTCTGTCACAAACTGAGGAAGAACAGTTCTCATTTTACATTGTCTCAAATTTTGGTCAAACTCATATTCTGAGCTATAGCGTGCATCAATATTTCCAGCTCTTGTTCATCGCTTGCTGCGCTTGGAAACAGGAGCTGACAATGAAAGCACCTCCTCAACAAAAAATATTGCACCACTGCTCTTCATTCGAGCAAAAAGAAAAAGATGCTGAGATCAAAAGAATAAAATAAAAGGTTAAAAGGAAATCAAACTTGAAAGAAGGAAAGAGAACAGTTAATTGGAGGGTCTGATTCAGATGTGTTCTTGCAGTGCTCGTTCCTAATTTACTATCTGCTCCTCATCTTGGCACAGCAGTCTAACAAGAATTCCACTGCCTCCTCATTTCCCCCCTGGCTGTGCCCCCTGTTTCAGACCTGTGCACAGTGTTACAGTATTCCCTCCAGCTTTTTTCTCCTATATTGAGCTCTAAGACTTTTATACATTCACCATCATCCCTGTAATTCTAGGCCACCAGACTTGGATATTGGCCTAAGGATTAGAATATTGTATAAGGCAGGTTTTTGACTTCAGCTCTGCGAACTCAGTACTAACACTAGGGAAATACTTACAAAGGCATAAACAAAGGAGACAAATCTACACAAAGAAACTGTGGAAAGGAGCGGGTGGGAGGAGAGTAGAAAGAACAAACCGAGGTATTTTAGAATAAAAAAATTGCCAGCTGTCTTCAAAGTCTCTAAGAAAATGAGAAAATAGATATAGTAAGATTTCAGCTTGTAACTTGCTAATGTACAAAATTTTAGAATAGCAGTAGATAAAGCTGTGTTTATATGGAGAAATGTAATGCAGAGATTTGTTACACAGAGTAAATTAAAATCCATATTATTGCTTTGCTGAATTAGTCAGAATCAGCATCTTTTGCTTTCACCAATTTCTGGCTTTATAGATGCCTTATATCTACCTACAAAAAGACTTCCCAGAATGTTTGCTTTGAAATACGGCATCACTGTTTTTTTCAAATGTCTCCTTTCCTTAAATAAACAAATCAACAGGGGATGCATTGCCATTTATCCCATATCCCTCTATTCCTGCATGTTTCCAGTTGACTGCTAAGTTCCTCAATTCCAGAGGCTGCTATGCAATTAAAGTAATATATTCTAAACAGCACAGAATATACTGTTGGAAAGCATAAAAGATTAGATTGTTGCTGATGATTTAACTTTAACTTCAATTGCTTCTTCCTGTTTTTACTGCTATCTGGCCCAGAAAGGTGTGGAGGTAATCTCCTTGACTGCCCTTGATGTCAAAGGTGCTTTATGACTCACAAAGAAGAATATGCTGGCTGCAAGTGAAGTGAATAAGTGGTGGTTTGACCTTCCTGATATCAGGTGGACTACGTGAAGACAGAGTAACCTGCATGCAACATGGTAAAAATAGATTAGAAATGTTATAAAATGTGGAATAGTGCATTATTTGTCATAATTCAGATTTCTCTCTGGGGACCATTAGCAGTCTAACACTGCCCTGCAATGTCACCTTTCCTAACCGGGTAGACACTACAGCATTGTAAAAAAGCATTATGCATAGAGGTTGTTAAAAGCATAAATACTGACTTAATTAAATGGCAAAATAAATAAAGGCAATTTCCTGTTCTTTAGCATTCTTTACCCAGCAGTCAACTTTAAAACACCTCACAAAAGGCAAAATGCCCACTTCAGTCATGTCCGCTGCTGATCAAATTGATTCAGAAAAAGACAATATTTTATCCATCCTCTTTGGAGTTCAAGTATGAATGGTGAAGCAAAAGAGAGTGAAACTGAGGGAAACATGAAAAGCTTGATTTGTTAGGACCCCTGCTGTCTGAAAAGAGATCAAAGCTCAGGAGGAGGCTGTAAAACAGCCGAATGCACTGCACAGAAACATGGCCTGTGGCAGCTGCTCTGGGCACACTCTCGCAACACAGGTGTACCTCTAAGTCTGCTCTGCCAGCTGAATCATGGGAGCAAGTTACCTCTTCTCCTTCTTCGTTATTTCAACTGCAGTCACTGAGGAGATGTGGGCTCCATCCATCACAATGCACAAATTCACAGTGCGCAGATTCAGCACAGGCCTAATTAAAGCTTTTCCTTTCATTTGTGGAGATAATTAGACTTTCATCTCACCAGGAAGCTTCAGAAAGATCTATTTCTTTCTTCAATAAAAGCTACATCAAACAAAAGCAGATTTTAATCGCCTTTTCTTTGGGGCATGAGTCAATAATGAAAGATGTCATGGGTAACAAAAATTGTGTGCAGGGGGAAAAAAGGAGGGAAAAAAGACCAGGCTATGTTCTTTAATTAACACCATGTTTGCAAACACCATTAATTTCTCTCATTAAAATGATTTTTATCTACAACTGATTGTTGATAAAACAATCGATTTGAACATCTCATCTGTTTCACTGCTATGCAGGAACCCATCTGCTGTGCTGTAAAGAAGGAAACATGCAGGCTGTTAAGCAACATGTGAGAACAATAAAAAATGCATATGTGTGTGTCAGGGATTTGTGAGGCTCACTGCAGGGCAAGGGCCACCTTTTCTCAGAACATCTATAAAAAATGACTTGGTAGCAGGCCAAAGGACAAAATGTCACAAAGATCAGAAGTGCATAAATAACAAATGAATTAATACGTGCAGGAAGAAAGGTTCCATCTGTTTTGGGAGGCATCAGTAAACAGGCTCAGAAAAATAAGGAGATTTGAGACATATTTAACACCACATCATGAGCTGCTGTGATGTAATATCAGAGGACAGACATGCCGAGCTTGTTGCCTTTGTCTTTTTCATTAGTAGCAGAACACAAGCGTCCTTTCCTACTGCCTTTCACACTGGTGCAGGGGGAGAGCATTTTTGGCTCCAGGCCCACGGTACATTATTTATTTATTTAACCATTTGACACAGTGCTTCTGTATGAGTTGCCTGGTGCGCAGGCTCACGAAGAGGGTGTAGCTGATGTCGGTGGGAATTGAAGTCCAGCATTCAAAGGGTGGAATAAAACACTCTTCCACCCTAGAGTTTACAGCAATCCCAAAGAACTGTTATGCTCATAGCATGAAGACATTTAGTGAAGAGAGAGTTTAAGTATCATTTTAATGATGATACTTGCTTTGCAGCAGGGGAACTGATTTTCATACAGTATCAACACTAGAAGTAAGGATGTACTGCGGCAGTGCAGAGCCCAGTATCAGCCTGCTTAATGCCTTTCTGGACAGGATAAAGTGTTGTAATTCATCAGAATCTGACCTGAACTTCCTCTAATAGCTAAAACTAATAGCAAAACCCCAAAAGAATAAAGGATTAAATGTGCACTACTGAGCACTCTGCTACTGTTGACCTGCCTGGGAAATCGAGGAAATTAAAAGATTCAATGGAACCTTTTTTTTTAAAGAATCTACAGATATCTTTAAATCTCATAGTGTTGATGCTTGGTTCATTGTGTCTTTATGCTGTTAGTTCTGGCATATGGCAATTGTTTGGGAAAGCAAAGTTTGGAGGAGCTTGACAGACATTTCTTCTTGATGCACTGAGCCAGTAAGATCCCTGGTGAGTATCCAGATTCTAACAGAGACGCACATGTCTGTTCCCGTGATTGTAAGAGATGGAAGTTTTTCCTGTTTGGGTTCCTTCTTCTCCAGTTCACTCAGTTACTTAAAAATAAAACTGCAATCTTCTTCTGTGTATGCTACTTTTATGCTAATCTGCTCCTTCCCCCTAATAAATTAGGACTGTTTTTATTTTAAATTACAACAAAAACATATGCACATGGCACTGAGTTGATCCATGCTGCTAGGATCTAGTAGTTCAAAGCAGAAAAATCTCTTACAGCTTAAGATAGAAGGTTTAACAGAGGATTTTCCCAATTCTCCTTGAAACTCTCAAAAAAATTTTTTTTTGAAATTGGTTATGTTTCAGAAAATTATCATCATTTCCCAGTATCCTGGACCAAGATTTGCTTCCATTTATGTCTTATTTAGCATTCACCTCAATGGAAGTTTTATCTATTCCAAATTACAGAGAAGTGAGGAGAAAACTCCAAATAATAAACACTGATTGAAAAATTTACTTTGAAAAAAGAAAATAAAAAATGGTGAAATAGGAAAAAAAGTAAAAGAAAACTTCTGACAATATTTTTTTGCAGTGATATTCTTGGCTTCAAGGGAAGAGAAGCATTTCTTTTTTCCTTTCCTTTCCTTTTCTTTTTTTTTCTTTCAATTTTCTTTCTCTTTAATGAGCATGTTGCATGCAGAAGGAACAATGAATCATGGTCAGAACTCTGAAAGACCCAACAGCACTACAGCCCTTCCTCTGTCAAAAAGTATTCAAACTAAAACATTGCCTAAATAGAATGACTTCAGAATGCTTCTGAGCTCCCTGATCAGGCTGTACACACACTTCTGATCCAGTACTTTTTAATAGGAAACCATTTCCTCACTCAGTTTATGCAAAATAAATATATTGTTCATACAGAGGATGGAGTTGATCTTCAAAAGTGAAAACCCTCATGAGTAGGTGAACCCAAACTGAGATCTTTCCTAAACTATCTGGATGATACTGCTGAGCTATAAACTGCTAGAGAACATCAGAGGAAATGTCTCAGCCAGATCCAGATTTGCTCACTACTTGCAATGTAGATACTTTACTTGGTAGGTCCTTATTTCATGAAAGAGGACAGGGAGCCAAAGCTAGGTGACCTGCCAGAGGAGAAGGAACGGAAGACAAACAGAAAAGACTGTTCTCAGTTTTAAAGGCAAAACTGGGAATGTACTTCTACAATGTTTGCTTTAAATTTTGGTAGGCTGGACTCCCCTACTGCTATCAGCTGCAAAGGAAGAAGCAGTTGCCACTGCTTCTAATATTTTCAGCAAGTATAGTGCAATATTTAGTTTCCAAAAAGCCTGTCACACTGTCAGTGGTGCAGGGACTGTGGGCACAAAGCTGTTGCTAATGAATAGGGAGGCTAAAGGCAGATGGTATCCAAATGTAAGAAAAGTGTAATGAAATGATAGAACGGGTGAAAAACTCATTTAGCCAAACCCTTCCTGTCAAAACATTATCCTGCATCTCTGAGTCAGCGGGAAATCCATTCCTATTTAACAAACACATGAGATAACATACAGATAGCCCAAAGACTGGACTTTCAGATTCCTCTGCCAAGAGACAGGAGCTGTTCCAAATTGAAGTCATCAGTTAACTATAACAAAATTAGTCTGAAGGTACTATTAATAGATCTGTTATTCATCAAAAAAATCTCATAGTAGATACTATATTTGATAACAAGATAAATGCTTTTGTTGCTTCCATTTAGCTTCTACAGGAGAACTGTTGACACTATCATATGAATGAGAGCTCTGGAGCAGTGTTGGAGAATTTAAACTAGATGGTTTTCAATGAAGTCCTATATTGATCATACAAATAAAAGTATCACTTGAGGTTCTCAGTATCAATTCTGAATGCTGAGATTAACTGAAATGACAACAGCCAAATGTCAGAATTTTTAGTTTAGCTGCTCTACGATAGTCTTTTTGCTGAAAAGCTTTTCAGTCTGTTTCATACCTCATAGCTGTTACAGTTCTAATCAGATTGGTTTAAATGCAGTATTTTGCTAACTGCCTATGTTAACTATTCTATTTCTGAGTCTAACAAAACTGGTCAGTTTATCACAGCCTACAAATCTCACCGAATATATTTCTTTCCACAACAAGACAGTTCAAGCAGTACTGCTAAGGTAGAGGGAGATAAGGACAGTTCCCTACAGCTGGGTAAAGCTGGGTTTGTTTTATATCTTGAATGAGCTTGAGCAAGTGATAATCTCCATTTGTTAAATCAAACACAAATGTAAATACATAGGAACATAAAAGCTCGGCAGGTAAAGAATAGGGAATTTGTGCATGTATGCATATTTTGATTTCAGCAAAATGCAAAATATGACTGTTTTCATCGGTGATTTGCCTGTGTTACATGATAAATATTTGATTTATAAATGGAATTCACAACAATGAATACCTTTAAGATCATAAGGATCTTAAAGGTATAAAGTTTGATTGATGATCTGGCTACACTTTCCTGCACTTCCATATGCAGTGCAGAACATGAAGTACTCTGCATCGTGTATCTATGTGTGCACATGTGTGTGTATTCTGTGTGCCATCACCACAAACTGGCAGTATCTGCTCACTCTTATGTATAAAATGTGAGGAATGTTTCTGAGTCAAACTAGTGTGTTTAATAGGAGGAACATTTCTAAAATTAGAAGGAGATTCAGGATGACAATACTTTCTCTCATTTTAAACTCAAAATACTCCTAAGTGATTTCCTATCTTTTATTTAAGTATCTAAGTGTCATGGGAAGCTTGATACAAAGAGTGTTTAATGGATAAAATTATAAATATGTGATTGATGGCCCATTTATCATCTCTAGTTGAGACATAAATAGAATATCTTAGTGTTTATATGTATGTTTTATTCTGTAAAACTAAGGTATAAATAAACATAATACCTAGATGATTAGTAAATTTGGTTAATGACTTATATGATAAATATGTATTTTATGAAGGGCTTATTAGCAGTGTAATGAGTTATGACAAATTTTCATGAAGACACCTATCTTGTAGCACAAACTGACTTATTTACAAATGTATTTAAGCGGTAATGTGCCATTCTAACTTTTAAACCTGAATTATTGACAGATTAATTGCCTTTTTACAAGAGTATCCAGAAGAGTTTTTAGACATTGGTACAAGGGTCATGTGCAATAGTATAAGTCTTTACATGCACATATCCGACTCCTAAAAAGGTCTGAGATCAATTACCTTTCTGTTGGATTAAAAAACTGAAAGCAAGCAAACAAAAAAATCCTAAAAAATAACTGAGATTAGACTGGTTTTTCTTCTGGAAAAATAGGAAGATTTTTCCCCTTCCCTATATGACAAGAAAATGCAATAACTGGAAATAGAAATATACAACTTATTAGTTATCAATCTTTAAAAAAAGGTTTCTCTTTTTCACCTCTCATTTAAGCTGAACTCTATTTCTTTTTAAGATGGGGCATATAAAAATATTGGGTACATAAAACGGTATGCGCTTTCTAAGCTCTGAAATAAAGCATACATTTTTAACAGTGATAACCTCATAAAGTTAACCAATCTAAATACCACAAAACCCCACCCCAAAGCTCCAAGCAAACAAACAAAACCAAAACAAAAAACCCCTGCATCCAAAACAAAGGTCAACTCAAGTAGTCTTAACTATTAGACAGCAAAAGAAATGCCCTGAACAGACCAGGATGTCTACTAGCAGGCAGAAATCCCTGGCATATTTCAAAGATGGATAGCTATGTACAGAAAAAAAAAACAACAAAGATTTAATTCTTTAATCATGCTTTTTTTTTCATGTGGACCAGAATACAAGAACTTTAATGCTTTTTAAGAACTCTAATATAAAAGAAATGGTGTGAGCCTATTTTAAAGCTAAAATGGCTTTCCTGACTGAAAACTGGAAATTATGATCTTTCGTATCTAAGTGTCAATGAAATGTAAGTGCCCACCAGATTGCTAGCCCACCCATAGATTATTAATGCACAATTAATCTACTAGGGCAACTGTAGAGTGTCATTTAGCTTCAGAGCCCATAAGTATAAAACAGCAACACACTGTGAAATTAATGGTAACACTTAAAGGTCCCATTGTTATTAATTCATTTGACATTCACTGTAATCACACTGGTCTTTAATGAATTCATTTGGCATGTGAATATTGCATGTACTTTCAAACGCACTCCAGTGCAAATCAGTGTTAATTGATGTCCTGAATTGAAATAGTTTCTCTCTCTCTCTAACTTCTTATTTTTAGCCTACCCTACTTTTTGCCAAGGGTCTTTTCCGCAGAAAAGTTTATACATGGCATATGAAATCACATGCTCTTATAATAATTGCTATAACTGGATGTCAATATAGCACACAAAAATGACCAAGGGATCATATGGTACTGAAGCTCTGCAGTAACTTGTTCTATGGCAATAAACTCTAAACTCCATTGAAATTTGCTAATCTCTTATGCCACATATTCTATGAATATTTTCAGTCTACTGTTCTCCACAAATTGCCTGTGAACATCTCTGGCTTGTGTAAAAAGGGCTGTTGCCATCGTTTATCATCTTATGCAGTTCAGTTTTATAGCAGGAACCAGCTATATCTATCTCCCTGCACTCAGTGACTACAGCTGTGCATATAGGAAATGTCTGTATTTGTGCCAGTGGAAATCGTCTCCTTCCCTTATATGTAATCACTGCTTCCAAAAAAAGTGGAGTGCTGAGAAATTCCTCTTAATGTCACATGCAAGCAGTTAATCTGAAAAGATTTAATAAAAGGGTACTACAACAATTCCAACTTAGTAGCTTGTCCTAGATAAAATATTCCAAACTGGAAAATCCTTCATACCAATAAAATAGTATTAGTTATAATTCATAAATTTCCTAAATTATTTCCTTAGATATTTAGTAACATTCTTCAGATGTTCTTGTTTCCCAGAAAATTAAGGGAGTCCTGGGGGGAGCTAAAGGAGTCCCTGATGTCAAACCATTTCCTGAGTTAAAAACTTCCTAAGGTCTGTGGATAGTATATTCAGGGATCTTTGTAATCTTCTCATTAAATTAGAGTAGTATAGGACTACGGTGTCTGACATCACATTTATCAGAAATTTGTAAGCCATTCTTAAAAGTAACACACAAAAGAATAAAAATGTGTATTCAGAATTACAGATGTAATTACTCATGAAGATAACATCAACATTAATATGTCAATACTATTATTGCATCAAAGTAGAGGTAAACCAAATCAAAGCATATAGAATAGGTACATAGTTTCTGAAAAATACCTAAAAAGTTGTGGTGCCACTGATTTTTGGTTGTCTTAGAGGGCTTTCAAAGGATGTGATTCATGTTTTCTCCAATTCTAGACCTTCTTGATTCTCAATAATTTAAATTAAGGTACCCCAAACTGTGACATAAAAAGAACATTTCATGCACCTCTACTTGGGTTGAAAAATAATTAAACAGAAAAGAGGTCCCACTGATTTAATTTGTCTCAATGCTACTATTTGGTGGGCAATATACTTTTAAATGCACTTCTTACTTTTTCAACTAGGATTTCCTATAATAAGTTTCTAATTTTAATTTTGTATTTTATGCAAAATCTGGAGAATATTATTTAAAGTTATACAAGATAGTAAACCATTTTTAATGGTACTCAGTAACTCAAGGTTGCAAAATATCATAAAAAAAGGAAATAATCTGGAAACTATTTCACAGAAATAGTGTTAGAATATTGTCTACTAGATTCTTGCTGCTGACATGCAAGACTTTTCTGAGATTTGGTTGCCAAAGAAGGCCCAATGATTGAAACTATTTTAAGAGTGGAGATAGATAAATTCATCAGAAGCAAAAGTCAAGAGTGTCTGGCCATGTAGTACTGATTAAAGTTAATAAGTATTTATCTTCCCTCACTTCCTTTAACACACTCAGAATGATGAACATACTCTAAATAGAAAAGAATGATTGCTGAATCTCCATCAATTGTCATTAATATCCTGGAAGTGAAGAACATGCCTTGAGGTCTAACTATATTTTATTCTATTAGGCAGTACGTTCTTTGAACAATGACTGAGTTATGGTCCTTTTTTAGTTCAAAACTTTCAGTCATCATTTTCTTAATGACTTTTGAGGAAAGAACATTTTAGTAAGCTAGCACTTACCCATTGTTAAAGATCCCCAAAGCCACAAAATAGACAACCTTGTTTCACATCATCATGAAGCAGCAATGCATACAATTAGGTTTGTCATACACCTTTCATTTTCTGAAGTAGGCAACTGAAATCTTAACGGATGAGTCAGTGAACTTTTGTTATTGACCCTTTGAAAACACAAATTTGGACATGTTACTGGTCTCTAGGAACTTCAATTTGCTTATGCTCACTAGAGATTTGCTAAGAATTTAGTAGTTGAATCATGTGAAAATTTTATAGACCAAGAATGTTGTTGCCCAACACTGTAAATGAGCCAGACAGGACCTTCTGTATGGTTGATTGCTTTTCTAAATAGTCATGGTTGTTCTAGGATGAGGTATGAATAAGGAAAATCGTCTCATTAGTTCTTGGAAAGAGAGGAAAAAGCTGAGGAAACAATCTGGCATACAGAGGAATCAGGAAGACTCATCATCTCTGCATAAACCACATTGTGTCAATTAGGGATTAAGGACTAAAATCCCTAACCCTTCAAGTGTTTTCACACTGCTTCCCAGCTAGCTTCTAAATTTCCAAAAAACAGGATATGTGTAGACCTTTTAGTTGTGTCCTCATAATTGCTATAAATCCACATTTCATTGTAGCAGTGTCCTTTCCACTCTATCTGGAACTGGCTTTGCAATCTCACTGCCAGGGTAGATGTGATGTCCATGTTGCAGTGTGCAGATAGTTTGGAGTCGCCTACATTGCAAACAGATGATAAATGTTGGTGCAGGCGTAATTTGGTGTGCTAATGGTCTGTATAAAGTTTTTGCCTCAGTGACAGGATAATACTTCTATAATGTGATTTATATAGGACATTTGATTCATTTTGTGCAAAAGATGGGTAAACAATGTTTACTGAAAGGATTTCTACAAAACTCTCTACTCTTAATAAATGACTGAATGAATGTACAGGAAAAAACATCCTTACTACTCAGAATCTTGAGTGATCAAAATATGAACTTCTAAAATCCTAAAATCTGTACGAAATTTAAAACCTCAGAAGTAATGACAGTTATTCACATCAAGAAAACATGAAAACATGATCATAATATTTAAGCAATGCAGCACAGTGGTAGTCTCAGCCATTCTCCAAACTGAAATGGAAAGATGGTCACAGATTAATGAGATTATAAAATGAATTTAGCAAGCTTATCGTTATCTGAATGTTTATCAGAAACCTCTGAGGCTTTAAGAATTGCATAGCTCTTGGAATGCACAAAGTATTCTACATGAAAAAGATACTGGCTTTGATATCTTTGGAGAAAGGTGAATGAAGATATTTGATTCTTCAATGGCAGAAATATTCCTGGCTCAGCTGTTAGGAGAATCCTGCCATGCATAGACAACACTTTTCAAGTATGATTATGCTTATGAAATTTTTGCTGCACCTTAACATGAACCATAAAATAATAATTTTAGGTGTAAAGTCAGCATAGCATGCAGAGATTCAAATCAGCACAGGTGCAATAAAAACCCAAAGTATTTTCAACATTAGGTCCACTATTTGCTTCTCGTCTCTGCTTAACTGAATGCAGACAAGAATAAATATTTTGATCTGTGGAAACTCTTTATATAATCACAAACTGACTAAGAATTATTATATATTTGCACTGTGTTAACATCCAGCTATATTAACAACACACTGTATGTGTTTTGCAATTTTCTGTAGTTAGCTGCTGTTCCTGTCCCAAAGAGCTAAAAATCCAAACCTGAATACAGAAAACAAGAAGAACAAATGGCAAGATGAAGGAAGTAGAAATATCCCCATTTAATAGGTGAAGGACCAAGGCCCTATGATATAAAAATGACTTGTTTGGAGTCACACTATATGTCTGCAGCAATACTTCAATATTTACACATTTTGAAACAGAGACAGAGTATGAAACTAGTATAAATAGTAAAAAGAACCCACAGATTTTCTATAATTAAGTACAGCATACAGTGGTGTCAAGATTTTTTTTGTTGGAGACCAAATAACCAGTTTCAGTTTTCTTCGCAGATTTATGTTGTGCGGTATCTTGGCAGTACAAACAACTAGAACACAAATGGGGAGGGAACATTTTTCAAAGTAATGATTACAGTTGTCTCTTCCCTCTTTAAAAATGAGTTTCCATAAAGATAAAATTTCAATATTGTCAAATGGGACAATTTGCATAAAATAGTTGACTCTAGCCTATAATATTCAGGCTTTCTCAGTTACACTGAGTCATCCAGATTCTGTCTTACAGCTGTAACACCCTTGCTCTCTCCTTTATTGTAATATTATCCTGATTTCTACATCTTCCTTTTTACTTTCCTCCTTCGAAGTAACCTGTTCTTCTCCTTCTCCCTATGCCTCTCCACTTTGCAATTCCCTTTCCCAAATACCAGAAAAAGGCATAGATTGCTTTGCCAGAAAATGGGAACCCAGACAAACAATACACGTGACTAAAATAGAAGTGCACTGATACTTCTATTATGTTTACAAAGAAAGGAAAGCCAGTGGGTGAGAGTGTAGAAAGCAACTTTAACACATGTGAACATCTTCCCTGGCTGGCTGGCTGGCCAGGCAAGTTGCATGTGGGCAGAATGCATATAGCTACACCTATTCTCTTCTGCTGGTGCAGGCCAGGAGCCCTGCACAGTGTGGATGGTCAGCCAGGCAGGCAGGACACCCTCCTTGGCCTTCAGAGAAGCAGAGCATACCTATATCTTCTCATCTGGTTTTCAGACTGGAGCTGACCTCAAGTCTGAATAACTTTCCTTATGGAAACAAATGTGTGAGGTATACATATCAATTAAATTCAGGATTTGCACATTTTCAGTAATTTAGGAACCTACTTGTTCAGCTCTGCAAATAACAGTTACCTTTCTACAGATGTAGGTGTTAGAGATGGCCCTTTTATAAAGTAATCAGTTCAGAAAAGATCACATTAAGACATTAGACCTGTTATTAACCCAAAAAGTTATTTTAGTTGGATACTAATTTTTTTTCACTTTATTAAGAGTTTTTTAATATTAACCCATGCTGGTTTAAATAATTTGCAAACAGGAGGATTAGTCTTGAACAGGGAACTAATGACTATTCTGACTCTTAGATGAAAGACTTCAGAAATTCAAGTAATAGAAATATCTTCCATAAATACTGAAAAGAGAGTGTTGTTTTCAAAAGTTTGATCAGCTTTACTTTAGGGAAAGAAGAGAAATATAGCTGAAAAGTAGGTAAACTATCTGTAGAGTTTGTAAAAATTATTAAATAATATTTCTAACCCACTCCTCTGTATTATGTTAATAAGGTGGCATTAAACAACAGAAGAAAAGCTGATGAAAGAAGAAGAAAAAAACCTTTTTACATGGAGCTTGGATGTTTGACATAAAGACTGGTTAATAATGAATTACTAATTGTTTTTACACCATGTTGATTGGAAGCATATCTAGAATGTATATTTGTACTGTCTTGGGAGGAATGATTTCAGCAATGCTTTATTGTCGAAATAAATTCTTAGGATTTCACTGTGTGAACTAAAATTCTTCATTAAATTTTAAACACTACAATGTCTTTTTAGCCATTATGCCAGTATAAGAGCAAAGGTACTGGAAATGTATGGGTATATATAAATATACATGCATATATATGTATATATCTGGTAGGAATTTATGGAAAATGCAAAACATATTCAAAAGCAGCTGATTATTAGCATAAATGGTACAGTGAGCTGCTTTACAATTTTTCTACCTTTTTTTTGCTATTACATGAATTGAACTTTTAAGCTTGCTTATTCTGCCTTGGGCACAAGTGGCACAAATTTAAAACAGAGAGTAAAGTAGTCTTATCATTTGATCTCATTTATCTATTTACCATTTAAATAAAATCCCACAATCTTGTGGAAACCATTACACTATTTAGCTTATTGTAAGGTTGGGAAATCATCTATTATGTTTTCAGATATAGAACCTGTTACACTCTCCTTGTCTTTGTCTTGACACATGCAAATACAAATGGAAAATTCTTGTATTAGAAAAGAAAGAGAACTACCTAATTGCAGATGAAAACTATCACAAGCCAGGAACTATGTATCCATGTTCTCTTAATCTATCACATCACGTTTGCTTTCTTTCTCCTATCATACTGATATGTACGTAATGGCAGCAGGCAGAAGGGCATGCTCGTTTTATTATAATGTTTGTTATTGTAATGATATTTCATGACAACAAACATTCCATCTATAAAGGAAAATATCTTTTCTTCAATACCAGAACACTGTTCTTGAGAACGCCAACAACATTATGACATCAAGGGCACTTTATAGACAGTAGTAAGATTTTAAACTACAGTAAACAAAATTCACCAAACCTTGTGCAATCAGCCAGTTTATTTTTTAAAAGATAGAAAATGAAGGTTACTGAAGGATACCCCATTAGAAAACTATGAAATGGTAGAACATGCAAATTGTCTTTTTGAGGGAAAAAAAGTAAATGCCAATTTTAAATTTCCAAAGTTACATGTCATGAAGAGTTTCAAATAAAATTGAATTGAAATTTATTAAAATTTACTTGAAATCCAAGCTGAAGTAAACAGCAATGACATCTCAGGTTCCTGATGACTAATAGCTTTGAATTGTAACTCAGCAGTGTCTAAAAGGGCCCATTTTTCCTTATTCTTTTCATGGTGTTCTGTTTCCACAGGATCTAGGGTTTTTAAATAAGCTGGGTAATACCAAGGAAATCCTGTTGTTACACCTATAATATAAGAATGGCATAAATCACAGTCTTACTTATCCTAGAATCATAGAATCAACTGGGTTGGAGAAGGTCTCCGAGATCATCATGTCCAACCCTTGATCCAACACTGCTGTGGTTACTAGACCACTTACCAGACTTCAGTATAGCTCCAGCAGCTGCTTGCACCTATCTTGAAACTTTATGATTGGTTTGAGATAAGGTTCTTTGGTTTTGTTTGTGTAATTAAATGATTTACTTAATTTTAATTTTGTATAGAAAAGCTGGATACATGCAGTAGCTAGTGCACTGCTCTGTGGTCACTCTACATTCACTCAGCAGCAGGAACAAAAGCAACAGGAGAAGGACAAGTGCAACTGATACCAGCAAACGCTGGAATCAGAGTATTCATCTGGAATGAGCAGGTATCTATCCAGATCTCTTCTGAGCCGGAAGAAAGGATTCAAGGAAATTGAATCAGTTTTCCAAAATGTGGGTGAGCAGCCTTATGATCAGACCACAGAGGAAAAACCACAGTGAACACAGTGAATTCAGTGCCTTCCTTTTCCATTTTTTTTTTTAATTGTGCCTTACATTTTTGAAAGTATCCCAAAAGAAACCGGGCTATTTTTTTTTAGAAAAATAGGTTAGATTCCTATTTTCCAAGCAATTTTTTATTCCTGTTAAAAACTACTTCTGTTTCAGTACAGTTTGGTTGGTAGAGTATAAATGAGCAGTTCTAAGCACTAAAGTCTGAGAGAAAGCAGGATAATGCAACCCTTAAATGTCACATATTGTCTCTTTCCCTTCCTTTCAATCTGTATTTGGTTGTGATTAACCTTTCAAAACCACAGAGCATATTGTCATGGCATGAATTGTGACAAGTCATGGAGAATCATGGCATGAATCTGGCTTTTCCTAATTTGGGAAATCACAAACATTTCTTATGCTGGTTCAAACACCTTTTTTTGTCTGCTATATATAGAACAAGATTTCATTATGGATTGAATTTATAACTTGAAATATATTGAAAACATGATAAGCATATATTTAATTTTTACTCTGTGTTGCTATTTATGCACCAATCACAATTTTTATCACCTTGTGTTTAATGAAAGTTATCTTCAATTTCCAGTGTTTCCTAAAAAGGCATATTCCATAAGTTAAGTGTCATTAGGACACAGAAATCCTTCTACTAACTTATTATTCTTGGAAATATTCATCATATCAACCTATGGAGATGTTGGTAATGTTTGCTTCTAATTTGGCAGTTCAGGGAAACCAAAAAAGGTTGAATGTGCTGAGTCTACTGCTGCAAACTGCTAGGCATTACCCCAATATGCTTTCAGTATGTTTTAACATACTAAAAATGACAGAGTAACAAATGTCGTAAGTTTCTATGCTGAAATCGTGCTTACCATACTGACTAATGAAGCTGCTTTTGCTGATAAACCAAGCTGACTCATCAAAACCCGTAACCACTGGCAAAAGGACTGTAGGTGGAAGGTAGTTCTAGCACTCTTTGAACATCTGAATAAGTCTCCCTTTCTAGGAAGATATATCACAGATGACTACTATTGGGAAAACATTGGTGGCATATAGTATGTTTAAAAATGGAACTTGTGACTTTTCTGATGTTACTGTCCATGTACATAATTCTTCAAGTTTCATTCCGTTATTTGAGCTTTTCCTTTTCTGTTTCATCATTATTTTGCAGTTTCATGTACCTGACTACACAGTACCTCCTTTCCCTTCCCTGCCTTTACTTCTTTCACATATACTCTACTTGAGACAGGTTAAAATTATTCGGATGCTACATTTATTTTCCTTTCTTTGAAAAATAAATATGACCTTTTCTTGAAATAGCAAGATTTGAAACTAATCTGCTTGTTGTAGTTGAGATTTTGACCTGCCCCCTAAACTGCACATTGACTTCTAGCTCTGAGCACTGGTTTTGATGGTGATGTGTGTCACTGTGCTGCGATGGTAATTCAGGCAGAAGCCATTTATCATTTCTGAATATAGAAAGTGTTTGGTGTGACATTGTGCAGACTTATTCATAAAATGATAAAGATCAAGAGAAGCAGTGTATCTTAGCCTACAAGGATCAGAATCAGGACCAAAACATCTACTTTCTATTCTTGCTTTACTCAATGAAAGACAATAGTTTGCATGTGTTTTAATGGCTACTTGCTGATAAAAAGAATAAAGTAAGATTAAGAATTATTTATTTTTACAATAAATATTGATGCAGATCAATATTTTCTTTCCTGTATCTGTATTTTATTTATGTCTTTCTGTATCAGCAAACCAAAAAAGGCAATGACAAAATGAATTTTTTTCCCTTTTTCTCTGTACTAGAACAGATAAAATATATCAACAATATTTCAGCAGATTTCTCAGTTCCATGACTTTTGTGTAAAAATCTCACATGGGAATATTACTATGACCAGACTTATGAATATAGAATGACCAGAAAATCCACAAACGGTATAATAGAGAGGTTAAAATCCATTCAGGTCGGACACCAAAAAGAAAATTCTTTTACCTTTTGAAAAAAACACAGTATATTTGAAATAAAAAAAAAATAACTAAAAGTTTTAATAAAACACATAATTTCAGTTGAATTCTATAAGAAGTATGTTTTTTGGAAATATATTGAAATTGAATTTCATACCAGCCTTTGCTCAGCACAATGACAGCTCAGCAGAAATGTTGTCCAAACGGAACTATTAAAAGGTCTAATCATGGAGAAATGTAGTTGCTGTAACAAAACAAAAATAGGGATTTTGCATCTCTGATCAGCAGTCTCAGTTTCTATTGTGTTACATTCTATGAACTCAGAGAAGTTATATGTTTCAGATTGATACAGACTGCCTGTGAAACTCAAAAAAACACATTGTCTCTCTGTGCCTCAGTATCATACCTGTAGAATGTTTCATGGCTGAGCTGTGAGTATTAAGTTATTGCTATATTTATCTTGCTTCAATTAAATATTATAAAGTATATTTCAGACAATTCCTTTGGAAATATTCATTGATTATTTAATCATTGTCTTAATACCAAGTGTTAGAAAAAGGCGTCATTTTCTTCCTGCTTCTTTATTTTCATTCTTTGCACCAGGAAGCAGAAAATTTTGCAAACTATAACACTTTGGTTTTTTTCATACCTGATGTGATAGCTTCCATAGCATTGCCACTGACTGATGTAGATCCTAATGGTGTTTCACTGCAGGCAAGAAAATTGGGAACAGACAGAGTTCAGGCTAGCTCCTGATCTTCAGTTACCTTTACCTTAAACTATCTCTCTTTACCTACACCTCCTTTGTCCCCTGAATACACAGTTCTTGGGCAGAGCATGCAATACCAGCAGATATATCTGTCCTCTTGTTATAGGAACCAATAAGGGAAATGACAGAGCAAGCAGGATTATTGAATCAGTTTCTCAAGGGCAGAAATCATCCAGTCCCTTCAGAAAAGGCTTTAAGGGCCTAAAAAAGCCAAGGAACTTGAAACTTACGGCCCATTGTTTAACCTTAGTTTGGTCTCTGTGTATACACAATATAGTATCATAGTGTTTGGCTGAATGATCTCTTCCTCATTTCCAACAACGTCAAGTGTAGGCTGCAAACGGGTGATGAATTCATGTTAATCAGGCAAATATGAAGTAGAATCATAATTACTGAAATCCACGATGATCTTCTAGATGATTCTCTAGGGATATAAAATTTATGGTTCACTAAAAATTTACATATTAGGAGGATCTACTACAAAATACTCTATGATTACCAGGGGCTAGGAACATACACATAGGCAGCATGGTAAAAAAGCTGCAATGTCACTGCTGCTCCAGCCTGGTTTACTTGGCAGTAAAAGAGAGGCAAACTTACTAGGAAGGGCTTTGAGGTAAGTGTGTACTGACATGCTGATGGATTGCAACTTGTTACAATGGCTATACATCAAACCAAAACGTTAATGGTGGATCTGGAAAATAACATCTACTTCCAACTTTTGACTCAGTGTCCATGCTGTACTAAGCCATGATAACAAAAATGGAGAGAAATAGGAAGAAAAAACCACTTCCTGTTACTAGAAATTCTTTGTTTCTTAATCTGAAAACTTATGAGATTGATCTAGATTGAGTTATTTTATGAAGTGGAGAAATACAATAACAGCATACTACATTTGAGTATTTTGTAAATAAAAATATCATTTTCTGTGTATAAAATGGATGCTAACACTCATTTTTTGTCACATATCTGTCCCATAGTGAATACAAACATATTGGGTTTCACAGTTTTTTGAAAACTGTTTTCGAAAAAACAGATTTTTTTTTTCCTTTGTTTATTCTTCAAGAGGACATCTTTAATATATAGTCATACTTATTATTCCAAATTTTACCTCCTGGGGAAAATTTACATGAAGAAAATCACACTATTTTTTTTTTAACTCTTCAAATGAATATTTTACCAAGGTAGGTCATAATTTCCAGGATACCTAACATGACTTTACCTGTATTCTGAAAGGGTAGGCAATTGCTTTGATTACTGCCTTTTGCTGTTATCCTTTTCAAAGACTAAAAAATTAATTCATCTGTAGGGTTACATGCTCTTTAAAAAATAGTTCTGATCTTTATATAGCAATGTAATTTAAATTAGTACCTAATTCTCCAAAGTCCACAATTTAGGACAGCGCAGAATCTACTGCAGCAACTAATTAAACACTTACTGTAAGGTTAAGTTTTTCATTAAATCAATAGGCCCCTAGTGTCAGTTACAAAGCCCTAATTACTATGCTGTAAATTTAGATTGAATTTGAATTAAGGACTGATTTCAATCTAACCGCGGCATGTAAATATTGTAAATTACCAGAATTACAGTTCAATAAAATTGAATGGATTTCACTTTAGATAAACTAAATGCAAATGAGTCTATGAAAAAAAAACCTGCAGAAATTTCCCAAACATCTGCACAAGAGACTTACATGTGAAGTCTACAGTACACTGCTTTGGCAAAGAGCATGCCAGAGCTTCAAAATGTTGCCACCGTTTACTCTAAAATGTTTTAAATATTTCATTATCTGTTCTGAAAATGAATAAATTTAATCTCTCCCAAGTGATCAAGTAAAGTGATGGCTAATGTGCCCACTTACTGCGTTGCTTTAGTTTGATGACTGTATTGTTGTGCTAAAGCACAGTATGAAATCAGGTTATCAGGTTATAACTGGCAGGGATAAAAAAAAAAGCAGTGCTGGGAAACACAAAACAACCCATTTTCAAGGCATGAATCATGCACTTTGAAGACTCAGAAAAAGTGTAAAAATTACAGACAATAGCACTCTAATCAAACAAGTGCCAAATTGAAAATAATTGGGAGTTTGTGGACTTTCATTCACCTTCAAACAAGCACTGTATCCGCAGGATATTAATAAATTTGGGGAAACAGGCAATATGCTAGGTTACACAGAAAATGAAAAATCAAAAATACCTGTATTCAGGGTCACACATACAGAGCTTTAAGAGCTTTCTACTCACCTGCTTACATTCTTTCAATATATGCACTAAAAATATATTAGTAGCCTTAAGATGTCATAAAAAAGATAATTAAAACAATGCCTAATTTTTTTACACTTTATACTTCATTAATACGGTTAGATAGCATAATAATAGAAGTTGACTGAAAAATAAAAACATAAATTAATATTGTCATGAAAGCTCAGAAAGGGCATAGATTAAGGAAACTAAGGATAATTTTTATGATTTTGTGCTTGAGAGATGTGGAACATAAACTCAAGACTAGAAAGTAATGAGGAAGTAATAATAATTTTCTTTCAAGAGTAACATCCATTATTCTTATTTCTACCACGAATACAATTATGCCACCTTATTCTTTCCTACAGTTATGATTTTGTTTCTTTTTCTGGAGCACATTCTATGGGATCTTCAATCTGTCCATGCCTCACAAAGTTAAACAGTGCCAATGTAGTTTGCAGGCACATGCCACGTGTCTGATCTTTTACAAGCTGACAGCACCACACTTTCTAAAACTCGTATTTCCTGTGAGTGTTAAAATTGTATCTCAAACCACAGAATGTTTTAATGACTTCATGTCATCAAGAAAGGTAATAATACTTCAGCTCAGCTTCATCAGCTGAGCATGGTAGCCAAAGGTAGTAATTTACTACCTGTGCCCTATGTAGACATTTCACATTAGGAAAATCAAACCAATTTGTGAAGTGCTCATCTTCCAGCCCACTGGGATGTTAAATTACTGACTGCAAAGGAAATGATATTTCACTTAAGTTTGGAATTTTGCACAAGTGGAATGCATGGGCCAAGCTGCAAAAAACCCACAAAGTAGATAAGAAAAAATGACTTGTGACACTTGCCAGAAAAGAAAATATGGGATGTTTATACCACCTACAGCACATATAGCATTTTGCTAAAGTAGGCAATACAGTAGAATGAATGAGGAGTAGTTTTATAATTGTCCTTCATATCTCATAAGGGACCCTTTTCCTATCAGCTTTCCACATTCATAGTGCATAGGACAAGATATTTCCTGTTGTGATTCTGCTGTTCTGGCTCCCATGCTTACTCCTTGATGCTAGGAGAACCATCTCTCCTCCTGGGTCTCTACTCTTGAGCAAAGGTAAGCAGGAAATATTAATGACTGAGGAAAAAAATGTCTATCTCTTTAAATTCACAGAATAAATATGTGATTTGGATGATTTGGATCTTACTCTCCAAAGTGCAACGACTTCACATTTCCAGTTCTGGAATTTAAGTGAAATTATGAAGTTACATAAATTTCTGGGGCACGGCTGGTTTTGTTTGAGATAACTTATTTGTGTCCATGTTCTGTATAATTTTTTTCCAAAAAAAAAGTATGGTTCAACAGTCTGATTAGCTAATACATAATGAAATGGTCATGCTATAGGCTTGTAGTTTGACAACTGATAGTGTTAATGGAAAAGAAAATATTTTGAAAAGTCTTCTGGGAGACTTCTTTCAGGCAGCAACTAAGATTTGAATTTTATTCTTGTACATTTTAAAGTTTAATGACAGTTCACGATCAGCTTGTTAACAAGTCTCAGCCTCTTGTGAAAATGCTTTGCCAAACAAACATGGACAAACACTCATTCTCCTAAAATTATGCCCATATTTAATACCTGGAAAATGGAATGTTTGGAGTTTGCCTTTTCATTACTGTATAACATCTATGATACCTGGGTATCAAATGATACAATTAGAACTGTACAGCCTAAATACAGTGAAGATAAATTGCTTATAGTGTGTAGACTGTAGAACAGAAGTGTAGAGTTAAAAAAGGAAATCAGTAACTGAAGACATTCTTAATGGTATGAATTCAGGAGTGAAACTTTCAAAATAAAAAAGTTTGAAAGACTTTTCTTGGCAATTTATTTGTATGATGAATCACAGACTAGAATCTCAGAAAAATTTAGATTGGAAGGGATCTTTGGAAGTCATCTAGCCTGATCCCTTACTCCAAAGGTAAAACATGTTTTCCAGGGCTTTGTCAAAACCAGTTTTGAACATCAGAGGGCCCTCTTCCACAGCTTAGCCTCTCTCGCCTGGCGAAAAAAATATATCAGTTGGAGCTGCCTTTGCAGCTGACCATTATATCTTGTGCTTTTACTCTCCATCTGAGATCCAGATCCATGTTCTCCACCATGATACAGCTGAAAACAGGAATTAGATCTTTCTCTTAGCCTTCTCTTCTGCAAGCTGAGGAAACTCACTTTCCTCAGCATTCCTTTGTACATCAGATTCAGCTTATTAGTTTCTCTTGCAGCTGGGAGGTGGAACTGGACACAAATTCTGAATACAGAGGAATAGTCATTCCTCTCAACCTGATGGTTGTGCTGCTCCCCACTGTGTTGTAAAGCTGCATTGCTACAAGGGCAGTACCAAAACTAAAATATTTATTATCTGAGCAGCTGTGATTAATTACCATTCATCTAGATGTGGGAAAAAAATGGCTAGGTAAGTGACAACAGTTTGACCCTGCTCTGTTTCACTTATCAAGCACATGATTTTAGTAGTGAGAATTCATTCCATAATTTTTACTGCAGAAACCCAAATGTTTTTAGTATCCCATCACTAAATATTGAAATATCTACTGGTAACAGGTAGTTCATAATTCTGTCTTATGGTTCTAAAGTGAATTGTTCATATTCTGTGAAAAAAAATCTAACTCTAAATATGAATCTTTCCTGAACAGTGAGCATATAAACCACCAACTATTGTTACTTGAAAATACTAAACAGAATGCTTGGAATGGTTTTGGAATGCCAGTTGAAATTACCCTGCCTAAAAAAAAAGTAAACAAGCACGCAGCAGTTTGGGACAAAGGCAGCAACAGAAATACTAGTTTTTCAACATATTTTGTAGTAACAGTTATTATGGATTTGAATTAAAATATGTTTTAGGATAGGTATTAATACAGCACACTGGCAACTTGCACTTGATGTTCTTTTCTGTCAGCTTTGGGTTATGTATGCATTTTAACATTTAACTTCACTGCATGTAAAATCCAGCAAAGAAAATGTGCATAAAAATATACAGGGCATTACTTATTTATATGTAAAACCTTTATTCTATTTTGTTATTTTAGATTAAATCACGTTTCAATTCTATTCTCTCAGGGAAGCACTAACAGTTTGAGCTCAGCGTGAAAGCCATCAAACACTTGAGCTGAAATTTAGATTGGGCAATTTTGCCTGGTGAAGTAGAAAAGGACATGTGGAATGGCAGTGAACAGAATGGCTTATGGAAAGGCAGATGTTTTAATAACTTGTTGTCTAGTGGGAGCCTCAAATATCTAAATTTAAACACTGCAATATATTAAAGTGCATTGTTGTCAGGGAATGTATACTCCTTTACCTTACGAATCAGGTAAATGTGCATATTTTATGTGTGTGCACACTTTAATACAACTGACATTAAAATTAACTGGAAGGTGTTAAAAGAAATTATCTCAGACTGCAAAATTTGGCTCAGGTCTTCACTGCAAAATACATCAGATCAGACTCCAGGGAATTTTCAGTTTTGACTTGAACCTATCTTCCTGTGTGAGTTGACTGATGATATACTTGAGATCTCATGCCTACTAAGATCCTTTTTGTTAATTCACACTAGGTTTTAAAGTATATTTTTCCTTAAGTACATTGCTGGAAGTATGCAATCAATTTTCCTAAAAAAATGTCCAGAGAGAAGATAGAAACCTCTTAGGCTAAGTTCTTTTCAGAAAAAAATCTCTCAGAATGCCTGGAAACACTGAGTTACTCTGGCTGCATAATTTACAATCTGGTAGAATTAAGATGACTAGGGAAGAAAAATTTTATTAATAAGGTAGCTTCCCATATGTTCATGAACAACTGAGTCCTTTTAAAGAACAATGAAGGCCTTGTCTCTTGACTTTTGAATATATTACACTAGTATTTATATACTGTTTGGTGACACAGAATTCCTAATTGACATCATCTTTCACATTTGTCATCTCATATGCTGTCCCTATTTTCTAAAAGTAACAGGTTATGTGTTACTTATGGATATTGAAAATATTTTAGGCATACAAAGAATAAATAGTAAAGAAAAGCTATTTTAAAAATATAATTAATATTGAGGGCTTAATTTATGGTTTATCAGATATGTAGATGTATTAAATAAAAAGGTAGATGGAAACATTTCTACAGATAGGGTGACAAAGTGAAATTGGGGATAATATTTTATGAAAGTTAATGACTTATAGAGTATACTAGAACGATTTTGAAGGTAATAATTTTTACTTTGTAATAGTATTTACTTGATCATAATTACGGGACAATGCAATAAAAATCCTCATAAATAAAACCCGAATAAAGTCTTGCAAGCTTTGTGTCTCTGCACATTTACAGTGGTATTTTTAATTCTGTTTTAGGGAGTGGATTGTCAGTTAGGGTTAGCAGAGCCTGCTGGTTAAAGAAGAAATAAAGACTGGGTAAGCTTAATGAAATATTCTTACACAGAGATATCACTTCTGTATCAGCAAGTCCTTGAGCTAGATACTACTGCAGACTAAAAAAGAAATTAATGGAGAAAATTATTTCTCCCTTTTCTTTTTTCTTCTATTTACCCCCCTTTTTTTTTCAACTCTTATCTAGGTCTCTGGTATGCCAGGCTAGATGGATTTCAAGTCTGGTCATTCATGTTTTTATAACCCAGTGTTAATAGACACAGTCTAAGAACTTCCACAGGAATCACATGAGAAGCACAAAAAAGCAGCACTGAGCTGAAGCAAAGACCTTGGCTGAAAACACATGGGAGACAGAATTTGTGACCAGGCTGTACAGTCCTTACATAATCTAGTAGAGGAAATCCTTCAGGATTTCTCTTGTTCTATTGATAAGAAATCTATAGTAACTGTGTATTATAAACAGACCCTTCTTATGCCTTTGCTCAAGAGGACAGAGCTAACAAGATGCTTAATGTTTCTGCAAAATATTTCTGTAAACAGATCCCAATCACTTTGTGCTGCATTGCTTGCAACCGAGAAAGCAGACGAGTTACTGCTTGCTGCCAAGTGGCACTCAGACTGCTGCCGAAAAAAAAAACCGCAACTCGGAGCTTCACTCCTTTTTCAAACCCTCTTTTGTTGGATGGGAGTCTAATGGGCAAGATTACATTCAATCCTCTTGTTTCAGGAGAAAATCTAGCATTGTCAATCAATTAATAAAAAACTGAAAATAGGAAATATGTGACAGGTACTCTGCAATAATAACAACCATAATTACAAGCACCTTAGTTAATCTAGCTCTGAAACAACTGCATTTGGGAGCTCCTTGAATAACATTTGCCCCACTTATCTTCCATTTCAACTTAATATTCGTAGTGCTAGTGTTGCCTATATCATCAATGTCAAAAACTAAAAAGTCTTATCTTCAACTTTCATTCCAATGCTTCAAAAGAGCTTTGAATTTGCATCTTACTCTAGGGAAGATGTAGTTTAAAAACATTTTTGCCCAGCTTGCTCCATTAATTTCTGAGGAAAATGCACCTACTGCTGTGAATATGACAGTTCTCAACCTTGGTGTTTTTACAGGATGTCCCTCCCTAGGGAACAACCAACACCATTCTGACTTACACTGCTGGAACTGCACCTCCTGCTGGGTAATCAGCTACTGCAGCACTAAGGGAGAGACCTCAGTATGATTAACTGGATGCCCCTTGTGAATGCTAAGGAAAAGAAGAACTGCAAGTTTTCTAGGGGGAAAAAGTGCTTTTAGTAATCATCTATCTTCAATTCAAGCAGCTAATTTACAGTTGCATAGAGCTGCTCAATTACCAGCAGCACTTAGTATTTTGTACATCTCAGTAAGCTTTAACTTAAAATAATATTCATCACATCTATCAAATATATTTTTCTCCCAATTATTTCTGTGAGTCAAGAACAAAATTCATTTTGTAATGATTATCTGACTCAGGTAAAGCTGATTTTCTATTACTCTAGGCCAAAGCCACTGACAAGGGCACAAAAAGGATTATTTTTCAGCAGTTCTCAGCTCAGCTAAATCAGCAGATAATGCCATCTATGATGCACAGTGATCCTGACCTAAAGCCCTCCTCATTGTTAATGTTTCTCACATCTCAAATATGCCTCAATGGCAGAAAAAGTTTCTATAGCCACCTTTGAGCATCAAGAAAAATTAATCTTTTAGAATTCTTTGGATTTTGTGCTGTTATCTTATTTTAGTTGTCTTCCATCCCAAATGGCACTGTTAATTAACACATGAAGACAATACATTTTATATAGTCAGTGGTGGTAATTTAGTGTATGGCTTTATTATATGCAGACCATAAAATAAAGACTCCTTGTACTCCTATTAAGAAAATAAAAAAATCAAAACTAAAGTGCAAAATCCAGAAGCGAAACATCCAAAAGAAAATTAGTTTCTCTGCCAAAGAGCAAATAAAGCAAAAAACTTCACTGTTATTGACTGCTATGCACAACAAAAGCAGTTTCTCTTCATCAGCAACAGAAAAGCATGTGGACTTTCAACCGAAAATTTCATTTATATTTGAATTTATTGTTTGAATTTTTATGCCATGACATTTGAAGTGACTCATTTGTTGGTTTAAGAGAATTTCAGTCATTAGTAAAAAGAAAAATTCATTTTCTTTTTAGAAGTGTTGATCAATCATTTAGATACTGTTTAAATTCTATAATTTTTATACTTAAATATGTATGTTAGTAATAGGATACCAGTGCCACATAACATGGGCAGTCTTCATTTTGCCAAGTGTCCTCTTCAACAAAAAGCTGCATAATTTTAAATTTTCACATGATTTTTGAATCTGTTAATTATGTTGACTGTCATCAAAACCATATGACAAGCAGTAACGTACCTTACAAGTGTCTCTCAGTCAGTGAAGAACTATCATTCTGTTTTAAATATGGGAAGCTGAGATACATAGAAGTGTAAAGGTTTATAGGGTATTTTGAATCTGAGCTAAGGCCAAAAAGCAAACCTTTTTGTAATTCTGCTGGATGATTACTCTAATAAATGTGCTATAACCAAAGACTGTTAATGTTACAGCATTTTAAAGTTATCTAATTACTCCTTAAATGTAAGTTATTTATTGTAAAAAAGGTTTAGAATTCAGTAGGAGGGTTAACGTACTATGAAGATGTCATTTTGTCCTTAAAATTCCTGTTTAAAGTATTTATTTTTCACATTCTGTGTTATACAGAGAAAACCTTGGCAATAGTTAGTTTGCAACCATCTGAGGCCAATTCCTATTACACCGACTGATATCATCTCATCGTTTCCTTGAACTTTGCCATCTGACTCTGTCTTGCTTTGACCAGCACGTCTCATTTGTTCCTTGAACTTGCCCGTATTCCCAGCTCTCTCTCTCTCTCCATCTCTTGCGTGGTATTCAATCTAATACCTTTTAAGTAATTTACACATTAAGTAGATATAGAAGGAAGGCAGAGAACACGATATGACATGCCATTTCCTAGTTCCTTTACAGCTGATGAGCAGGAGAGATAAGAGAGTCATTCTGATGCCTTGCCTGCTTTTGGAGCTCAGGAACCTTGCACACTTTGATACAAAACCATGAAGTTTGGCTTAAAAAAGCTGCTTGTGAGATCCTGCATCATTTATACAAGAAAATTTAATAATTAAAAGATCAGTGTAATGTTTGCTAGTTAATGTAAATGCATCCAGAGGAACACCAAATACACACTGGAATAGGTTCTCTAGATTGTGATAGTAGTAGTACTAGGTCTCATCTTCTGATGTCAGATTATTATAAACTACTTTAGAAATAATTTTTACATGAATTAATTAAAAAAACAACCCTCTGAAATCATAACTGATCCTGCTTTGAGCTGGAGGTTGCAGTAGGGACTCCCAATGTCCCTTTCCACCTAAATTATCCTATAGTCTAAAAAACCCCTGTGTTTTTCCCTTCTGAACCAAAGCAGGTGGAAACTAAAGCAGAGTGTCATTTCTTTCTTTTGCACTGTTAACATGTTCACATTTCATAGGAGTAGTACTTCAATTTACACACTTTGCGTATTTGCCTTCCCCTAAATGAAAGAAATTGTTATTTTTCTCTTCTTTTCTCCTTCCTTATTTTCCCCTCTTGCCTTATTTTACATATGTTTCTTATCTGTCTGTTCTAAATTCTCAGTTCTTTTCTAGTTGCAAAGTCGCTTTCACTGAGTAACTTTGTTCAATGAAAACTGCATTACTAAAACCTGTTTCATCATACCATCCAAATCATAATTCCTTATTTCTGGTGATCATTAAAAACACTTTTTCAGTTGTTAATTTTTATCTTATTTGCACATTTCATCATCTGACTGACCATTTTAATTTTATCATTTGTATCTTTGCTTCCACTGGAACCTCTGTATAAAACAACATCACAGAAATGGCCCACACAGTCTTTGCTCTGTAGTAAATAAAACTCCTGTTCAGAACCCACTTACTGTAATGTTCATGGATAATTATGAGAAGATAAAGAGCAAATTAGTAAGTAGTCATATTCTGTTTGGATAATAAAAATAAGATGGTATCTTCACTAGGTTTTCTCTCTGCTCTGATCATTGCCCCTGCCATTCAAATGTGGTTTTAGCATGTGCTTAAGCTTTCTGGTGTATGGGCTGCATTATTAAAACTAACAATAGCAGCATGGTTCATAAGGTGAGGAAAATACATTCATACAGAGACAGGCTACATAATCACATAGCAATTATTAGTCCTCGGAGACAGGAATGATATCTGTAGATACAGGTAAATGCATAAAAGATAAGTTGGTCATTATAAGAGTCAGTTAAAAAAAAATCCTACCAAAAGAAAATCAAAAGAAGTATAGAGAAGGTGATGGAACAGTGATACAAATATATTTTTAAGTCATACACAAACTTACACCACCAAAAGGGTATATCATAAAAAGCACTGGCAGATTACATTAGATCATAAATAAATTTGAAATAAATTCTTTAAAGCTTGTGTAATTGAAACTTTCTGTGAATAGAATGCATGAAAAAATCTGGACCCGACAAGTCATGACAGAAATTAAATGTTTGCTTTTTCCTCCTGCTAGATCTAGAAACATAAGATATGCTGCCATTTGTCAGTCATCTGAGGGTCAGCCAAAAGCCAGCTGACCTGCTCTGAGATTGCCATTAATTTTTAAAAAGTATTTACTGATTGCCATTAAATGGATTAAAAAAAGCATCAGTGAGCAGATGAGGATAAACACATGCAATTAAAGTTATGGGTTGAGAAGAAAATATTCTGATAAGATTGGATATAGCAGCCTCTATGGCCTTGTATCATGATATCATAATTAAGGTGATTATCCATCTGTGAAAATTGTGAATCACTTTAATTTCTAAATACATTTAGTATTTACATGAACTCCTTCATAAATTGTTTTTATCCTCATAGCAACTTCTGTATGGGACTAAAGGTTTGTTTTTTCTTCTGGCTCATTGATTAAGCCATTATACAACAGCACTATACTACCCAGCAGTTAGCATCTCAAGCAGGACTATGAACACAGCTTACTGAAAGTCAGCTTCCTTCAAAAGACAAGGAAGACCCTTCCAATCACTGTACAGTAGTAAGGCTCTACTTTCTGTGTCTACACTACAGCTTTAAAGTTACCTGTCACAGTGATACCTGATGACATAATTCCCTCGTGTTCATGAGCTCTGTACAGTGCTTTACACTAAAGGTTAGGCAGTACGGTTTGCGTAAATGGAGAGAAAGTGTTGGCATCCATCAGTGTTCTGAAGCTATGTCTGCAGCTGCACTGGATTAAAGTAATAATCAAGAGGAAAGAGCAGCTGAGCTCAGTTAACTAAGTCATGAAAGGCAAGGAAAAAATAGTCAAAATGCAGAAAGCATTCTGAAGTACTAGAATAAATTCGTAAAATTTCTAAAATGCTGTGGACTACATGATAAAAAAATATTTTTAATTGCAACAGACATAGCAATAATAGGCAAAAAGATACTTGTATAGTCACACTTTATCTTTTGAAGCCTGTAAAATTTGGGGGTGAGGGAATTCAAATGTTTGTATTTCATATCACATACATTCCTAAATTACTGATAAAGAAATGGGAAAGAAGCTCAATAAGGTACTAGAAATGGTGCAAATGGTGCCCCACATCAAGCAGGATCAGTTATGGCTTAAGCTGATTTTAATGCCCAGTTGGAAACAAGCTTTGATGTGTAAGAAAAGTTCATGGGTTGACTCAGAACAGTTTAGGAAAATGACTATTGAAGGCTAGATCTGTGCAAGTGTTTTTACACTTTAAACACCCCTAACAAAATGTGAACTACTTGCTAATTCTGATATGAAATATCTAGCATCTTGATCACCCTGCAGAAGTAAAAAGTGTTTTTCTTAGTGTGGAGAGAGAAGCAAAACACCAAAGAAGAATCCTAAGCTAGGCATCACTGCTGAAAACCAAGTCTTCTAATTTTAAAAGGTTCATAAAAATAGGATTTTAATAATTTAATTGAGAGAAATGTAATAGCCCATCTCTGCTCAAGTAATGCATTTGACTGAACAACAATTTGGAAAAATTACAGGCCTGTCTGGAGCACCTGTTTATGAAGCATATGTAAATGATTTAAAGACAGAAAGAAACCATTTTCAGTGACACATTTTAAGAAAAAAACCCCAAAAATAAATTACGACACTCTTTAAAAAATTTACATATGGAGCAAAACCCCCTCAAAAACTCATTAAAATGGGTCTTTAAATTATCTTAGCACTATCTTGTTGTATTACTGTTAGCTGTAATTTCCTAAATAAATGGTAAATGCTTTGGCAAAAAAAAGCCCAAACAAAATAGAACAAACAAAACAAATATAAAAATGTGGGCTGTTAATCTGTTTAATTATAGATAATGCTAACAATTTTATTACTGTTTTATTGCTTCTCTCTGTAGTTTATAGTTGCTTGAACTTTTCCAGTGGTTCTGGAAAATGTGACAAAACTGCTGCTTAATTGTGCTGTGCTCAAAGGAAAATTACTTCTTATGAAATCAGATTCTCTTAAGCAATACAACATCCCCATAGTAATTTCATGAACTTTGTCTCCAGTTAGATAATAATTCTCAAATTTCCTATAACCTGTCAGAAGACTAAAAGACATCAGTATACATATATACTTCAGTGAAAATTTACATATATTTCCAATTTGTCATACTAAAGTATGTTCAAATTTCATACATGCACTCAAGGCCTGAAAATAGACTATTCAATGATTTTTTTTTCCAGAACAAATAAATCTGTGGAGAAAAAACTCCACCAAACAACTCCGAGATAAACAAAGTACCAAAAAAAGAGAGGATGAAAATATAATTTTGCTCTTAGAGCTTCTAGTTCAATGTCTCTATCTATTCTTCTTAAGAGGTGCTTACTGAATTGGTGAAAATGCTTTAGCATTTAAGCATTTTGTTTCCTTCGGGTTGTATCATGGAAAATTAAACTAGGCTTGGTGCTAGCAGTTGCTCCTTCCTATTTGTGACACTACTGTGTATTGTTATACCAGAAACAGATCAGAAAAAAATTATCAAAACCAGCATCCTGATATACATGTGGTTATCCTCTATACTGGAGGTTTGTTACAATACTGTTTTGTGTGGTACATCGTGCTTCTGTGTACCTATTTTTTCTACTAAATGCTAAAAAACTACTAGGATTTCTGTAAATTCACATCGCAGGTAAAGGATAAGGAAGCAAATGTACATTGACTGCTAAACATTCCCAAGAAAAGGGTAGGCATATGGTAGCAAAGCAATATATGGTTTCAAAAAAAGAGTATTTCAGGCAGAAGAAATTACTTATGCTGGGAGGTTAAGAAAGTGACTATACTGATGTTAGAACTGTGGAAACATTAAATATGAATGAAATGCAGAAATAGCTTAAGGAAAAGTAGTAGCAGGCTAGAAGCAAAGGATGTGACAGAAAAGAGCTCTGGGAATGAAGAATAACGATAATAAAAGAGACAAAGAGGTAAACTGACAGAGAGGAACATTTAGGATTTGTAAATGAGCTCGGCCAAAAGAGAAAAGGAATGTTCATTGGAGTGGAGTCAGTGAGTGACAGGTAGAAAAAAAAATTTACAGAAAGGACAGTATAGAAATCCACAACAGAAAAAGTTTAAAGGATTCTAGAATCAAAACCTTTTTGTTACCTACACGTTAGATTACAAGTTTCAAAAAATTAAGAAAAAAAGGCACAAAATAGAGAGGGAAAACGACTGTCTGAGTCGAAGAAATGGAGAAGAACAAGGAAGGAAACCAGAATATTACATCAATGTTTACAGTAATTTCTTCCTGTCAAAGAAAGAATGTGGGTGCCTGAGGAAGAAGTATGCAGTTACAAGAATTGGTTTTATCCCGTGGAAGATAAAAGGACAATAATCTTGAAAAAAAATTGCTCTTCATTCTGTAGGACAGTACAAACACGGAAGCAAGCTGTGTGCTGAAAGACACAGGATAAAAATTCCAGAAGACAAAAATTATGGGCCACGTCCCGTGCTTAAATTGAGACTGAAAAGGTGGTATTGAACCACCAGATGGAAGTACTGGTTTGGTCCGTTGAAGGATTCTTAGCAGCCTCAGGCATTTCTTTCTTATATTGGCCCCCCTGTGATCACTACACTAAGTAAAAGACTGATCTACAAAAAAACACCCTGACTATGTCCCTCCTACATAATAAGGAAGACGTCCATAATGTTCATATATTAAATGTCCTTATTTTTATGAAGAGGAACACCATGAATTTTTACAGCTGATGTACTGAGAGAGATTCCAGCATAATTTTTTCATATACTATGGAGTACTTATATGAGAACAGGACCATTTTCTTATGCAGGAAATAGCATACCTTTTGTAATTTTTATTCAAGGTGGAAATTTTTGATTTTACTATCTTATATTTAGATGTGTTTTGCATAACTTATGTAATAGTGTATTTAATGTCAACCACTACAAGACCAGAAAACCAAATAAAATGCGTAAAATAAGTAATTGAAAAGGACTTGTTTTTCTAATGTAAAACAAGCTGAGTGAGTTTAAATAGTCTAAATAGTCATTACAGTCTGACTGTGATGTGTTCTTTCCTCCTCCTTGCCGCAGCATTTCTTGTATTATTATAATGGTTTCTAGAGCAATAAATTACAGACACAGAATCAACTGCTGAAAAGTGTAGGCGGCTCACACAGCATGATGCAAATCACACTGTTGGATACTGTTCCTTTGTAACAACAATTCCATTAGGGCCCACACGATTTTGCCCACCATAATACAATTTCATTACACAGCACAGTTTCTGTAGAAGCAATGGAAGATGGAAGTCTCCATTGCTAAGGCCTTAATTCTGCAGATGGTTATTTTGGTGCTTGAACTTTACGTGCCTACGTAGTATTCTAGTAAATAAAGTAAGGGAATACATACACAAAATCGGTTAACAAAAGACATGGCCATCTGAGGGCTGTTTAGCAGATTATGATAAATAAATTGGTTATTTTTCAGCCTAATTCCTAAAACACCACAAACCTCCTCCTAATAAGCAAAAGTTAGCAAGCAGAAGACATAGTCTGGGTTACTGAATGAGGTAAAGGACAATAGTAAATGGCTGTCTTCTAAACCAGATTTCTTTGAACTATGAGAAATAATTGATTCCAAAATGCTACTCTGCCTATTCAAGCAAGCCAGATCTTCATATTTGTAAGTCACTCTGCACTAAGCAAATTTGCATCTTCATTTAATTAAGACAAATGTAATAAAATATAAAAGATAAACATGTTTTTTCAAATGTCATTTAACTTTAATAAAAATATGCTAACAAAACAGGAGTTAGAATTAATTTTTCCACTACTCAAAGTTAGTATTGTCAGGATTCATATGAAATAGCATTAGAGATGTGACGGGAAGGAATGATGAATAACATGCAAAATTTGGCAAATACATACTAATTTTGAAAAAAACATCAAGTTCGTCTGTAAAAGATTTTTCTTTGAGAACATATGGATTGCAACTGTCCGTAAAGCTTGTATTCTGCCCCAGAGAAGATGATATTTATAACATGCATCCTGTGTACATTTGAATAGGAGAGCCAGATGTAACAACCTACATCTCAGGATGTGGGAGAAGTCACAGACCAGCAGGTAGAAAGGGACGTGGGATATTTATTGTCCATGCTCCTGTGCTATTAGACAGCAAGTTGCACCTTGAACAGTGTATAGGTGGTTTTCTGAGGAGATAACTAGAATTCTAGTATACAATATTCACACTTCTTTCTATGGAATCAAACCCTTTTCACCTCCCATCCTCCAGAAATCATTTGACAGTATATACTTCTGAATTGGGTTTGTGCGTGGAGCATTCTACATAAAGGCTCTATTTCCATCCATCACTGATTCATCAATTTGACTTAATACCAGGAAAACACAGTTGAAAATATAGCTGTGTGGTATAAATAATTCTTGTTCTTTTTGTTTTGCTGACAGAATTTATTAGATTTTACAATAATACTGGCAACGTTTCTATTCACAACTAAAGTGATTTAGATCATAGCAACTCCATAGTGCTGTAGCACAAGTATCTTCCACAGCATCTACAAATAGTTCATCACTGTGCTGGTGGAAGGAAAGGGAAGGGAAGGTGGGACTTAAAAAAAAGAATTAGGAACAAAAGATACAGTAATGAATATTCTGGGAAAGACTGCAGGCTGAGCCACCTACATGTTATTTTCAGTCATTCAGCACACACCATAGTCCCTCTCTTTTTCTAAGTGTTAATTTTATCCAGTACAATTTCCAGTTAGGTTGTCTTATTTACTGATCTTGTCATAACTGGCATGATTTTTTATTTTTTTTTAGTGGCAACACTGAAAGATAAAGACTTTTCTAGCAATGTTTGGTGCATCATTTTGCTTCTGCTTTCTGAAATTTCTGTATTACCTTTAGAGGTTTATGCTTTACCACCATGAAGGTACTTGCTAGAACTCTCAAGAATAAAAATGTCAGGATTATATTCTGTATTATATTGATTACAGGTTGTGAGGGTATTAAATGCTCTTTTGATATTTGCTGCCTATTTTTTGGCTTACTTATAAATTATAACACAGTTCACCTTACCTTCAGTTAAGGATTTTGATGCAAAGCCATAAATATACTTAGAAGAGTTTATTTTTCATAAGGGAATGATAAATTTCTAAATAGACTTCTTAGTAATAGTAAGTAATATCTAGATATGCTGTAACTTGATATACATGATCGTTTGAAGTTTTTTAGTCTAACTCTAGCTCGTTTTTGTAATATTATGTAATATTTGTAATATTTGACATGCAAGAAAAAAATCCAGACACAGGTTGAAAGTGTACTTTTGAAGAATCATGTCCTTACAATTTATAGAACATGAGGAATATAAATTTACTTATTATCTACAACTGGTTTGTGTTATCAGAATAATTATATAACAATCCTTACAATTACAGTGTTTACTAAAGATTCGGAAAGCTAATATGAAAAAAAATTCCTCTGAACATGGATATGAGTAATTGTGATCTTTGTATTTGTCCAGTACTTATCCTGCTGTGGATCTCCTAGTGTAATTTACGGCAGGCTGCAGCTAACAGCTTACGCTGGTTGCTAACAGATTTAAAAGGCTGGTATATCATCCATAGATTAGAAGGATAAAAGAAATCTTTGTTTTAACTTCATCCTTTGCCAGGCTTAAGGAAAGTCTTAAAATATCTTCAGAGTTTCAATTGGACATTGATATATTGAGGGTTGTGGGGGAGAATTGGGGAAGGGGAAAGAGATTACTTTCCATTACAGTGCAAGCAGTGTACACTTTGTTGCACAACAGGATACCTGTGCAGTCCACCATAAACTGCAGCTGCTTAAAACAAAATACTTTTCTGTTGACAAAAGAAGCAAAGTAGCCACTCTTCTGGGTTAGCTATCCTGGTTTCATAACCACAATGGAGAAATAATAATCCTCTGCCCTTGAGATTTTATCACTGTACTATTTCTATGTGTTAGAATGTTAGAAATGTAAATAGTGAAAAAGAAATAAGAAATAAATATCTACCTTAACACATTTAATTAATTTTGAATGTCAAAAAGCAAACAAAATTATAGATAAATCTCCATCTTTTCTTAGGGATAACTTCCCCAGATATCTTTCTTATGATTTCTTGATTTGGACAAGACAAAAATGTCAGTCAATATTTAAAAGTCAACCTTTTATAAACAAGAAAAAGAAAGATAATTAATAAATTAAAATGAGAATAACTAAATAACTAAATAACTATTTAAAGGGCCATGCTTAATTCATTTCAGTGTCACAAAAGGCCTTTATCAAAGTTTTATTACTTATAAAAAGATATTAAAAAAATCTATAAAGTTTCTTAAGGTCTTGGAGCTCAGGCTGATGTTCGATTTATTGCGAAAATTCTGGTACATCAAATACATGACAAAGAAAGAAGGAAAGGAAAGAAAGAAATGAAGGAAAGGAAGGAAGAAAGGAAGGAAAAAGGAAGGAAGAAAGAAAGGAAAAAGGAAGGAAGAAAGAAAGAAAAGAAACAAAGAAAGAAAAAGAAAGAAAGAAAAAGAAAGAAAAAGAAAAAGAAAGAAAGAGAAAGAAAGAAAGAAGAAAGAAAGAAAGAAAGAGAGAAAGAAAGTGAAGAAAGGGAAGAAAAAGAAATTAGCTTCCAAGTGTTTTGGGTTCTTCAAAAAGAGTGCAGCTGCAATCACAAACTAAATGATGTTAAGATATTGCAAATTACAAATAATTAGCTTGTTTAAATAAGAAAAATATGAAATTATCACTGTCAAAAGCAAGGGAGAGTGAACTGCGATGACCATATATTATTTATAAATGAAAAATGTTTACATTCATGAAACATAGATTCCCATATGCAGGTTTGTCCTCTCTCAATCATTCAACACTTAGCAATAATAAAAAAAAAATTAAAGGAAAATACAGCTTCAGACCTACTATTTATTAATTTGAAATAACACATACAACTCAAATAAAATTAACACATACAATTCAAATAAAATTAAATGCCTGCAACAATAATGCAGTAGCTGTCAGTGCTGCAGAAAGAGGAAAAGGAAAAGAAAATTTAAAAAGGGGCAAATTTAATCTTCCCTGTGCTCTGAGGAATCTATGCAGTTGCTACGAAAAGACATTAGAAAGACAGGAGGTGAGATGTTGACTTCCAGATGGAAATGCACAAGAAAATATTTAAGAGTGCTCAGCACTGACATACAACAATCTAGAAATGGATTAACTGACTGGGGCCATATGGGCAGAAAATAACTCGAGTTTTGTATGTCTCCATGAATGTAGTCGGGTGAGAAAAGAAACAGAAGGGCTAAGAAGTACTGAAAATAGCTATGACAGAGAGGTTTACAAAGCATGAGAATTACAGAAGGCCACTGTGATGTAAGTGAAGCCAGTAAGACCTTGAAATCCCTATAGAGGGTATGTTTGCATGCCACAAGACCTTGGAAAATTTCCTGCAGTGAACAGGGTTCTAGAATAGATAGATTAGATGAAAATAAATAATAATAAAATAAATAGACGAAAAATCTTATATTTTCTCATTGATCATTGATCAGCAAAACAGCCAGAAGATACTAACAAAGCTGAAAGTTAAATAGTCTAACAGTTAATGTTTACACTACTGGTCTGCAGTATGGAATTCAGATCCCCTAACGAGAAGGCTTCTGATGCAGAATGTAGGAAGTTTGCTTCTTCAAAGTGAAGCACAAGACGAATAAAAGACTGAGCTGAGGGACACTTAGGGGATCTATGTGCAGGTATGTACTGGTAGATAATGGGCAATTGCTAAAACAAGCCATTTGAAACATCTCTCAGAGGCCTAAAATCTCGGAACACAGGAATATAATGAGGTTCGTCTTTCAACTTGGTATCTTATCTCTGAGAACTTCTTAAAAACTTGAGGCTATAACCATTTTTTTTCCAAAACTGAGGAAGAGATTAGCCTTTTTTTTTCCTTCTTTTTTTTTTGTTTTCTTTACAGTACTATGCAGTACTATTTCATCAGAATACACTTCCCTTTTGTTTAATGCATGTTCTGGGGAAAAAAAAAAGGGCGTCTGTTTATTCAGGGGAATCGCCCTGGGGAGAGGGAGGAAACAGGGAACTTAAAGGTGCTGACATGTAGTATTTTTACGTAGTTATTGCATAAAAACCCAAGAGTGGTAAATACTAAGCCTTTTTTATTTTTCCAGCCTATTGTTTTCATTTTAAGGCTACAAATTTAAAGTAGGGGTTTTTTTGCATTTTGCTAGCCCAAGAAACCTTGAATTCTATTTTGCAAAATAGAATTTTGCAAAAGTATATATGTATAAAGTACATAACTTTAGGAGGAGATGAAGAGTTTCTAGTTTCGTGTCTCAATTCAGAAATAGCATGTAGCATCTAGTATCTACAGTATTCTTTAAGAAGGCAGATGTAAGCCTAGAAGCTTTGCTGGACTTGAGCGCCTTCTTGGCCTTGGACAAAACCACAGTATCCCTAGAAATCTTAGGAATAAGCTAGACACAATATTACTCAATTTTGCAGATCAAGGCATTTTTTCATGCAAAGAAACATGAACTGTCATTACTTAGGTCAAAACCCAGTGTATTTAGAGTTAAGGTGCCTTCAGAGTCAGGCGGTAACTAAAAGAGGTGTTTCTGAAACAAGTATGGACACGGAAGCCTAATTTTTTTCTAAGGAATATTTTGAGTCCCTTTTTTTAGACCTTGGTCTAATACTTTAACATGCAGTTCAAGAAATATGCCTCAGGAATTGTTAGAAAGAATTATCTATTCACCTATTTATACTACTTACACCTAGCATAATAATCACATCTGTCAAATGGCTCAGATTAAGACCATAATATTACCAGGTACTAAGCAACAGGTATCTAAAAACTTGTAGTATCATCTCATTTGTTTAGGAAACAGATATTTCCATAAACAGCACATTTATAAAAAGCAAGGATTTATGTGGTTTCATTATAACTAATATCTAACGAATAACAATAATATAGTTAAGATCATTTTACTCCATTTATAAAACTGGGATATCATTTTGGATCTCTCCCCTCTGCTCAAACATCTATTTTCAGAGGACTTGCAGGAAAATTCTTTCAGGTTGCCATTCCTCTGCTTTATTTGGCTAAAATTGATCAATAGTTTCGATGTATTCAAAGTATGATGTAAAAAGCTAACATAAGAGCAAAAGTTACTTATTATCAGTTATTGGAGGAAGCCGTGTGAGTTTTTAATCCATAAAGCGGCAGCATGTTGTCCAAAATCTTGCTTTATTCAGTGTCTCTCATGCATATCAATTAACAGTTCACTGTTAACAGAAGTGTGAAAACACACAAAGCATAAGATAATTTCAGGTGACAGATTTCTCGCTTCAGGGCTGAGCATAAAAAATTTAACAATTCTTAGGTAAGCATTTATCCTAAAAGCACTTTCCTCTGGAAAGGAATTTTAGGTCCTTACCATTTTTGCATTTTATAACTTTCATCATTTTATAATATTTGATAACACTCACCATTCTTATTTGCATCTAAACTTAGGTAAAAGGACAACCTTTTTGTTACTCAGGTCATATAATAACTTGTGTGTTATTTAGTGCAAAGAGGTAACAATTCTGTTATAGATATGCTGCTGTTTTAGAGATTGCATAAATTTTATTTTTTTCTGTGAGATTTTTCTTACTGAACTTTTTTACCAATTAAGATTTTTTTTTAATTAGAAATCATGTAAATTTCATAATCCTGTGCTTCTCTCTCCCCCCACCCCCCATGGTGCTACTACTTATCTGGTGTCTTCTTAAACACATCATAAAATATACATGTTTTATATTATTTCTCTTGGGCATTAAATATTTCCATTACTCACCTCAGCCCCAAATACCTAACCTTTAAACCAGATTAAAAAATTCATATGCAGCTAAGAAGAATAACTGATATTCTGTTACTTCCTGTTATTTTAACAGCAGGATTTATTCCACTTCTGAAAATACCAAAATTCAATTCAAATTCAAACTGCAATTGAAAACCAAAATATAAACAGAACTGGAAGACTGACCCTTAGCCATACCTTTGCACTTGGTGAAGGGAGACTTAGTTTTAAGCTTTGCTTTACTGATTACAGTGAGCATATGCCTGGTGTGTTCCTTTCTACCAATTAGTTATCCATACAGGGACCTTTCTTATGTCATGGCTGCTTGATTTCCCTAAAAGCTTTTGACAAGGGATTTTCATTGAAAGCCTTTTGGAAATCCATATATACACTACTCACCAGATGATCCTTACCCAATCAAAAGACATTTATTCCCATGCTTGGATTTTTTTAATTCACATTTAATTAAAAAAAATAGACTTGTCTAGTGAAAAAAGGCCATTCAGTGATACAATTACCATGCTTTGTAGTAATGATCCGTAAAACTTCTGTTTTAAATTTACAGACATATACATAAAGAAAAAAGTACTTGGTTACACTATCAGCTCTAATAGAGGTGTGAATTTAAGAATGATACACTAGTCATCTTCTAGAAGTGACTATAAGTAGCTTTCAAACTAATGTTAACTTTAGTATAGTGCGGGGAAATCTCATCATCATTTTGGTTAGGGAAGAATAAGCTTTTAGTATGCAAATTTGTAAGAAAAACGTTTTGAACAAATGCATCAGGTTAGAGATGTAAATGAGGTCTAAAATGTCTCATTAGGTTTTGAATTGCCCTTATCTTTTGTTACCATTTTTTTCTTTTTGTTTTCTAAGCATTATAAATCTTATGAGCTTTGGGGGTAATTTTCTTGCTTGACTAAACCAACAAGGGTTTTTCCAACAATGAATTATCAAATGCTTCTCCAAACTCAATTCTACATGAAATATATAGTGAGTAGAATAAAACTATATAGTTTTATTATTTCTTGGTTTTGTCCCCTAAAATTTTTGATTTTATTTCAAATGACTCCAGAAAATTCTGTAATACATTTGGTACGATTAATAATTTCTGTTTCAACTGAGTCCCAATATCTGAAGCTTAATACAACAAAATATACATACAATTTTTCTCTATTGAGAAAGAGACATTTGAAAATCTATAATGTGAGACTTTAATATAAAATGGTTTTTTAGAAAGCAAACCATCTAGGCTACTATTTTAAACAGAAAACCTTACAAATCTGGCTAAATATGTCTGTTTCAGTTCACTCATAATGTGACTTACTGTACATAACTCTTTCCTCTGTTAACTTTTCCCCAAAATAATGAATTGCCATGTGAGTATACTCTGGTGCATTGTGAATTGTTATTATGTTAATGTCTACTTTAAAAACTTCTAATTCTGAATAGGTTACATTATTGAAATGATGTGCTGAGGTATTTATTACTTACCCTTATTACTCAAGATAACTATGCTTAGGACAGTTTATAAACAGATTATGGCATATGCACTTTTTTCCCACAATTAATAGTCTGCTGTACAAATTGAACTGCTTTGAACTAAATTCAGGATGATACGGTGACAATAGAAAAGCGTTTTTCATATTTCTTATATTCTGTGTTTCAGGGGTCTATGAAACAGTGTTTACAAAATAGCTCCAGATAGTTTAGATGATGTGACTGCAATATAGTAAATTACATGATGCATTTCCTTGCAGGGATAAGAGATTACCCATATTATTGCAGCTTGCAGAATCAGAATTTAGGACATATTGGCTAAACTGAGTAAGACTGAATATTCCTTAAAATGAAAGCTTCATAAGCTAATTGTACCAAAACTCCATTATTGAACAGTTCTGATGGTTCTAATCACTTGTAGCTTTGTATTTTACTGTTATGTACATACCTATGTGCATTTGCACTGAAGCACACACATACGTAACATGACAGCGAATTTACCTTTCCTAAATATTTAACCCACATCTATGATCTCCTTAAATGAAATCAGTCTATTATGTGAGCAGTTCAGATGTCTAATGTAAATATTATTCTTTATTTAGATAGCAGTTTTCCTCTATTTAGTTGGGTTTTGGTGCATTTTTTTTTCTTTGGAGGTACTAATCCTGGTTTTTCAGGAAGCAGAAGCTTTCTCATTGACATACTATACTCAGTGAATTTAAGTTTCTTTCCTTTTTTCTTCTTTTCATGCTTAGCAAATAACTTGGAGACAAATGAAAAATAGATATGAGAGATTACAGTAACTTCTATGACTGACTAAGTGATAGGAAATAGATACTTTTTTCTTTAGCTAATTGCCCACTTCCAAGAAAAATTCTTTCTCTCATGCAATTTTTGCCTGGGGACCATGGTATTCTAGGAATCCAAGAAACACGCATACTCTAAGTCAACTATGTTGAGAATGTCTGTTTGATTTTTGAAGAGTAAAGTTGTACGATGGTGTAAAATTTTGCAGTTTATTGCCTGAAATATGCACTACGACTCTTAGGTACTACATCTAGAGGGCATGTGCTTGTTGTTTGGATATAATGGAATATTTTATATAGATATATGAACATTCATATCTGAAGACATGATATTTGAAGAATATACATTAATCCTTTAGTGTTGTTGGAGTTAGAGTTGCTAATGTGAAAACAATCAATACATGCTCTCTGATCTGCTAGAGAAGGTGTAGTAAAATTTTGGCCCTGCACTCTCATATTCACATTGGAAAGTGTTGGAGCAAGAGAGCGGCACACGGTTTGGAGAGTCTCAGCGAGGACACTGAACTGGGGAGTATCATTCCTAAACCACAACAATGCCTACGCTTACTATGTGCTGGAAAGACACCTACTCCTGTAGTCAAAGGAAAATGTTCTTTACTGCCATTAAAGCCTACATACGTCAAAAATGTATGTATTAGTACAGGCTAGGACAGAAAAAACAGTGGTGAGACCATGCTTACTGTGTCAAGGTTAATGATGACAACTTGAATTCTGGGGTTAGTAATGCAATATTTTCAGCTGTAGGTTCTTATCCCTAGAATTTTATGCTGCCTGTACTTTCACCAAAGCCTAAATGGGAACTTCAAATTGTATTAAACATTGTCTTATTCTGTCTGTTTTTTGAGGTGAATAAAACAACTGGTCTTAATTTCAGATTAGAGAAAGACTTCAGGACTTCTGTAATTTTTGACCAAAAGAATTATTTTTGTAGAGACAACACACATATATAGATACACTAATTAATTCAGAAGTGGAGCTCACTGTGAATCTGTAGGAAATGAATCACTCAGAGTAATCAGAGAGAATATAGTGAGGATGCTCTGTTTTTGGTAATAAGAAGTACAGACACATATGAAGGATCCTTCAGGTTGATATGTTAATTATACTGAACATTCCTTGGTGCCTGCTGTTTCAGTATTGCTACAGAAGCATGGGAAACTTACAACAATCACACTTCATAGTCTTTGTTCTTGATATTGTCAAGGTCTGCCATGTTAAGTTATGTTTTTAACTTGTCACAAGAAATCTACTTGTAGGAAATTCAGACCCACATGCTCATTAGAATTGCTGCCTGAGTGGTTCCAAACCATTTTTTTCTACATCCTTACAAGAACCCATCATTTTCAAGCCATCAAGTAGAAGGGGAAGAATGTACTTCTTTCTTACTCAGAAATTCATCATATCTTAATCTTCCAGCAAAACCAAATAATATTTAGCACTTTTACTACCCTTATCTACATATTTTTCAAATTATTTTAAAATAGTCTTAGGTATATTGACAGTGTTCATCTTTGTGTCTTAAAAGCCAGAAGCTTTATAATTTCATTCATTTCTAAAAATCAAACTTGGAAAATATAATGGTTTGATTTTAATTTAAACCAATGCAATTTTAGTAAAGTAATTAAGAAGTAATATAGATATCAAACAGTATTTGCAGTCACAGTGATTATTTTTACAAGCTGCTTTGCTTTGATGTGGACCAAGCATATAGAAGTCACTGAAGGGATTTTATTCCCATATAATAATACATTGTCATAAGAAAGTGTTATGCAATTTACAGTAAAATTCCTATTTGAATTTAACCAACAGCTACATTAAAATACTTGTTCTAACAGAGTTAAAAAAATTTACTAGTCCCTGAAGATTCTCTATTAACTTAGATATTCAAAACCCCATTCTGATTGTTCCATACTGACCACATTTACATAAACTGCTATCTTCAGCCTACCAAAATCATCACAGAAGGACTGCTACAGAAATATATATATTTGTGCATACCAATACACCAGACATAAGAATATAGATGAACAAATTTCTCTTGTTTATAATTTTTGATAAATGTATACTATTAGTAGTACTGTAATGTAACATTTTTCTTGGTATTTTTATATTAAATCAGAAAATAAATCTGGTTCCCATTTAAAAATTACAATTTAAATATAAGAATCAGGATCACTAAATTGATTTTTTTTTTAAATGCTCAACACAAATGGCCAAGTTTCATTTGAGATAAACACTGCAGCTGAACTCACCATTATCATTAGGAGTATGCTGCTTAGTAGCTCAAAAAAGGCAGATTCTATTCTCAGTTATAGCAACCAGAGGACATATGTAATTAGATATGTGGTAACTGTGGTGAAGGATTATGGTGAACAGGTGTTAATTTGGTAACATACAGGTGAATCAGAATGGATTTTTATTGTGTACTCTGTGGATTTTGTTCTTTCATCTTTCATCAACTATTGTAAGGGCAAACACTAGTCAAAGTGGGGGAAAAGAATGAATTTTGATAAAAGAACATGTTCTTGGAAAACATGAGAAATACTCCATTTATAGAAAAACAAACAAACAAACAAAAAAAAAAACCCCCCCCCCCCCCCCAAAAAAAAAAAAACCCAACCAAATAAAGCAAACCAAACCAAATTGAAAAAAAAAAACAACACAAAAACTAAACCCAAAACAATCTGTACGCTTTAAGGACCTAGGAGCTACAAGCAGTGGGATTTATTCTTTTTTGCCTTCCCCTCTGTGTTTTTCTCAGTAGCAGTACATTACCTATGCTCCAAAAACCAGTAGGAGTTTTAAGTTCAACTACAGTTTTGCCCTCACAACACGACAAAAATGCTACCTGAACCAGATCCATAACGTCTCACATAAGGTCAAGGATACTCATACATAACAAGCCTTCTTGGAGGGGGATAGTTTGATGTCGTCTAATGTACCTGTTCAAAACAGAGATTCTGAAACAAGATATCAAATTGATCACTAAGGCAGTAGAAGCTGGACCTTGTAAAGCAAAAGCACAGTCTCTCAGGAAAAGAGTTTGACTGTTGCATTCATAAGCACCCCTTGCTGGCTACAGTCAGTCAAGAACTTGTCACTAGCTGTAAATGTGCTATGCTTTTACTGACACCATCTCCAGCTGGGGAAAAATATACTGATGGCCATTCTCAACGGATGAAATGTTTTTAAAATATTTTAAAAAATAAATAGACAATACCACTAGCTTTCTGATGTAAAGTTCCAAGTGATTCTAAAGGGAAGGCAGTTTCAGATCATATTGCTATTCTTTTCCTAACATTTCGTCAGTCTCCATGAAACCTGATGCTAAAACTGATAATAAGCTTCACCACAAACAATAGCATCCAAAGTCACAGCAGAGGAACTAGTAACATAATACAGATCTTTAGGAAATACATGATGTTCTGATCTCATTAACTGACTAAATGAGGGACTGAAACAAATATTTCGGAAAATGAGGTGCTATTCAGGTAAAATTTAGATATTCAGAGCCAAGACAGCTATTCATAGGAATCATGTCTCATTCCATACACAGTTCAAAACCAGCTAGCACCAGCAGTTCTGCTACCCTGTGTTACCTTCGGAACTACTGGCTTACCAGAGTGGGGCATCTCAGTTCACATTTCTAAGGACACTACTGTCAAGTGAGGATCTTATTTCCATGGAAAGGAGCCCTGGTTGCCCGAGCTTGTGCCACAAAATAGTTATGCTTTTGTATATAAAATAAAGGGGAAAAAGAAAGAAGTACCCAAAAAAGTATTTCAGTGTTTTCCCCATAATTATTCCTGAACATTGCAATAGAGCCAGCATAGCAGTGGACTCAAGAGACTACAGTTTCATTCCAGGTTTTTATGTAACTGGCTGTTACATCAATGTATTGCTATTGTCCAGCTTTTTGTTTTTTCCCTTATCTTGGGAAATTTTTATGTTTTTAAAATCTGTTGTATATTTTTATGTTTTTCCTTGAGATAAGCTAGCATATGTAATAAAAGTACATTTGAAAAAGCAGCAGAGTGTAAAGATTTGCATACAGGAATGGCATTCACTTGTTTCCAATATCCTAATATCACATGGTTGGCAGTCCTGGTAACCGCAAAACCGTTTCCTCACATTTAGGAAAAGTAGAGTTTCACCTTTAGCAAACAGAAAAACCTTTAAAATCCTTTATTATGGAAGTTTGACAGTATAAACTGATTTGAAGGGGGGAAAAAGTCTCCCCATCCAAAAGAAAAAAAAAAACAACAAACCACCCTCAACATCTTACTTGCTTAGTACAGATCATAGTTTCCTGTAGTTGAATAAGACCTATCTAGCCAGAAAAAGGTCATTTTAGCTTTCAACATTGCCTCAGACAACTGTCAAAATTTCGGGAAACAGAAGTAGTGAAAGACTTTGATTATTACTGATTCATTCAATACCGATGGTTAGTCCGAAATAAAGTCTTCTCAACAGCGGGAGAACAACATGACCTTCGTAGTGGTATCAGGACTTAAGCAGCTTTATTGTTCTAATGGAGTCAGGAATAGATGTTTATTTTTATGAAAACAGGGATCTTACTACAGCCCTTGTTTGACTGGTGTTATATCAATATAACAATTATTTATACAGATTTAAGTACAAACACAAGAGTTTATCGCTATGATAAACTTTGCTGGAACTTCCTTACAACATCCCAAATGGAATTAAAATATAAATACTGTTATGGCTAAAACTAAGTGCTACAACTTTCTACTGTACATAAGTTTGATGGATAGGAAGAAAAACAGGACGATTTATCCTCAGTGATGATTCTTTTCCTTGCCTCTGATCAAACTCTACACAGCAACAGAAATAGTACAATTACCAAGGAAGATTTAACAAGAGATGAGCATATTTCTGCACATATTATCACACACATATATTGTACATATCATTGTACACATTTGCATGTATATGTATGTTTATATGTCAAGAAAAAGAGAGATAAACAGGAAATAGTAAGAAAGTAAACATCAGTTAATATTAGGATGCTTGCCAAAAAATGTTATTTTTTTGTTTTTAGTAGAAGAGAGAGTCCAGCTACTAATCTGATAAACCAGTTTAAGTCTACATATTTGTAACAAAATTTGATCTTCATTTCCCCTGATAGTCAGTATTTTGGATGTTACCAAAACATCAGGAAGAAGCTTTCTGTAATACCTCCCAACAGTGTACAGGAATGTCAAAGGGACTTGTTCCAAAGCAAAAAGGCTTATATTCCTTTTCTAGGAAAGTATTGAGGCTGAAAACAAATGATCTCGAAACTTTACTGCCAATGGAAGACAAAATTGTTGAGCTAAACTAGGCTTAAATTAGGTTTGATCAAAGTCTGGAAGCTGATTGCAACATATGTAACAAAATACTGAATCTCATTAAAATACAAATTTCCTTATGACTAATAAGAGAGAAATCTTGTATAGTATTTGATTAACCTCTTCATTTCAGAAGCCTTTAATTCAAAAGCAGAATAATAAAGTTTAAGGTCAGCTAAATCTCACAAAATTGTCACCATGAGACTTCATGTGAATCACTGAATTTTGCAAATTAGTTTGTTATTTCATAATCACAAAAAAACTCCATGAAGAATTACTAAAAGAATGTTATGAATTTATTTTGAACTATACATTGGTTTATGATACACTCTTAAGAGTAGGAGGATATTTTCAGCAGTATATTCTATAAAATTTGAGATCACACTGAACCTCAATTTAACAAAGAAAATATTTTGTATGAGGTTAATAATGTACAGTTGCAAAAAGTATTTTTGAAAGAATGTTACAATAACAAATTGTTATCTATTATCTTCAGAATTTCGATAGTAAGGAGTTGGAGAAAACTGATATTGCAAAACACATAGTTCACAGTAAATTTAAAAAATCACAATAGAAATTTTTTAGTAGGAGTATCAAACTGACAAACTTGGGACCATTATCTAAATGAAGAGTCAAAACAAACGGATCATAAAAGAATATGTTGTTACTGACCAACAACTGTATAATATGACTGCAAATTTATCCTAAACAAGCATGGATGAACATCTGCCCCCTACATTTACCTGGAAAATTAAAGTACATATATGCTTCCTCAGGCAGTAATCCTCACCTGAGTGTGGTGTGGATAAAATCTTAAACATACCATTTATAAACTTTCAGTAAATGTCTGAGTTATGCTGCACCATGGAGGATGGTAAAAAAAAAAATACTATGACTGAAATTAGTTTTTGGCATATGAGGTCGAACTACGCTTTCAATCTACAATAAGTGAATTTACAGCTTACTTGATTGAATGCCGCATTTTAACATCATTTTGCAGGTTTAAGAATTGCAAGAGTGGCAGCATTCTGGGTATTTTGATCACTAACACACAAGCATGTAATATACTTTTTGTTCAAGGGGAAAACCTTCATCCAGGATGCAAAGCTGGTGCTGAATTATAATCACCTTCTAAAAGATTGCAAGCCCGTGGGTATTAAGCTTTGCACTCACCAAGCTCAACCACAAAGATTTATGCAATCTGCTCTGGGACCTGACACTTATTCATACAGTAGATCTGATAAGTGCATTCTGAGACCTTGAAGTTTATTCTCATCAGAAGTTTTGCATTTAAGGTCTCAACAAGTAGACCTTTTTAGTGCTGATCAAAAGCACTTCATTATGAGCTCAAGCAAAATCACTGTACGACCACACAATAAAGAAAAAAAAAGGAAAGGGAAAGGGAAAAGGGAAAAGGAAAGGGAAAAACTTTATACTTCTAAAAATAAAAGTGAATCTTGAAAGCCTAAAAATAATCTCCGATGTTTTAGGCAGCAGTCAAAATTTTGCTGTCTTTGCTCTTGCTTATCTGGAAACAGTTTGACAGATATGTTTGCTTTACAGTCTGACCCTATATAAATGACAGAAGACATCTGAATCAAAAGACAATAAACTACATTTTTCTTAACTTTAAGGCATCAATTGAATCAGAAAGCTAAATAAGCACAAACCAGTATTTGTCCAAACAAAATAAAGATGAACAATATAATTATTTAAATAAAAGATTTTACTGTACATTTGCAGTTAACCAATCATCCAGGCCATTAAAGAAGATGTTGAACTGGATTTGATTTAATATTGGCCCCTGGGGCACACCTGAGTCATTGGCCTCCAATTAGACTGTGTGCCACTGATCACTACACTCTAGGCTTGGCCAGTCAGACATTTTTAAGCCCATCTCACTGTCTGCTCATCCAGCCCACACTTTAACAGTTTCTTCATGAAAATGTAGTGGGATTCAGTGTTGAAAGCCTTACTGAAGACAAAATAGACAATATCTATTCCACTCCCCTCATCCACCAAGCCAGACACTCCATCACAGGTTACTAGGGTGGTAATGTCCGGCTTCCCCTTCTGAACTAATGCTGATCTGCAATGACATCAGCCACCTCCATCAGCTTTAATGGATGCATCCCATCAGGGCCCATGGACTTATGTATGTCCAGATTATTTAAGTATTCCCTGAGCTGATATTCTTCCACTAAGGCTAAGCCTTTCCTGCTCCAGACTTACCCCCCGGTTTCCAACAAGGATTTCAAAAGGCTGTTTTTACTAGTTAAGACTGAGGCAAAGAAGACATTTAATACTTCTGCCTATCACCAGCTTCCTTGCCCCAATAATCATCAGGTTTGTGATTTCTCTCATCTTCCTTTTGCTGCCTATGTACCTATGCTTATGCCCTTCTCATGGCATTTGACACACTTCATCGCGTTCAACTCCAGCATGAACAATAGCCATGATGTTTCAGGTTTCATAAATCTAAATATCATAGGTATATCTATCTAGTCCAGAATTATAGATTTTCTTCCCTTTTGGTCACATCAAACAAGATGAATTCTGTAGAATTGTGGACTGCTCCGATTCCTGCAGCTTACACAGATATCACATCTACAAGTTCCCTTGTGTGCACTTTTTAGACAGATCTGAAAAATCTGTTCAAAAAGCAAACTAAATCTATTGCTAAGGTATGAAATGTATCATGGGAAATTTTCACTGCTCTGAGCCATAAACTCAGAATGCTGATTTATTTTAAGTGAAGTCTTGAGTTTTTCCACAACCTCTTAAATTGCAATTTTTCCCAAACCAAGAACCATTTCTCACCCCTACCTTCATGAATTCATGTTTCTTTCTATGAGAGAAGAAAAGCTGTGAATAATATCACCTAATTTTTAGAGATAGATAATAACATTTTTATGTTAACTTCTAGCAAAATCTGCCGTGTTGGAATTCAGAACAACTACAAAATCTCAGTCTTATATAACAATGAAAGACAGTAGCCACTAAGCTCAATACTCTAATTCAGGCTTCAAGTTCGAATATTCATCATTTCTGTCAAGTGTTTATTTTGAAAGATAAGTTTTCCTCTCTTTGATCTACAGTGCTTATAACTCTGTGCTTTATTTCTTTGATGTTCGGTGAAGAATGATAATTGTTATTGAAGTAGGGAGGATGGCCATTTGAAAGAAACACATTTTGATGAATAACCTCTTGAATTAGGTCTATATAGCAATACCTACAAATTTGCAGTATATATTTACTTTTCTTATTTCAAAAGTTTTCATCTTCAGAATTGGTTGCTATAGGTTAATAAAGCAACTAAGTAGCTGGTCTGCAATACCTGATTTCACATTGAAATCTGGCAAAATGGTTGTTTTTTGTGCTTTATTTGGAGTTATTTTTGGTACCAAAAAAAAACATGTTTTTTAGTGGAAGCCAAAATGACTGTTTTGTCGCAATGGTAGTATCTTGTACAGTGATATCAGTTACAAATGCCACTTAACTACAAATTTTTTTTCTGCTGAAAGTTGAATGATTATAATGATGACCAATTATCACCTTTGCTGTTATTCTTGATGTGTCAGATGTATGACGTGACAATTGCTTACTATCAGCAATTCCTTGAGCATGAGATCACAGGACAGAAATCAACAGTCATCTGTCATCAAAAAGAGATGCCTGTTTTGAAAAGGAATGTCAAATTTTACAGGTACCAGGTGTTTAAAGTAAGAAAAATAGCTGCAGAAGCCCCTAGAAGACACCAGAAGCAACCAGAAATTTAGATTAATGTAAGGAAAAAATAATCAGAAAAAATACAAAGCCAAAGCAAGAGCAGCTGTCCCACAAAGAACTAAAACACCCATATAAAAATGCACAATAAACAAAAAAACCCAAACACCTGAAGAACAGAAGACATAAAGGGACAATAAAGGCAAACAAACAACCTAAAAATATAGGAAAAAGTTCCACCAAAAGGTAAAAAATGTAAAAACCAAACCCAGCTGGCAATATCCAAGATACACATATAAAAAAAGTCTTAATGTTAATTTTAGTCATACCTTTGAATTAAATGCAAATTTGAGCTGTGTGTGTTTTGGGATTGCATTTTGAATGTTTGTGCAGATAAATTCAAGGATTGCACCTCCTTCAGTTTCCAGAAAGAGACTGTGTTGTACAAAGAGGTATAACATGAATTTTCTACTGCTAAGTCATTATTTGTAGCTGATGACTTCTTCTGTTTGATTATTTGATCAAATTATCTTGTTTGTGACAACAACAAAGTACATCTTGATTAGTATATATTAGGAATGAATGATTTACAGGTTAGATAAAAGTTGCATTTTGTCAATAATCATTCTGAAGACATGATCATTTATGGTGATAAGGAAAACTTGACTTGCAGGGACAAGCAGTAATTTTATTCAGCTTGGTGGGACTATGGTTGTAAAAAAGCACTGAATCAACTGATAAACTCACAGCCATTAAAAACTGTTCCTGTATTCCACCCTCTGCATTACCATGTTAGCGTTGCACCCCTCTGAAGGCAAATAGCTCTTACTACTTTTTTGGCAGCAAAACTCAAGCTGGATAATTTTCTGCCTTTTTAAAATATTCAGTGGCTCAGAGAAGGCAGAAATACTACAGCTAATGAAAGGGCAAAGAATTGCAGTATGGAAGATGGGAAAGAAAAAATAAGTGAGGGAGAGTAGGAAGAAAAGAAGGGCATGATCCCTCCTCTTTTTTTTTTCTGAGAAAGAGAAGCTGTAGCTGGAAAAAAAGCACAGACACCTGAATCACATGCACTATTCTAAAGTTCTGGCAAGCACATATTTATTTAACTTCTGTAATAGAAGCAATTCTATTTAAACAACATTAGGTTTTCTAACAAATCCACTACTGGAATAACCACATTTTTACTAGTTCATGGCTATTAAACAAGTCTCCAGGGAAAAACCTGTTGCCTTTGAAGAGATACATACAAAATCCACCCACAAAATGTCATATTTTAAATCTGGAACCTCATGTTGATAGGGCCAAAGTAAACTGTTCAAAATCAGTCACATCCTAGTGTGGCTGAATACAACCTGATGAAATTTTAACAGCTTTTTGTGTGCATGTTGAACATAAGTCTCCTAACCTATTTTTCTAAAAATAGCTTTACTTTCATGGCCTCATTGGTTTTTGCCAGCCTGGAAGAGCTTGCGTTTGGGAAATGAGAGAACAGATCACAGCCAAGAATGTAACAAACTGTCTTAGATTACAACTTACTTTAGAACCTGAAAAGCAAACCCAGGACATAATTATTTAGAACGTCAAATTATAGTAAAGTGCAAAGTTACATCTTTAAATCATCCAAGAAGTGTCATTCTTTCTCTTTCCTAATGAAAATTATAAACCCTTCTAATCGAGATCTTTGTCAGGAGATGAAATTCATGAAGAGAGGGAAGGTGATGGAGTATCTTGTATCTACTTATGCACCTCCCTAGCATACAACAAGTCTTAAGAGATACTTTGATAAAAACAAATATAACTGTGCAATTGAAAAGGCCCATTTCTCTGTTCCTGTGACTGTCATTCTACAGAATCATATAGATCTGGGGTTTTTTTGTCTTTACATATTCGATGTTTAATTTCCCTCGTAATTAGTAGCAATATGACAAAGCACTATCTTTTTATGAAAGGTACAAAGGTTACTAGCTGTATTTCAAAGAGTAAATTAACAAATCTACAAAAAACAGAGCTGCAATGAAAAGAAAAACAATTAGGTTGAAGCATGATAATCAGTCTTTTAAGAAATCTGACAACATGGCAATACTGTCATCTTTTCTGCCTCTTTTTGAAGTAACTTCTGTAGGATAAGTATCTATCAAACAATAACTGTGTGTGTATATATGTCTATATAAAGAAATACATATCTATATACAACTCTCAATGAAACCTTAAATCTCTGAAAACCAATGGAAATTATTTTCAAGTGTTACAGAACACACAGTTTCCAGAACAATCGGTAAAACTACAAAAAATAGCAATGGCTGAAAATATGATATGATTATACTTCTGCAGAAATTCTAAAATGAAATATTAGGCTAAGCATGTGTCCTTTCATGATTAAAGTTATTTATATGTCTCAGAGCAGAGGCAGTGATATCAAGAAGTTGACCAAGTCCTTTGATGGATGATATAGCAGTTTGGCAAGAATGACCAATTGCATGACAGGGATTATTTTGTTGATAATTCTACAGAAGGGAATATGGGATCACAGAGGATCACACACTCATGTGAGTCAACATATATGTTATTGCTATGAAAAAGGGAATCAGATTGGGAGCAACATTAGAAAGGTAACTTACAAGACACATGAAATCAGTCTTCTATTTTCTCTGTCACTGACAACACATCAGGCGCTTACTGGATCCAATTTTAGGAACACCGCTTTGAGAAAGATATAAATAAAAAAGTTATAGAAAGTATGGATTTAGGAAAACAAAAAGATTGAGAGAGAATATATGAACGAGGGGACTCTTCATGTTCTTGTTGGACAGGGTAAGCTTTATTGAACTTAAACTGTAGCAAGAAAGACTCAAGTTACACATTAACAAAAAACTTTCAAACTATAATTACAGAAAGGCATCACAATAATTTACCTGAAGAGGTTAAAAGTCTTTAGGAGCAGGTTAGAAAAATGTTTGTCATGAATGACATAAACAGAGCAGATTCTGCCTCTGTCAGAAGATTAAATGATCTGTTGGGATATCTTCAAGCCCTGCTTTTCTAAGATATATATGGCACCTAGAAAGTGAATAGAAAGTTTCAAGATCACCTTAGACAAACGAACTCATAAGAAACTGTGGACATGGAATTTTTCATTACAAATAAAAAAAGGGCAAAAAAATCTAACGGAAATATAAGAGTTACCTCAACAGTTGCTTGATTATGTTTTTTGTGATGAAAAATGGGTTACACTGTATTACTATAACAGGTTTTAAGCAGAAGAAATACAACATTAACATGGGGAATGAAAAATTAATTAAACAGTCACAAAAGATAAGGTATCTTAGAAGTAAAGCTTACTGGAACTCCTACCTCCATCTATAGCTATTACACCACATAAAAAAGTTAAGACTACTTTGATAAATCATATTTTGTTGAAACTTCAAAAATAAAGTAGCAGGATTGAAGCAGACATTGAACTCTGTCTTGTAGAGAAGGAGAGAGGGACAGAGGGAGAAGGAGAAGGAGAAGGAGAAGGAGAAGGAGAAGGAGAAGGAGA
>NW_020884876.1:9273419-9284529 GCF_003945725.1 Corapipo altera
GGAGAAGGAGAAGGAGAAGGAGAAGGAGAAGGAGAAGGAGAAGGAGAAGGAGAGGAAGAGGGAGAGCGAGATAGTGGGAGAGAGAGATGAAGTGAATGTACTTTAGCTAATCTGGTTTAAGGGAAGACAGACCAAAGACAATGGAAAAAAGAAATGTGCATACTTTGGCACAACTACTGTATAGAAAACATGGTTTTCTGTTTTGCATAGTAACAGTGAATTGTTTTACAATTCTCTCTTGAGATAAAAGTTCCACTGGGAGTTGTGGAGAATGTAGCCTAATTTATTTTAATGATCAGAGTAGTCAATTAAGTGCCTGCACTTATAAGAGAAGGACTTTTTATGTCTGGTCATTTTCTTAATAAAGATTTCTCTAAACATTGGCTGACTGCATTTGGGAAATGTGAGTAGCCATTATTCTCTTAATGACTAGGAAATTCCATACAAGTATTGCTATCATATGTCTTTCAAAATAAGACTCCTTCTTTTTGAATCTTATGATTTTTACAAAATTCTAGTGTTTTATGCCAGGTTTTGCAAACTAGACAGTATAAATATATTCTTTTTAAGGAACTACTAGCTATAGTCTGTTGAAACAGGAAAATCTATTTCTGAAGATAGAAAACCAAAAAAAGCGCAAATGTTTGTTTTCATCCCAAATGCCTGGAATGGATCTATTTTTAAAGATTTGTTCACATTTTTCTCCAAGTTTTAATTGAAAGATACCTTTGAGGATGGCAATGTCCTTTAAATAGTGTTTAATTCAATGCCAAAGAAATATAAAAAATATAGCATCTTTTGAGAAAAATAATAAAAAACGGTACTGTTGAGAATTTGATATTGAATTTGAAAGAGCTATATGTAAAGATTAATTTCAATCAATAAGATGCTGGTACTGATATTGACAGTTAGTCACCTATCACCCACCATGGCAACTGAGCAGATTTACCAAAAGAAATGTAGACACTCCTTATAGTATATCTCTTGCACATATATGAGCTGCAGGCTTTAAAGCAAGGAATCAGGAAAACCTGAGAGCCTTTGACAATAACAGACCTCCCCATTTAAGAGCAGTTTTCAGCTGGCAGAAATCATATCTAGTCAAAAATATTTTTAGAAATTATAAGTATCACTGATTGAGAGTTCTACAAATTAGAGAATCTCTTTTTCATCTCTTTCAAGACTACTTAGTTGCCTTACTGAACAGTCCTTCCATTAGCTCCTGAATCCTGTTACTGTGCTGCTGAAGGAGGAACTTGTATTTTAGTATAGTAGATCTTTCTGCCTCATCAATCTCAGAAAAAAGATGCTGAAAGGTAAGGAACGTGTGGGTCTTACAGCAATGTCTTCCCTTTATTTTCTTTCCCATGCCAATTGCTCTCCCACTTTTTTTTTGGTGATGCCTTTTTATATCATGCCATATTCTTCTTACCTCTATACCTTTCAACACAAGCTGTGCATCTGTCTTGATGTTCATCCTGCTTTTTATTTTCTCTTGTTCTTATTAATGTACCCCAGTTTTTGTACCTATTTCATCTGTATCTTCATAGTGTGAGTAAAATTAGTAACTGGACATATAAGTAAATATGTTAGTGAAAAAATAGACTAGAATTATCGAGATGCGTAACTTCTCTTATTACCTGCTTTTGTGTTTTTTCATAAAGCTACCCTACTTTTTGTCTTTCTGTATATTTTGTATTGATATGATGCCACTATAATACTTTACATCAGAAAAATAGAACCCAAATGCAAGATTCATCTAACGTTAACACATTAATGTCAAAGCACTTGCAACTGCAAAAAATTAAGACTAATCTATAAATACTTATTCATGCATTTAAACTAATGATAAAATCAAATACCTTTTAAATGATATAATCATTCACAATTTGTATATTCACCTCGTTCAGAGAAGAGATTATAGAATAATCTATTCTATATATTGAATATATAGTCTATAAATAGAATACACAATAAAATATTTTATCTTTCTCAAATATTTATTATGTGTCCTCTGATTTAAATAGGTTGGAATAGAAAACTTGTGGCTAAACAAGTTACAGTTGTCATACATTGCAAGGAAATGAAACTAAAGCAATTGCAGACAATTAACCTTAATGCTATCAGGTCTACCTATAATTAAAAACTTGTCTTAACAGTAATACAGATGCAAATCTGTACAACAGAGTCTCACCAGGTTTCTCTCCCTTATGACTCTTAAAAACAGACCCCCCTACAGTGAAAACAGAAACGTGGGAAATTAACTGACCTAGGCTGCAGAATTGAATAGTCCTCTTTTCTAAAGGGTGTAAAAAAATGTCCTTTGAACACTTCCTTGGTCTCAATTTCAGAATACATTGCTCCAATGACAGGGGTTTAGTTCTATCAAATTAAAGAGATGCATATATTTTTGTTAGCGGGGGAAAGAAAGTGTGATAGCTCATGTTAAGAATAAATCTCAAAATGCGTATGCAAATGCCTTGGGTCAGTATGGATAAAAGTAGGTTTTTTTAATATTGTGTCAAGTCCAAATAACTTGGTAATTTTCAGTTGACATAAATATATATAAATGTGGATTATTTAACTAAAATATACTATATGGGAAAGCTACTTACTTCTGTAGGGGAGCAGTTCAACAGTTTTAAAAAAACGTAAAATGTATAGAAAAATTACTATATTTAAAAAAAGAATAATTCTTAAATTTCATTAAAATATTCTTCTAAAATGCACTAAATAGTAACTGATGTAGGAACAATAATAATTTTAAACCTAAACATGCCTATTACCAATGCACTCAGCCTCCATAAAAAAAGCGAAAATGGATTTTAATCATTAGTGAAATTTCACTCATTAAAATTTACTTGGAAAAGCAATAATAAATCAGGAAGTTGATTTTTCTTAACGAGACATTTAACTGAAATAAAATATTGCAAAGCAACACATATATATACTGCACCATTGAAGTAGGAAGGAATTGTTTTCTAAACATAATACAATGATTCAAATTTTTTTTAAATTTCAGCATTCCTTATATGCAACATTATTTAAATATATTAACAGTAATAAAAATAATTTTTAATGAGTCAGATTGTGGGTTGTCATACAATTTTAACTACCTGAAGTCAATGGAATTCTCAGGGTATTACTATGCAAAAGAGAATTTGTTGCATATTTAGTCATTATTATTATAGTTGTTTACAGGCAAATGCACTACTAATAAAAAATAAAGAAATTTGACTGCTTTTAGTGCCATTTAAATATGCTCAGTAAAATTTAAATTTTTTATGAAAAAATTAACAGAACAGAAATTCATGATAATAATTTTGTCAGGTCTCTTGGACATTGCTGAAAACTGTGTTTTATTTCATATACACAAAGGAAACACAAACAGCAACTAGTTATGGTAGCATGGAAAACGTATTTCCTTGTCATAGATCAGGCAAAATCTCACCTTAAAGACTTTATTATGTGGTCTCACCTCTGTAGCTTAGTCTGTGCTGGTAGACCAACTTGAAATGGCAAAGAAATTAAAGTTTGAAAGGAAACACAGATAACCAAAGAATACTTACATAAAACTGCATGCTTTAGCAAAAGCCAACTATTGAATCAAATAACGTAGAAAAGGGTGTATTCCAAAAGACATGGAAGGGGACCGGGCTGCATTCAGGTAGACAAAGAGCAAGGGGAGCACAATGAAAGCTAAGAAATAGGGAATGTAACTCACTAAATGGAAGAAAGATTTCTGAAAGAGAGCTTTTGTTTCAGTCTCAACTGAAAATCATAATGGAAAATAGATTGTAATAATGGTAGAAAATGGGAAAAGGAGTAAAGAGAAAGCCTTGAAAAGGACTGTACACTAAAGACTATCTGAACAACTAAAATATATTAAAAATAGCAGAACAAATAAATTCAACCTATTGTGCTAAAAAGAATCTGCTTTAGAAGTATCCAAATTTTTAGCAGTTACAGGAAGTATCAGAAGAGTAAATGGTAAATGAAGGTATGCTGGGAAGAAGAGCATAAACAATTTAGGAATAGTGCATCTGTTTCCAATGCCTAGGAAATTGCTGGAATAATTAACCCTTTTAAAGATTAACCTAAACAAAAGGGAAATATTAAGTGATATTGTTTATATAGAACAGATTATGCGAAGCTAAGTTAATTTCTTTTGCAAGAAAATTTTTAGAAAAATAAACTTAAAAAGGTTTAAAATTTGGTCTTGGTGGTGCACATAAGACAGTCTTCCCTGTGGCATTACATAAGACCAAAATCAGTCAAGTGGCATAGTGATGTCCTGTCATGTATTTATTACAGAAACATGTAACAATTTGAAACAATTTGAAAGGACAATCTGAATACATAGCAGGCTAAAATGCATACAGATTAGTGATTAAACATTTGCTTTTTAACTAAAAAATCAGAAGTCCATGAAGTTCTTGTTGAACAGCTCTGTGCTAACTAACAGAGATTACTCTTTGCTAGCAGACTCTTTGGTTCTTTCCAAGCCAAAGGCACACACAATACATTAGCTAAATTCCTGTATAATTTCAAGATGAAAGTAATTGCAGTTTCTTATAAGAAAATAAAGACCAATGCCAAGGAAAGGGCTGAAAAGCAACAAAAAAACTCTATAAGTAAGCATATTTCTGTCACAGTCGTAACTGATAAATATGTGGATGATTTAGCATGTACATTTTTAGCACTAACATATATCCAAAAGAATTTGAGTAAAAATGCTGGTTTGATCCCACAACCAACTTACAACAGATCTGACTATTTTTATAAGATGTACTATAACATATTCTTTTGAGCATTTTTTAATCTCCATGATGACAATATATCAAGCTTTAGCAAAGTGAAGAAGCTTAGGTGCCTGAAGTGGAATGAGAGTTGAAACGTGTGCATTTCAGTACAAGACTACAGTAGTTTAAATGTCCTGAGAGGCACCATGAATACACAAAAGCACCAAAATACTACTGAATGCAAATCTGTGGTGTGTGTTTATTTGTACACACCTAGAAGAGACCCTGTCCTGAAAATGTCAGTACTTAATTTATGACCCATCCTGACTAACTTCAGAATTTAGGTCTTTCTTTAAAGTCTTGAAACTAGTGAACTGGTCACAACAGAAAATATAAAAAAATCTGATGGTCAATCTTGAGGTGTGCCACAAAGAGGATAAGCAGTGCTTCCATGTGTCCAACCACACATCTCTTCCCTGCATAATCTACAAACAGCCCAGTGTAATCATCAAGATATGATAATCTGGATGTTTAATTTAGACCCTAAAAGTTAAATCTCAAATCTGCTCTTCCCTAACCCTATCCCTGCCATCAAAGTTTAGGGAATGGAATGATGTATGGGGCCAGAAAGTAAAGGCAGACACAGGAAAAAAATATGATGCTATATGTTAGGGGTTAGTATTAACTTCTGTAGAAGGGAGGAAGAAGAACTCAAAGTTCAGGGTCTGCGTTGTAGGTTCCTAAATCCTTGGTTGTAACTAGTACCTTTCATTATGTCACTGAGTCTAGTTAACGATAAAAAGATATAAAATTTATAGCATCCATCGGTAAGAAATTGCTGCAAGTTTTTGATTTGTTATTAGCAGCAGAAAGCAATGTAAGTTACTTTTACTTATTTCTTTCAGTTTTCACTGTCTTGATTTCGACAACAGCCTGCTTCCATATTTTAAATCACAAGAGTTCAGTTATAATCAAAAGACAGGTCATGAAAACTCAGTATGTCGACTAAGCCATACACATCACAAGGCCAAATCTGTACTATAAAGACAGGAGTATTGTATTTTGGAATAATATGTATATTTAGAACTTATGTGCTTTAGAAAAGTGACCTAAGCACCTAAGGAGACAGGACACCACAAATGCACACTGAGCAAGCTGTGCTCTCCACAGGACTAGAGAAGTCTTCTATGGATGATGTTACTTTTTCCCTCTCATAAATTATCGAGGAGTATTTCTACAGACAACCTAGGCAACCTCAGCTGTAAAGAACAAAAGACGAAATAGCAAAACAAAAGCAAGGATATTTCATGAGCTCTACACAGTAGTCTCTTAGGAGCATTTTCAATCCTTAGTCTCTCTGTTTATTTATTCATCTGGAACATCTAATTTTTCCTAGCAGTAAGTAGTACTATCTAGAGAAAATATCCATAACTTTCTATTCTTTTCATGTTTTCTCATCAAGACTCCTAAAAATACTTTCATATCACTAAGTTTAATGCTTAAATTAATATGTAACCTGCTCTATACCAGGGGTCAACCCTGCTTACATAAGTCATTCCGTAAAATATTATTTTTCCCAGGATGTGACACTAGGTGAAGTTGAATCGGTGGATGGAATCTGTCAATTTTATGTACTGAGGAATAAAGTCTGGTCTGTCTGCTTTCCATTTCACTACTCATGCACATTTTCAAAGTTGGGATGTTAGAGGCTGTCCCACTGTAGTTAGCTATTCCTTTCTCGCTAAGAATTCATTTTTGCTATCAACTGTTATAGGTTCTAGGAAAAGTCTGACTTGGGGTCTTCTCACTGGTGGAAGCAAAAGCAAAAGAAGAGTTCTAAATCAGGAAATTAAAGAAAACCAGTAGAACACTGTCAAAAACTTTATATGGTGAGCTTTTTGATAGTAAAGCCAAATTTCAAGAAAAAAGTGGGGTGTCAGAATTTTGACGCTATCAAGTACTCAGGCTTTGTTCAGTAGCAGGAAAGAAAAAAAAAGTGTTACAAATGACCATAACTTACTGACCATAAATAGGTTATTTTGAAATGTAATTTATTCTTTCTATGTTTAAACCTATAGGTATTTTTGTGTCTTTGCAAGGGAAATACTATGACACTTATTGCATAAAACCAACTAATTTCAGATACATCTAAATATAAAAAATCAAAAACTAGAAAATGAAAATAGGAGGTAAAGTAATGTGGAAAGGAAATTAGAATGCATTTTTGTACTGAAAAGCCCAAATGGTTCAGTGAAACTTAGTGAACATCTTTTTACATAACCACATTATATAATTCTTTCCTATTTTGTAAGTCTCCAGTTGTGGCAATGCACAGGGTAACAGACACATCCAGCTGCTTCTTTTGTAGTGAATTTTAAGTGAGTATTAAGTATTCCTCCATACCAATTAATGCAATACAAACACACTTGAGAATCCTCCACTTCCCTTCTGAGGCTTTCCTTGCTCTTTCTCTACTCTGCTTGGTGTATAAATTCTGACACCAAATCTTGCTGTTGAAATGTAGATTCTTCACCCCTCTCCTCAGCCCCTTCCTTCTTCCATGGATTTTTGTAAGGTTAGTTCATGATGGGTAATTTACAGTCAATCATGCTTTTCATCAGTTTCAGTGACAAAAAATACTGCCACTACAAGGACTTGTTTTTACTTTTGGAAAATGTAAATGTGGTCATCAGCTTAGTATATTACATAAACCGGGGCAGAGTGCAGAAGGGGGAAACATCACTGTTGTCCTGATGCTTGCCAGAGTGCATAATTGAGCTAAGATTATTTTTTTTAAACTTCTGTGTAATGAGAAAAGACAAAATATTAGAATTCTTGGAGGACTGTTTGTTGTGTGTATCTTTTCCCGCTTAGTCACAGAAAAAAATTGCCTGTTTGGTACCCAAAGCCTGAAAAATGGACCTTTCAAAACAATCACTGTAAAGCCTGAAAGGAGGCCAGCTTGTAGTTGATCTTGCTTGGGCTGAGAGATGTTTAATGATTCTAAATTGCATATGAACTCTTGCTAATAGATTTGCTCCTCCTATTATGATTTTAGTTTTACAGACAACAACTGTTTAGAACAACAGAGTGAAAATAAGTTCTCGATTACTTTTTTGGAGCAACTTTCATACATGGCTTATCAAACTAGAAGAAAACGCTAGTACAAACAACTTTTATAAATGTCATTGAAATGTCTTAGATAAATACAGTGATACTGTAGACTTCAGTGATTTCAAAAAGATCCAGTCACTCCAAGGGTATCTTCTCACTATGACATGATGCATATTTCTGAAGCAGCAGCAAAAAAAAGGAAAGTATTGCCTGAGGAGGTAAAACTGAGTCACTTTTCACACAGGTATGCTATTTCATGACTGTCAGGTGGAAACTTTTCAGGATTAATGCTTTATAATTCTCATATGGCTGATGCTTTAGAACTTCAAAGTGTAGTAGAACATTTCAAATTTTCTCCAGCCCATGAGGAAAAACCTTTTCATTGAAAGTTGCTGTCAACTGAAGTCTTGAATTTAATACCATACAACTGTTACACATTTTATAAAGATTAAAATATGCACAACATGTACAGTTATCCTGGTAATGTGAGCTTGTTTCAGTATAGAAAATGTCTTGTCTTAGGGCTCAAAATTACAAAAGTTATTCCTCACATCTTTTAATATTTCATTAGAAAGCTTTACTAAGCTATTCATAGTTTAAAACCAGTATTTACTCATGTATGTAATTTTTTACCAATAAACAGCAATATATTATTGATTAAAAAGATAAGTAATCAGAGAGTATTATGAAGAAAATTACATGAAAATCAATATATGGTTCCTGAGGAAGAGACTTAAGCAGTTTAAATTTGAATTCTAATAGTGGCAAGTCATGAATATAGAATTTACCTCTGTAAAAATAATCTGTTTGCTATAAAACCATCCCTAGTTATCTAATACTTCAAGATACAGTGCATTAGCACCCTCTCCGAATCTGTGTGAAGCTGGCTCCCTTTGGCAACTAAAAGAGCTCTTTGAACCATAGAACAGATGTAATGAAAATTGGTTCCATTAAATGCATCTGGCAAATTACAAACTGAAAAATTAATGCACCATACCAAGACTCTGGGGGTTAGAATGCATCTAGGTGTGGTTGCCGGATGTTAACAGTTTTTCTTGCTCCCTTTTTACTTCAAAATAAAAAGTACAGTAGCTTATAAATGTGCACTAAACCAGGAACTGAAACTGTAACTAAAACACAAATAATAAAAGTAGAACAATAAAAACAGTAAGATTGAAAGTAACCTTCACTGCTACACTCTAAATGTGCATGACACAGCATAGAAAATACTAAGCACATACGATCTGGCATGGGCAAATTAATAGAAAAAAATTGATGAATGGCTACTAAATTTAAACACACAACTTCTAGCTCAAAAATTTCCCTATGCAGTAGACTTCTGGAAGCTGAGGAAATTAGTTCTATTCTTTTCCTCTAACTATCTTGGCTAAGCGCAATTAGAACAGGTTTGCTTGATAGACTCCATGAAAAGACTATCTTTGTCTTTGTTCAAAACCTGAATGAGCATAAAGGAAAGGGTGGGTGTTCTCAGTTGTTGCTGCTTTTGCAAAACTCTTGAAAAAAATACTGCTTTAAAAATAGAAAAACATTCAGGCATCTCAATCATTTTTTCCTTTGTGTGTGAATATGTTCAAGTAGACTTATGAAAAATCTTGAGAAGCCATGGTGCACAGATTGCAAAGAAAAAATACTATAGCAAACATACATGTCATACACACATCACAGTAAAATCTACAGAATTGGTTCTATTGTAATCTGAAGCATGTGTCAGTCTATAAGCACTGATATTTCCTCATGATTCAAGCCTGCTCCAGGATTATTACTAAATTTCAAGAATTTTTTTATGTAGTGAAGTTTAAATATTTTTAAATAGTATCTTACTGCAGTTGGCATATCAGCATGACTGTATTTGTCAGATACTGCATTATTGTATGAGTATAATAAGGCATAAAAATTACTCCAAAATTATAGGTTAATAAATTAGAGATTAATAAAAATGAAGGTTGATGGCACCAAATTGCTAGGTGACTTTCAAAAATTAGTACATGAAAGCCTGTGGGTAAAAACAATGAAGTTCAGTATAATCAGGCTGAAACACCCCTTAACCAGAAGAGCACTAAGAATGCTCACAGTTTGTGCACTTCTACAGTTAACCCGATTTCCCAGACTTCTTGGTGAGTTTTGTTCTTCAGTGGGCATGTGGACACAACTACTTATTTGCTAGTGTTCATAAACTGGTATTTCTATTTCAATGAATTTTCACTCTATCGTAAGCTCTGCCATTGATCTGCTTGATGGTTTTTGTCTTTTCAAATAAATTATGCTGCATTTCAAATGACTCTCATATTGCACCTTTCATGCTACCTTGGAATAACCTAGTTTCAGAGTATGGCAAAGAAAATACTTTTTGTAAATCATACAACTGCTTTTTAATGTATTTTTTCTATTTTCTTTCTTGATTCCTAATGCAATTGTTTATCGTTTTTCTAAGTATGACTTTATTAATTGGAATAAATATTTTTTTATGTTGCCTCATGTTTTTCTTCCAGAGGTCCCAAAGCCTTTTCAACACCAATGTATATCTGCTGTTGCAAATGGCCATCTGGTCAAAAAATCTGAATTCACTGCCTTGCTAAATGGTGAAGTTAATGTCTTTACATGATGAATTTTTGGAATATAATACCTCATAATGTGCTAACTATTTTCCCCTGGAGGTCATCATATCCAGTTTCAGTTATCATGAATTACAGGTATTAATCACAATTAGATAGTTCATCAGGCATATTAGCTGAAGTACAACAGGTAAGAAAAGATGGAGACACTTAAAAGCTACAAGCATTCAGTTTAGTGTGAAGTTTAACGTGTTGTTAAGTCAAATACTTACATGAAGTACAAAAGGTGAAACTGGTTTGGCAAACTAACTTTTGTATCTTCAAAAGCAGACTATGAAAACTACTTTCTGAATGAAATAGAAGTGAACAGGTGCTTTAGCAAGTGAAAAGGGAAATGAGCAAAATGGATTGAAGTTGATTTTAGTCCTGAAGGATTCCTTAAGTAGCTATGTTCCAAGCAAAAGAGCCCCCACCTCTCAGTCTGTAATCTTAGATAAAAAGTGTGCACCAAGACTAAACTCCTGGAAACTGAATCAGGAAAGTAAATGCAGTAAGTTTCTCCAGAGACATGAGGACAGAGGTGTCTCAGATTTATTCTTCAGGCAACTAGATTAATTGCAGTTTTATCTATCTATCTATCTATCTATCTATCTATCTATCTATCTATCTATCTATCTATCT
>NW_020884876.1:9284539-9388704 GCF_003945725.1 Corapipo altera
TCTATCTATCTATCTATCTATCTATCTATCTATCTATCTATCTATCTGTCTATCTATCTATCTTCCACAAATATTTTAATTGCATCATTCATTTGGATCACTGTAAATTAACATATCACGCACTTTGAACATTAATTTGAAGATAAGGGCACTTATCCAAGGGTATCATAAACCTAAACCCCAAAGTCATGGCACCCTTTTACAACAGCCCGGAACCCAAATATTTATCCCAAGCTTTTCAGAGGACACAGAAGCAGCATAAAGTTGTTTGTGATACATGCACAAGGAAGGATGTACACATAATCTATCTCAACAGTACTAAGAGTACTGAGTTAGGAGTATTCATTCAAATAAATGAAGTAAATGTCTGTAAATGTGGAAACTCACTAGAATATACCAACTTCTACCTTACAGCCTTATGCTGATTATTAAAATCTGTTAGACACCAGATTAGTTATTATTGGGTCAGAACCAACTTGTGGGGAATGTGTGTGTGTACAGAGGGGGAAGGGATGAGTCGAACCTCATGGAGGTGGGGTGGCATCATGTCCCTCATGGCAGCCCTTGAAGCCCATATAGGGAAGCCCCAGAATAGCTGTCAGTCACAAATAGCCCAGGAAAACTATAACACACCACACGTCCTCCAGCCCCTAACCCGGGCTCAGGTTGTCAGGGACAGTGAGAACACTGCTCCTCACTCTGGCCTGGAGCCCCCAGAGTGGCTGGTGGGTCAGAGACTCTGCCTGGAGGGGTTGATAACAGGGACCAGAGCAAATAAAACCAAGCACATGTGTTTGCCTCATGTTGAGGCCCTGCCATTGGACTTGTGAGAGCTGGTCTTCCACAAGGCTTCAGTGATAGCTATATAATCTGTCTCTCCCTCTTTCTCCTTCTCTCTTATTGATCTCTCTGCTTCTCTTTCTCTGCTGCTTTCTTGATGCTTAGGGTGGTCTGGAGGTGGAGGGATTGGATCTTGATTTAAGTGTTATGGAATTGGTTGGATTTTGACTTGAGTGTTGTGGATTAATAGCGTGTGTTGAACCAGTATTGTAGTGGAACATTTTTGTCTAGCTTGTGTGATGTCCTTTTGAACTTTGACCAAGTCCCCTTATCTACTCCCCTAAATTAATAAAGAATTTCCCTGGGAACAAGCCTGTGGCTTATGTTCCTCACACTATTAAAGAGCCCTATCATGGCCAGGCTTCACGAACGAAGATTTGGGAAGGCTCCATCCACGTTTGTTACAGGTATGCTGGTGGCTTATGAGGCCAGTACGTGACAGACATATCCGATTGCAAAAGGCACAACAGAAAGACTCCTTAGATGGTGTATTCTGCAAGACACGGTTCTTTCTGCATTGTGAAGAGCCCTATATGTATATATTAAAGTAAAACTCATAGCTAATCCCATGACCCGGCAGCTCCTGGGGCTGGAGTTTTACAAGATCACAGAATAGTTGCGGTTGGAAGGCATGTCTGAAAGTCATCTTGTCCAGGTCCCCTGTTCAAGCAGGGTTGATCATAAATGGAAAACAAGGCATGACAGCCCAGTGCACACTGACAGAGCCCATGGAATTTGCTGAAGTAAAAGGAATGCATGAAACAGAACATCTTTCTAAGATAGTATTGAAATAGTGTTTTAGAAAACATGGTCAAAAGAACAGCGTCCATTATATGACAATTGAGGTTATATTAATTAATGAAATCCAAACTCCTTTCTTTGCCTTTTATTCAGTCTGAATGGGGTTGATAACAGGAAATATGTAGTAATTGAAATTTCTTGAAAGTGCTCCCTGGAGTTTCTTATTTGGAAAAGGTAAGGAAATTAAAATTTACTTAATCAATTACAGGGGAAAAGCTGCAGCATCTGTTGGAAAGCATAACTCACTCTAGATTTGCAATGTAGCAGTTTTTTCTGCTAACTTTTCAGATTTCTAGAGAAAATCCAGCAAAACAATAACTTCCATTCACACTGTATAAAAAAAAATAATTCTATGTTTCTTGAGAAAGCTATGAATCTAACATGTTATTGTATGTCTCATTTTTGATACACTTATGGTCAACATTTGCATTCTTTCATAAGTTTAATGAGAGATGGGAAGAAATCATTCGTCTTCTCTTAACCTCTGCCACTAACTGACTGTCAAAAAATATGAAATTTTCGCATAATGGCATGAATGTTTCTGAAGACTGGCCTGATTTCTTCCTATAACACTGCTCAAAATTAGCTTCATTGGTAACAATAAAAGGCTTAAACAAATAAATTCTTCTAAAAGAATGCATTCATATTTGAGTATTTTCCCAGCAATCTAAAATAATGTATGACCCCCTCAATCCTCATATTTTTGAAAACATTCACTTGACAATTAACTAACTTCTTCATAATTTGCTAACAGTATTAAAATCATAATGCCATTTATATGCTTAGAAAAATCTAGTCCACAGCAGATTCTGCTTCCTAAGTGAGAAAGAATGCTGTAGAAAGTGGATTCAACAATTCTTCTGTTAAAATAATTTAGAAAATTAGAATGTTTTCTGCAAGAAACCAAATTAAGAATAACCAGTAAGCTTATTATGTTTTGAGTGGATGGTAATTGAAGTTATATACCGGTAGGCACAAGTATATTGGACAGCCTGTTAGAAACCATGCACAATTGCTCCAGAAATCTGTATATAACAGGGACAAAATAAAATAAAACAAAGTAAGAAAATAACCAGTGCTTTTAGTAACAAAAAGTTTATTCTTTGCTTCAGAAGTATAAACCCGTCCTTTTCAATTGTTTTAGCCACTAATTAGTTTGGAGAAAGAATAAAGTAGTAGTGCTGATAAAATTTTCTAAGAATATGTAATACCAAAAGGGAATAAAGCAGAATTTTTTGGTCATTCTATATACAGTCTATAAATCAGCAGCTCCTCCTAAAAAAACAAGACCGTAGTAAGTACTAAATTCTAAAATACATCCACTATCACTAAATCTGCACAGATTTTTAAGTAAATACAGAATCGCTAGGCCTACTGATAATTGTTTGATGGGGAATTAATGATCTTGTAATAAAAAATTCTAGAACCAGGGATTATTTACAGGTAGTGTAATGCTGGATTTTTAGGAGTTTAGTCCCTTATATTCGTATTTTTAATGCCATTAATATATATTTATGAATGCAAAATTTGAAGGGATGTTGAAATGGACTCAATGTAGTACCACAACTGCTATAACCATACAAATATAGGTTATAAAGGAAAAGACCAACTTAATTTTCTTTCTTCCTATCAAATCTAATCAACCTCACAATTCCACTCTTCATTCTCATGTAATTCTCTGAACTTGAATCCCGGGGGTTAAGCTACAGAGAAAGAAAGGTAAAACAAAATTATAATAGCAGTGTTGCTTAATAAGTAGGAACTAGGTATTACATGAGACAATAAATATTGCCTCCAAGGCCATTCATTACATTTCTTACAGGATTTGTCCTCACAAAATTAATTACAGAACCCTCCAAAACCAAAATAAAACATTTCATAAACTGCAAATTGCTGTGATTTGTACTAGATCATCTTTCACCATTGACTATTTGTGCTAGGTCATCTTTCTACCATTATTATGAGAACAAGGAACTGTTATGGAGCTCAAGCAGAAGACAGGAACCTATCTGCCTGGGTGTTGGGAATTTCAGTGCAGGTACAGTGCAAGATCATTTTCAGGAAACAAAATCAAAGTCTACTCCTTAGGCAGAGAGAGAAGATTCTTTTCTCTCAAGCTATGGATCATATGTAGAGCTGCCTTACATGTGTCCCAGCAGACAAAAAGCAGTTCTTCTCTTAAGGGGACAGTGGGAATATATGCAAAGCAGTGGATAATGTGCTTTCTTTTCAGCCAATTCCATGACATCACCACTATTCAAATTCCAAATAAAAGTGCTCATATATCTGTAGAAGATTGGAGAGATTTACATTTAGTTGTTTTATTTTGCATTGTTCCATTTCCTTTCTTTCAGTTCTGACTCAAGAATCAGAACTATTTTATTAAGGTTAAAGAACTCAAATGATATAAATAAAAAATAACTGATGAATGGATTACTGTGATCTTTCTTCACTTCCGACAACTTTTTTGTGCTAAATCAGAGAAGATTACCGAAAATGCTGATGGCCCATCAATTCCAGTTGTCACCTTCCTTCAGGCAGTGACCTTTCACTGGTATCTCCTAGGAGAAAAGCCTACAATATACCTAGACTGCTGTACCAGTGGAAGAGAATAGTGGAATGGAATTCCTCGTCAGTCTCTAGAGGCAATTATTTAATACTCTGAAGCAGAATGATCAATATATCCCTCACAACTTAGGCAAAAACAATCTCCCACCTTAAACAAATCTAAATATTTATATTTAATTCTTGCTGAATTACTTTTGCTTTTACCTCATCTATGGGGGGAGAAGCATATTACTCGACATTTAGCACTAAAAATTTTCCCAAGTATTTAATTTTTCAGTGGTTTTTTGCTTTGCGTACTACAGGTCTCTTAGGAAAATAATTGTAAGTATTCAAAATCTAATTATGTGTCCATTAATTTTACACTCTTTATAATGATTCTGGTATTGGTCAAGAGCAATACATTTTTTTCTGAGTATGTAGCTTTAGGAAAAAAAGCAACAAAGTGAATAGAAAAGGCAATTCAGGATTTTAGTTGAAAACAACAAGAGTGAATACAAAGAAATTAACCTTTTTTTTTTAAAGTTGTTTCTTTTATAAGGGAAACATTTCTATTTTGAAAGTTTTTATTGAAAAGAGTGAAAAAAACCTCCCAATTTTGATGTTTTATCCCAAAATTAGTTTTAGGAAAGACAGATCTTGTCATCAGTCCGTTTTTCATTTTACATATTTTTAACTGTAGAATCTTTTTACTTTTTTTTCTTTGTATTCTTCAGTATAGCACACCAATTTCCTAACATACATGTGTACTATAATTGCAAGTAGAAAATCTACTGATGAACTGCTCATATGTGCAATCTAATAGTATTGCATTTACATTGCAACAAAAAAATGTCCAGACCACACACACAAAGCTTGAACTGTTTAAAAACACATAGAAAACAAAGAAATGTTTATCAACCAGTCAATAGCAAAGCTATTTATAAAACCTCAGTTATTTAAGGAGCTAAACTGCCCACTTTACAGTTCCGTATGTGCTATAGGGTCACCCTAGGAGTTCCCTGTCTTTCAATATGTACAAGAACAGAAATATAAAAATATTTCTTGTATGAATGTGCAGTGCATGTGGTTTAAATACTACATGTACTATAGTTAATATAAATAAGATACCTCACAACGAGAGAGAGAGGAACCAAGCAAACTGACCTTTCTTATTTTCTCGATGAGTAAAGATACAGCTTTCTTAATCAAATACTGCTTGACAAGAACTCTCTCCACAAAAACAAACAGTGCTATTGAAAAGTTTATCTTCTTTTTCTTTTTTTTTAAAAAAAATATTATTTGATATTCTTATGTAAAATGGGAAGCATGATGTTTATCAAAAGTAAACATGCACTATTAAAAAAGATCTGTTTTTATGACTGTTCTGTGCTTTTTGAAAGCTACCATTTTAAATAGTAGGATTGCATTGTAATGTAGAGTGATTATATTTTAATCCTTGGTGGTGTTCTCAAATATATAAACAGTAGGATAGCAATAAAGAAGCTTTCACTTCATGAACAATAATGTAATTATTAATGAATTGAACAGATTTACAGAAATCTGATACATTAACAAACACACATGAGAGCTACTGTGTAAAAGAAAAGCTTTTTAAAATGAATATTTAATGGTAGAAGAAAAGTTGGACAGATAATGACAACAGGAAATTACCTTGAATCAAATGATGGAAAATTAAGGTAGAGTGAGTGATTTAGATTTAAGGGAAAAGATTTATGAAGGGGCTGGAGTATAGTATCTGAAGAGAGAAGAGGAAAATCAAGAGTGCAGGGGAAGAAAAAATCTCTCATTAGGCAAAACATTTCTAGCATGCCCATTTGTAAATATTATTTTGTCTTTAAATGATACTTTCTGAACCAGATTTATTATGAATCTAGTATAAAGACTAGATTCAGGAGCCTTTAGAGGGCAAACAACCTGACAATAAGGAGGAGGGGGAGGAATTTAGACATTGAAATGAAATGTTGATTATCAGATATTAAGGAGAATGGCAGAAGTGAGTGAAATAAATTCATTCATCTCCACAAAACTTGTTCCAGGTATGAAAACATGGACAATGAGAAGGCACGTTTTCATTAGGGATATAAACAAGACTGGTGCATTAAAAAAGCAGAAAAGGGTCTTTAGCCCTTTGTACCCTTATCTTCTGTCAGAGGAGGGTGATGGTAAACAAGTAGAGGCAAGAGAAGAGGAAGAAATATCTTGGGCAAAGCATCCATGCTTAAGTTAATAAGACATTTTAGGTTAATTAAGGTTAAAGGACAATATTTATTGTTAAACTCACTACCAGGAATAAATTTTATTTTATCTTTTTGTGTTTCTCACCTAACAGACTGCACAACAGTAACAGTCTTAGTGCACATCTAAATCCAAAATACACTTCCGTGAAATTCAGAAGTAACCAGAGCAGCCTCATGTGTTCCTGTAGAGTTAAGATCACAAGGATGTGGACCAGAATAAGAGTTTTACAGCAACCCAGAAAGCCATGGAAGGTGGGAAATTTCGTTGTCAGGAAGTAGATACCTAAATCCCTAAGATTCAAATAAAACTCTTGGCATGCCTATAGTTATTAAGGAAATGCAGTACTCACTTATAGAAAAAGATAGTCAAAGTTCTTCTGCCAGCATCTTTACTGAATGTGAAAATGCAATAAATTAACTGATAAAATAAAAAAATTCCTAGGAAAAAAAAAACTTGTTTTTTGTAACTTTGATCCTAATTAAAATAGATCATTAAAAAAAGTTGTATAACTGTTGCCTTACTACACCTTATTCCAGGCAAAAAATGTTTTACTTTGTCAAAGAAAAGAAATACAGGCAAAAAAATGATCCCAAAAAGACAGTGACAGGGAGCAACTGCAGACCACTGCCAGTGTCATATTTCTGCTCCCAAAAGGCAAACAATGTTTACTTGGTTGGTCTAATAGACAGAATCACTAACTATGCACACGTGCACAAAGGGAGAGGAGGAAGTCAGTCACATAGAACATAAAAATCCACTGGGACACAGGGTCACATCTAGTAGTGTAACAAAAGAAATCATTCCAATCAAGTTGTTTTGAAGTGAAATAGCTTGTGTCCTAGTAGAGTCTAGTCAGTTCCATGACAATGGTCAAGTCACTAATTCAATAAAAAATAATGAAAAATTTAATTTTTCTTCCTCACTGCTGCTGGTTAGTGATTCTTCTCTGCTGTTGACCAAACATGGCAGTGGACGAAAAGAAATTAATAGAAATACCCCTCACTTCTGTCCTTATATACATTATACATGAAACTGTAAATGGAAGGACTGTATTATATTATGATATTCCTTGACTTCCTTTGTCTTAAATATTATTCTATCATTTATTCCTGCATTGCTTAAAATTTATGTAATGTTATTGTATTAATACTTACACATTCATTTTCCATGTAGTCATGACAAAACGCAAGGCAAAAGGTCAAACAATATAAAATATAATTGCAGTCTTGTAAGAATAAAAAAGTAAAACAGTTTTAAGAATCCATCTCCTAGCACAATCTATGTAGAGTGTAACATTTTCTCACAGGATAGACCTGTGAAATAAAGAATTTCTATCAATACAACTCACAAAAAAATTTAGACTAACAACTGAAGAATTTTAATATTTTATGTTCTGTGGATATTTGTATAGATGGCTAGAGAAAAAGTATAGAAATTTAAAATTACTATTTTTAAAAGCTCCTTTATTTTTGTTTATTCTCTTTGTTTGTAAACACTTTGTGATTCCGCTTGTTATAAAACCAGACATTGTCCTGAATATTCTTTATGTATATACATATATGTATGTGTATATATATGGGTATATGATAAGTGTATGCAGGTATTGAAAGTGGTGGATTTGATGGAAAAAGCAGCAATTATGCTGACTCATCTATGGTCCTTTGATAGACATGGAATGAGTCAGATAAAACATTGTACTGTTAGTTTAGTGGAAGCCAGAATAACAACAAGACATTGGACATAATCATAGTCTAAACAAGTTCAGGCCAAAAAAGAGAGTAAAAATAAATTAAGGAATGTAAATTCTAGTGATTAGAAGTCGCAGGATACTTAAAATCCAATACAAATGGGAGACAAAACAAAAAGATGTAATCCTGTTAAACAGTCTTTAAATAAGAAGAACAGTTCAAACTTGGTAAAGGAGCAATCAAGTGGCACTTTTCACTCATACTGCAAGTTAGTGTAGCCCAGGAAATAGTATATAGTATTCCTCACAGAGAGGGTGGTGTTTTTTTGGTTTGTTTGGTTTGTTTGTTTGTTTGTTTGTTTGTTTTGTTTGGTTTTGGTTTTGTTTTGTTTGGTTGATTGTTCTTTTTTTTTTAATGGAAAGGATACTGTTGCTCAGTGCACTTGGGCTATCAATTCATTTATCTATTATTACTAGTAGTCTCTGGATTTCTCCCTTTCCTGGTGGCTGTGTCATGCACAGAGAATAGAAAAATGTTGATAATATTATGAAACTGGATTGTTCTTTGCATCTGAAAGAAATCTTGGAAATCTTAAATCACCAGGTTGAGTTAGCAAATTATTCTCACTTCTTGCTCTCTTTATTTTCCCATGAGTCAGGGAGGTACAGATTGTTTCTGAGTGCCAGAGCACAACCTACATGAGACCTGTTATGATAAAGCAGTGCTTCAGGATTTAATCAAAGATTCTAAAAAAGCAGGCTCAGTTGATACAACTATAATATGAAATTAGCTGTGTATAAATTTGTGAAAGTGCATCTGTTTTGTAGATACTACTTTAGGAGGTGTATCACTTACCAGACATTGCAGAACCATTGTTTTTGACAGAGGGTTAGAGATTTAAATGCTGAAAGGAACTGGCAATTCCATTCCAGCTCAAAAGAACTCTTTTCTAGCAACACTAGAACTGGAATTCTTCATACAGACACATTTTCTTAAATGAAAGAACATAATTCCCCATGATTTTTAAAAGTTCTTCCTATTTTCCTATCACAAGGCTTTGCAAGGAAACAGTGTTACTAAATACCTTAATTGACAGCTATGAATATCTCTGATGGAGATCAGATAAATCTTGACAGAAGGGTCTTTCTAGAGTCAAGAACATTCCTTCCATTCTCTTTTAACTGGGAAGAATGAGCCTATTGATTAGGCCAGGAAAACCAAATTTTCATGCATGTCAAAACGCCTCTGACATCATGATCCCTGTGATCACACACCTGAAGTTTAAGACTAGACCACACATAGGGTGGCAAAGCTGTTTTAAATTTAAATTTAGATCCAGTTACAAGAACTGTGTTGTCATACCAGTGGAAAAATTCAGACAGGTATTTAAGATCAGATAAACAGTTTGTATGGTAATCAACTATGTACAGCTTTAATGAGATGAAAGATTTGAAAGGGTTATTTGCAAACTGTCTAATAATAAGTAATTTTAGATGTCTCAAGGCCAGTCATAGAGAGAATGCAGTTTATAGTTTTATAATCTTCATGACATGGTGCCCTCCAGCAAGCACAGAATGGGTCCTATTTCAGTTGTTTTAAAAGACCTGCATGTATCAGAATAAAGTTGGTCTCAGCATGTTAAAACAGCATGAAATACATTCCCTTGCAAATTGTTTACAGAAAAAATGTGTTTATGGAAATGTATCACTGATTAAAATTACTAAAGGTAAAAGACTCTCTCTGAGTCTTTTAATTGTATTTCTTCCTAGAGGGTGGCTAGTAAGGATGCTATTCTCAACTCCCACTATGAAAAATAATAATAAAGTATTCTTTTTCTTTGAACTACTATTTTCCCTAATTATTTTGAAAATTTCAGTTTTTAAAAAGCTAATGGTTCCCTTGGTGAACAAAATCAAACTCTAACCCCGGAATTTAGGTCTTGTGAACAGGCACAGATCTTTTGTACCTTAAAAACAGAGCCTGTCAAAATTTTATCTTGAAATAAAATAGATAACTTGATTCTGAATATGATTGTTTATGCTCCCTCACTATTGAGAATGAACATGGAAACCCAAGTGATGTGAAATCAACAGATCAGAAATTCAGGAAAAGTAATAAGGGAAGTAAATTGAGACCTCAAAAATATTCCTATTTCAGTTGGTGAAAAAATTTTCAATTACTGTAAAAAAAGTTTCTGTGTTTGAAACAAGTAGTTTTCACAATAAGTGAAATAAAACTTTCTTAATTTTTAAATTTCTTCTTCTCTTAATTTAAGCAGTCATAAATGACAAGTAGATAATTAACTTAATCTAATGCAATTAGTTAGAAGTTCAAAGATTCAGGTTGGAATAGTGTCACTGGTGCCATTACTTTTCTGCATTTCACCTCAGAACTGAAACACAGGGTTATTAATTGTATGTTAAACATTGTATGTGTTTTTTGTTCTTTAATCTACTATGTTATCAAAGCAATAACAGAAGTACGGTTTGCCCCAAGTTCTCTTTAGGAGTAAAAACGGTATAAAAGACATTAAAATTTTAAAGTACTCGCATTAAACTGACTGAACTATGAATTTTTTCATTAGAAATATTTGATTTTCATATTTTTAAATGAAAAACCTTTTTCCCTCACAATAAACATTTCTGACTGCATTGGATTTCACCTAGAGATTAAATCTTTAAAAAGATCTGTTTTCAATGATTTTCACTTAGCTTTCAGATGGGAAAAAAAAAAGCCACAAAAAGTAGTTATTTTCACAGCTGTATGCACAGACTGTCTTTTAAAGCTGTTTGTATTCTTCACACTTTTTCTTAACTGTCTGAATCTTCTGTGGAGAACAGGACTAGGTATGGGGAGGTTATGCAATATGACTGTTAAAGGGAATAAAGGTTCTGCTCTGATGTAAAAAGTAAATAAATAAATAATGCTGCCAACCAGAATTTCTTAACATCTTCAGACGCAGATAAAATCTGCCATCTGAGTTTGGAGGAGCAGCATTATTGCAAACTGAAGCTAATTGATATATCTTATATTCTCAGTACTAAGACATTTACAAGAAAACTACTAAATATACAAGATTACAAGTTCGCTGAATCAGAAGAACCTCAACTTTTGGTATGATTAAGTTTTAATTGTATTTTTCCTTAGGGATCACTAGTAGCTAATAAGCTGATGAAAATAGGACTTTAAATAGCAGGAGTAGTAAAAGTCACTCCATGCACCATGTTTGGATATGCTTGGCTGCCTAAGGCATCCTATTGCCTGCAATTTCAAGAATTTGGTTTTCATCAATGAAAAATCTATTAAAAAAACCCTTAAGAAATTTTTCTTTTTAAATGACAGCTGGTTCAGAACATGATGTACCTTTTGCGAATCTCAGAGATGCTGGTACCCTGTCTTCTTACTTTTACTGAGGTTTGTTTGTTAGGAACAGTTTGTGAGTCACAAATTCGGAATCACACACTTCTCAAATTTATTTATATGCATCTCACTGTCTGATAAGAGTGATTGTAGTGATAGCAGTAAATAGGGATTGCAGCCATAAGCATTTACAGTATTTTATAAACTTATAGTCTCTTGTTTCATTTTGTTAGACTATTGGGTCTTTCTGCTAATGAGTACAAATTTGTTCCCATCTTTTTCTTAGCTGTATCAGGCAACTCTGGACTGTAGAATATGTATCTTTCAGAAAAATGAGCAAGAGGAGCTACTACAGGCATACCCATCTACCAAGTATGTGTCAGATCAAAATGGAGGCATCATTCTGCAAGAAAATCAGTGGAACATAACCAAACCCCAGACCTGTGCCATAAAGCAGAAAGAAATTTAAATATTTTCTCCCAAATTTACTTTTTTCCCCCTATTTCTAGGTGCTTCTAAATGGAGTTAGTTAAAAACATGGCAGCTAACACAGTGGAATTCTATTCTGTCCTGGCTGATGATTGACTACATTATAAACTGCCATTAGAATTGACTTGAAAGTCTTTATTTATTCCTTCTACATATCCTAACTAATATCTTCTTTTCAAATTCAACTCAGGCCTTCATTCATTTATTAGGTTTTTACATTGGATGGTCAGAAAAAAAATCTTACTGCTTAATTCGAGATTATATAATTGCATTCCTGTAACTGCATTTTAACAACTGAAAATAGACTGAAATCTTGCACACACAATCATATAAAAAGAATACATCTTTTTTAATATCTATGAAAATATATCAATTTTCTTGAGGAACATGGTGTTAATAAAGAAGGACATTTTCAAAATAATCAAAGAGTTGAATAATAAGATTGCAGTACAATTCTAATTAATTAATTACTTGACATAAATCTTCTTTACCTTCAGAAAAATTCAGTCTTATCAGAAAATTGATACTGGACTATGACAACTGAGATGCAGAGGAATGACTTATGGAACACCAAGACTAAGAATTTATTAAACACAGAGAAAAATCCAGTACTAACATATTGAGCTTCAGAATTAACTAAATCCCATGGACTTGCAGGGCCCCAAGACGCTCTAACAGGTGCAATAATTATGTATGGCATAACTTGAGGGACATACTAGCCACTCATCTGTGAGCTCAGCAGTTTTGATGAGAGAATGAACTGTTAATTAAAAAATATTAAGATCCCAGCTTGTCAAGTAAAATAAACTCAAGGGAAGATGTATGTCTGCCCATTAGAAGCTAAGCTATCAAAACGAAACCAGGTCAGAACTAGTGAATGACTTTTGGAAACAGTGAAATGTATAGTTCTGCTGTTTAATTTTTGGTGGTTCAAAATACTCCATGAGAGCTCAGTTAATCTTTTTCTCTGAAGTCTCTGAGATACAGAAGGCTTGTGGATATGCTATTTTGTAAAAGGCCAGGGATTCCACGTTACTTCTGATCTTCCATATGAGGTGGCTTTCTTTCCTTTAAGACTCCGTTGCATTTGACATCTTACTGATTTCACTGTAATAGTGAAAGGATTTGAAGGACAATTTTACTTCTTGAGAAAATTAGACTTTCTGAAGAACCTCCATATCACAATTGCTGCCCTATGCAAATGCCAAGAAAACACATTTCCTTAGTCTGAAGGGTGTTTTCACAGAGATAACAGGATTTGCCTACATGGAGTGTGTTTCCCTTACTGTGCAGATCCATGTATAACAGTGTATGAAGACACACAGTGTACACACTACAGCATGAAGGTGCATACTCCTGTAGGAAGTTCCTGCACCATGTAAAACTGAAGCTGAAACTTGTAAATGAGAAAGCAAAGTTGATGAGCTGGTTTCCACATACAAGTAAGAATACTAAATTTTCTGGAGAAATATGTTCTTTTGAACTTTCACTTCTAAATTCAGGGATTTGACAGTTTAATTATCTGAAATAATTTCTTAGCACCTGAAAAGTCTAGGAGCTGTGCAAGTGTCCTCAATGAGGCATGTATTTAATCTTTTCCTTTGGAATGAATACTGAAATCAAAGTAAAATCCAGCAGACAGTTTGCTTTATTTGATCTAGCCTGGACTTTCTTTTAGTTTCTAATGAGATAGTTTATCCATTTCTCAAGTTGGACATCTGAACAAACTCTGTTTTGATTTTTAAAAAACGGTATGCATGAAATAGATTCACAAAAAATGACAAAAAACCTTATCTTAAAATACATGATGTAAATCTATGTCCACTGGCTACTGTTTTTATTATTGCCACTGACAGTGACACAATTCCCAGCTCATAATGAAGAAAAAGCCTCAGCACTCGGGTAAGCAATCAGCTGAAAAACAGTGATGATTTTTATGTGCTTCCACAATGAACTGAATTGCAGGTGGTCTGCTCCTCTGAAGTAAATGTTCCTTCTGAAGATAATTCAGAAGACTGAAAATGGGTGAAATAGTGACAAAAAAAGTATATTTTTTAGCATACGGGGGGGGGGGGGTGTTTATGTTTGGGGATTTTTTTTTTACTTAGTAAACTGGAAAATTCCATTTAATATTTCAAATATTATCATAAACGTAAAACATTGCTTCTGCTGAACTAATTGTGGATGTTGATTACTTAAGGTGTTAGTTCTCAGTCCAAATACCACACAGGATTCTTTTACGGGTTCTTCTTAATACTTTCAGAACAGTGTACAACAACTCTGTTTTAAGTCCTATTAAGATGTGATAAATAAATGTGTGTCTTTACTAGATACTTTGTTCATTGATATTCAGCAATTAATATATAGTAATAATATGTAGTCATACTTCCATTTACAACAAGGACTGAAATTCGGAGGAAAGAAACCCCACATACAGATGTGACTCAATCTTGTGTCGCAGTCCAAAATGCGGATACCAACAGAAAAGGCACTGGTAGGATTAAACAGGAAACCTTGGGCCACAGTGGCTGGGGAAAAACCCACCATCTAAAAGACCAGACAAGATCCACTGACATTCATTTCCTGTGGATTGTCCTGATCTCCCCCAGCAGGATATAGAGAGACTTCACTGTGATGTTATCAGTCCCTGCAGACATCCCATTGTTTTCTCCCCTTCCTGTGTAATCCTCATTTAGGGAAAAGCTCACCACCCTTCCCCAGTATAATCTTGCTTACTGGAAATATCAAATCCTTTTTCCCCCAAATGTAAATACTGGATCTGAGAAATGTAAATCCCTTTTTTCCCTTATGTCACCCCTGCTACTGGAAATGCTAATAGATTGTGGAATCCCCTATTTGGCATAACCCTGCTTCCTTATTAGCATGTTAAGCCCCCAAGACCCTTAAATAAGTGCTTCCCATGCTCAATAAAGGATTCCAGTTTTTACCCCCATATCTAGGATAGTGTTAGCTTTATTGGACCCTTACAATCTTGTCTCTTAAGAATTTGACTTTGAATTACCATAGGCAAAAAGAAAATGCCTGTAAAAGTATGAAGGAATGTTTAGTAGATTTTAATACCAGTCTATACTGGAAAAAACCTACCCACAGCTAAATACTGAAGACTTGCATTTGTTCCCGCATGAAGACAATGCAGAAGATTTATGGGAATGCTGAGATTACATCCAGTAAGCAAAAAAACCAGGCCCGCACACACACAATTTCTGCTATTAAAAGCCAAAGTCTGATGTATAAAAATTGTAATATTTTTTAAATGATCTCAACTATGTAAAGGTTGGTAAACTGACATTCCTTTAATTCACAAATTATGTGTTTTATAAAAAGCTACAAAGGAGCTTCCCCATTATGCACTGCAAATTATGTCACTAATATTCATCTGGAAGCAAAGCTTCTTTGTAATTTGGAGACCTTCCACCAACTCAGATCTAGGTCTCCCCAAAACAGGGAAGGACAATTGTGCCAAACTGTTTGAATGAAAAGTGATTATTTGTGCGCTAAGGTAGAAATTCATGTAGTAAAATCACTGCTTTTCTCTTTTTATGTCCTGTGTGCCATACCACTTGCAAGATCACAAAATTCTTAAATTCACTCTCAACCTATGTAATCCGGGGGGAGGGGAGAGGGGGAGGTGCGAGGGAAGAAGTATTACGAAGTGATTTAGTGAGATAGAGAAACCTTCTCATTCAAATGACAAGAAATCTTTAGTCTCACATTCTCATCAAGAAAAGCCTTAAACACTTCTTTATTGAAACGCTTCAGAACAAGGCTTTAGGTTTTAGTCAGACATAAGGACTGTCAGCTTGTTCAAAATTCTCTCTGATTTCAACTTGACTGCCTCAAAATGATCCCATGTTGCCTTTTATGTGAATGTTTATGTCTGAAAGCAGCTACAGCAAAAACTCTACTATACTATTTGAAAGGAATATCTTTAAGTAAAATAACAAGAGAAGAACACATACGACTATGTTTTAGTTTTTTATTCTTTTAGACACTTGCTATACAACTCAGTCTTTGGAACAAGTTTCTACTGTATGGGTATTAGTACCCTGTATTTTAGGACAGCAAAGTTAAACCTCATCAGTTCTTCTGAAGTTTGGCAAAATAGTTCATCAAGCATGCTGATAAAAATATCACCTATTTCTGCTTCTATGACTGTTCTCAGACAAAGAACTTAAGGTAAACTGAGTGAAAAAAATAGGTGTCACAGAAGAGAGATAATGAATTGGACATTAAACAGGACAACATGCTGCAGCCTTAATAAGTTATCAGAAGCTACTGAACGAAAGATCTTATTCCAACCCCTCCTCCCCAAACTAAGTAATGACAGAGTCAAACAGAATATTTGGAATAAATGAATACATTTTTGTAGAACTGAGAAAATTTAAGATGAACTCTCCTTCTTTGTCCTGTTTTCTTTGTTTCCTAAACATGATTCAGTGTGAAAGATGAAGAGACAGGCTGGTCATATGGAAAGGAAAAATGCATATGCACTCTGTCTATTCACTGAAACTGAAAACTTAAGATAGAGATTTCCTGCTGCTGAGGTAGATGTCATCAATTCATAGGGGGAAAAATTATACAGCAGCTTTTTCATTTGTGTTAGATGAACACTGTCAGATACTGAGCACAGAACAGATGAGCTTCTAGGTACCACTGTAGTGAGCATGCTACTATATATATATATATAATATTATATATATATATATATATATATATAATATATCTGTTGTAGTTTCTGGCTCCTTAGCTCAAAGTATATTTTATATAGATGTAAAATAAAAAAAAAAAATAAGAATACAGTCAGTTTAAAACACACATTGACTTCCTGGACTTAGTTTTACTTAGAGGTAGATGTTCTGCCTTTATATGAGCAAACCTTATTTGCTAATGGCTTTGTTTCTTCCCTTGCTGAACCTTTTTGCTCTCTGGGTCTCATAGGCAGCCTGTATTTCACAAAAGTACTTATCTGACCTAGGCCATCCTCCTCTCATTTTAAAGTTTTAGTTTCCTTAGTGATGTAGCCATTTTCACATCCTTTTCTTTTACCAGGCAGCTTCTAGTACAAAGCGCAATTTAGTCTCCAAAATGTCAATAATGCAGTCAGGTAGTGCTGCAGCTTTACATACAGGAATGCTGTTTCAGCTGATACTGTGGTATGTATGAGTCCACACAGGGAAAGGGCATTTATTAGCTTTATCATTCAATTGTGTGAGAATAGGAATGGAAAGAATTATGTAAATTATTTTCTATTCCTGTGAAAATAAGCATGTAAAGATCTGGTGCATTTTTTCCACACTTCTTTTTTAGATGTTTACATTTTCATTTTAATTGGGAAACAGTATCTGATATGGACAACACTGACAAATTCTTAAAGGCTACTTACAGCCAAGAATACTTTTATTTTCTATCAAAAACCTTTTGCTGGTGCTTAGCACACATATTCATTTGTTCAGAGTAGAGACAGTTCAGAAAAAAATTATGCTTATATATTATTTTAGATGAGGGCTTTATATTTTGTTGGAAAATAAATTCCTGAAGCTATGGGCAAATTGTATTTTGTGTTAGAAATTTTGTATTGGAAAGTAGTCATGTAGTTCAGGCTTATGCTTTTTTAAATTGAATTTTTGAATGCATGTCATACGTTACAATATTACTTTTTAAAATACATAAATCCATAGAAAATTCAAAATGCTTTAAAATGCAAGTCTGTTTGGACAGCTTCTGTATTACACCTTATCTAAAAACAACTTTAGAACTAGACTAATAAACACTCTTTGAATTATCTGGGGGAAAATGGACTTTTGTTAAGAGAGAAATAATTCCTGAAAAGTAACTCCTGTGCTGTTAGAACTTTCCTAGGCTTGCCAGTGTAGGCATCTGTCATATGAGTTTCCCCTTGCTACCCAACAAATGGCCTGAACTTAATTCAGGAGGGAACATCCAAGCTGTCAAGTCACACAGAAGCTATTTATGATCACCAAGAAAATGTACAGATATATGCAGAAGGCTTTACATATTTTCCCAGTGAAAGCACAGTAATGTCAAAAGTTTAAATATTAAAGGATTTTTTTCTCTTTGCATGTAAACCATAAGAAAGAATGTTTCACAATCTCTGAATAAAAACAGTAACATAGTGAAGGGGAAAAAATTAGCACTTCCTCATATTTTTGATAATCCATATATGATTTCTGACACCAGTAGAGGTGTTATTCTTGACCAAATTTGAGTCAGAAGTAAATATGAATTTATAGGAATGTTTTGCAATAAACATAATAAAGCAATTAAAAAAACCTATTTCTTTAAGACTTCAAAATACTAATCAGCCATACTAAACAAACCACCAAGGTTAAGGGTATCCTCTGGAATATAGCACAAAATCTAATTCCAAAGGTGAAATTAAGCACAGCAAAAAGCCATCTTTGTTAAGAAAATGGATAAACAATAATGATACATTGGCATTTACAACTAGAAGCATAATATTGGTTAAGACAGACTAATGCTTTGAAGTAGTATGGCAAATATGCTTTCTTAGGATGTGTTTCTCAGCTCTTTATAGATTATTAGACTTGGAGATGTCAAACCAAAACATAAAACAAATAAAAATTTAAAAATATAATAGAAAATAAAAAGGAACACTTAGAAAATAGCTGTGCACTGCCATTTGTAATTGTGCTCTTTAAAGAATATCTGAGCTCAGAAAAAGAAATATTCTGGACACAGATGACAAATCTGGAGAGACCAAATCCATTGAAATAAAAGCAATGCTAGCTTTAGCATTGAGAGATATAACAGAATGTTCTCAAAGAACACAAAATATAAAATAAAAATCTAGCAAACCTATTTATTCCTTCAGTGCAAGAACACAGAGACACTTTGATTACACACATAGTACTAACTGATTAATTGGAATGTTTACCTTTCTCACATGTATTATTATTATAATATATAATATAATAATATAATAATATATATAATAATATAATAATATAATATATAATATAATAATAATATATTCATAGCCATGGAACATTTCAAAAGAGCTACAAAAGAAGATGAGAGCTAAGAATAACTTCTACGGAAGTAGATTGTACCAACCAATTCATTCTATCCTACACAGGCAACACATAATGGGGGTTCTTGACAGAAATAACAGAGAATTTAATTCCTTTAGGGGAATTCTCACTGACTTGATGTCAGTGGAAGAATTAGACCTGACTTCTACATCACTAAGAAACTAATCACTTCTACACTGTTGTGGTTTAACCCCAGCCAGCAATCAAGCCCCAAGCAGTGGGTCACTCAGTCCCCCACAAGCAAGACTGGGGAGAGGATCAGAAGGGTAAAAGCTGGAAAACTCATGGGTTGAGATAAAGACCAGTTTAACAGGAAAAGCAGAACCCACACAAACAAGCAAAGTAAAAGAAGGAATTAATTCACTGCTTCCCATGGGCAGGCAGATGTTCAACCACCTCCAGGAGAGCAGGGCCCCATCATGTGTAAGGGTTACTTAGGAAGACAAATGCCATCACTCCAAATGTCTCCCCCTTGTCCTTTTTCTTTCCACTTTATTTACTGAGTATGATCTCATATAGTCTGGAATATCCTTTTGGTCACTTGGGGTCACCTGTCCCAGCTGTGCCTCCTCCCAGCTTCCCATGTACTCCCAACTTCCTTGCCAGTATGGCTGTCCAAAAAGCAGAAAAGGCCTTGGATCTGTGTAATCACTGCTAATAACAAAAATATCTCTGTATTCTCCACTCTGTGTTCAGCACAAATCCAAAGCACAGCCCCATACTAGCCACTATGAAGACAACAAATTCTACCCCAGCTGAAACTGGCACATTCCACCCCATATTCCATACCATTTACATCATTCTCCGGTCCCACACTATTCAAAACTACGTTGACCACCATGCCTCTTCCCATTCTTTGACACAGACATCATTTCCTTAGTCTATGGACCACACTTGAAAAATGTCCACAAATTATCCACAAAATGTTTGTTGAAATAATTTAGTCCATGACTTTGGGCTCCATTTTTTCTGGTGGTCACTCAAGACAGGAGAGGTGGTGTGTGGGGAGTTACTGGGCTCAGGTCAGGTCATTGCTGCACTGCAACTGCTTCTTGTGAGGCTTTTCCTCCATTGGTTCAGATGGTTCCTTTTATAGTAATTCCTTAAACATACAACTTAAATGATGGTTTATAACAATTTAAAGGCACATATATTACAATCTCCATCCCTGGTCCTTTTGAGCCAGGTTGTCTTGTTTAACAATACAATGTCCCCAGCCTGGCTAACAACAAGGGGTCCCTGCTATAGGGCACCATTAGTATCGTCTACATCATAGTCCTCCATGGTCTGCAGGGGGACAGTGTGCTTCATCATGGTCTTCACCACAGGCTGCAAGGGAATCTTTGCTTCCTCTGCTCCAGTGTGGGGTCCCACCCATGGGAGACAGTCCTCCTTGAACTTCTCCAATGAGGGTCCTTCCCATGGGCTACAGTTCTTCACAAGCTGCTCCAGTGTGGGTCCCCAGTGGGGTCACAAGTCTTGCCAGCAATCCTGCTCCAGTATGGGCATCTCACGAGGTCACATCCTTCTTTCTGGCATCCACCTGCTCCAGCATGGGCTCCTCCATGGGCTGCAGATGGACCTCTGCTCCATCACAGACTTGTGCACATGTCACAGTCCGTTCAACCCTAGTTCACACTGGAGTCACAGCCTATCCAGTACAGCAACACAGAAAGAGCAGCAGTACCTTGGCCACCTGCCAGCCCAGGTACATCACCATGGCTGTTACACAATTCACTCACTGTAAATTCAAGTATCTGTTTCCTTTGAAAAGCAAAACAACTCTTCCCTACTTTACAAGGAAAACAAAACAAAACATACAAACAACAAACAAAACAACTACCACTAACTACTGCAAATTAGAATTTGACAGAAATTTGTATTTGAGTTTAACTGATTCTTGGCAAATTTGGCAGTCTTACACGTTACTTTGAATGTGTATTACACAATACTTTGAAGTCAGAAGTAGACTCTAGGATGATGAGCCGTGGGGCTCATCACTTGATTTTTAAATCTGAGCTATAGATCAGTATAACCATTAAAATACAATAGATAAATTATATTTACCTGCTTTGAGAACTGTTCATAAGGAAAGAACTTTGGCCTGGGATGTAAATACTCTTGTAATGAAATGTAAATACTCATGAAAATGACAGGCCACCTTTAATAACCACTTAAATGGAGAAGATACCAGGTCTTTGAAAAAACTTTTTTTTTTTTTTAAATACTTTGGGGACTGCAAACTGATCTATGCCATGGAAAGGTCTAAGCAAGTTCTGCTAATGTAAGGGAAGTACCTATACTTGTTCTGGCTACAGAAAAGGTGATAAGACTTTCTCAATACCTGTGTTAGAAGTGGATTAAGAGTATATTATCTTCCTTTGTTAAAGAAGGCACATAATCTTATCAACAGCTGTATAGCACTGGCACAAAGGAATAATCAATAGGATATGAGGACAGATCAGGCTTCAATCTTTACTGTAGAGGTATATATATATATTAGTACACATTGCAGTTACCAATACACTAGCATTGGTACTCCAACTGTTTTAAATTTGGCAATTTCCATTAAGACACTTCCCCATGCCTTCTTCTGTCTCCTATCCACAGAGTAATAAAAGAGGTAGACCATATTTCTAATTCTCAGTTTCTCTAAAATGATGTAGCCCTGCAGTTATATAAGATTTTGAGATGGACAGTGATGGGAGAGAGTTTTGAATATGCATACAAACATCTTAAAAAATAGCAGTTTCAGGTGAGAAAATATTTTTTTTTCTGGCATGACTGTCTCTGTAAACTTACACAATAAGAATTCCAAGTAGAATCCCCTGCAATGAACTGGAAGAGTTCTTCACAGACTGTAATTAAGTAAGGACTCAAAGCTGGACTTCTCATAGACTGTAATTTTTCTAGACACTTCAGGAAGTGCACAATATTTAGCAAAAGTGTGAAAGGAGCTCCAGGTGGCTGTATGGCAGATGTCAAAATTCATGGGAAAGCCTCTCTCTCTGTTTGAATTGCAGCCAAGTGGACCTTTCATAAGAAAAAGGGAGTTAGTGATTTTGATGGTGTTCTTTTACACACCAGATGTCTTTGAGAAGGGACTGGCAGTTCCTTGAGTCTTTCAGCTTCTGATGAGAAAAGACTGTTCTTGTAAGGTCATATCCTCATTATGACATCTAATTTTCAGAGATTTGTTTCCAGAGACGAAGTGTGAAGTTTAAGAAAGAATAGAGGCAAGTTAACTTCCTTCAGTACATGAAAGTCAGAACTGTCTTTAGGTAAAAGCTTCAGATGGATCCTACCACTTGTCCTTATGGAAAACTGTGCACATGAATTAACTACAAGTGTTTGAATCTCAGCTGTCCTTGTTCCAGAATAAAGACTGTTTTCAGAAATAAATGCAGAAGACAGTATCAGAAAGATTCAAAAGGCTGTCAGATCAGAAGATAAAGGACATGAATTGTTCGTTTCTGACAATAGGCCAACTATTAGTAGCCTAGAATGATTTGCAGGGATTTGTGATGTGAAAACTGAGTGATGGAATATTCTGCAGAGTGAGAGTTGCTTCCCTCGTGGAAGCAAGGGAGCTACTGAATTTCAGTTTAAGCATTTAGATTCTTACATTTTAAGTAAGGATTCAGCATGAATCACATTCTTTGCAAATATACATAAGGTTGTTGCCTTAAAACTCATTTTATCTCTTATAGAACTAAGTTCTATAGTCTCTGAATACAGTTAAGATACTATCTGGACTGAAATGTATATGGTGAAAAGAGTCTCTGAAAAGATGGTATGTTCAGAAATTAGATTGTATAGCTGTGGGCTACACTATACAAAGCCTCTTTGACAGATACACTAGGCTTCCATGGGCACTGCAATTTTGACTGGCAAACTGAAAACCTGAAGAACACTTGAAAAAGAGAACAAAATGGCAGTTGCTATACGTGGGGAGAAGGCAGAGTTCTGCAGTGTATTTTTCTACATTTTTTAAATTGAAGTCAGGCTTACAGTATTGATAACATAGATGCCAGGAGACATTTGACACTAATGCTTAGTTATTGATAACTGAGATTCTGACTGTTTTGCGTGGGCAGAATTTATATCAGAAGAGCTACAGCCCATATAGATATAATGATTGTTCTTGGTGGGAACACAACATAAGATCTTCATGCAGAGACCGGCTGAACATAGGTCTATTGGGTGTTAAATGGAGACATTTTACACAGAATAGCATGTTCTGAGGAAGTGCATTCCCATGCCAACTGCTCCCACTATTGATCACAAAGTGGTGCCAAAGGCACCAACTATACCTCAGAATGGTGTCCTAAAGTTTACTTTAAAGTAGTACAAAATTAAGATGTCTCCTAAAAAATGGTAGGACACGATCTGAAAAGAACTTATGTGGAATTGTAACTTTCTTGTAATTAGCAGACCCATTTCTAATGTGGAATTGAAACAAATAAAAAAGAAAAGAAAGTAAAAATTACATTAGAAAAATATGCTTTGTTTATAACCCCTGAAAGAAAAAGGGTTAGCTTACTTCTTCCTGTAGCCGGAGATTACTGTAGACAGCAAAGAAAGAAAATTTCTGTATTTTCTCCTGGCTTAGTCTATCTAATCTTTTATATATAGCCCCACAAGAAGCAGGGCTTTACAAAATGACCCCTGCAGGATCCAGGAAAGCATTAATATTTTTGTTTTCATAGTAATGGTCTTACCTAAAAAGGAAAAAGAAATGGTAAGAAATATCCATTAACAAGTGACATGATTCCAAGCAAAGCTTAAGGAAGAATCAACTCTTCTCTTCCTGTAAGGGCTTGCACTTTTTCTGTATTTGAGACCTGAGCTCCAGAGGGTTTTTCACACTGACAGTCTGCTCTTCCCCAGGACATACAAATAGAGGAAGGAAAAAACACATGGAATGAGTCCCTCAACTCAATTTCTTCATCAGATATGGTCAGACGATTTAGTGGCTGATGAACAAGCAACATCCTCATCAGCACTGTTAAATTTTTAGACCATGTATACTGACATGAAAATGTCAAATATGAGTGAATGCATGCAGCAGGAATATAACACAACCACTGGGATGTTCTTATGAGATTTCCTTTGGAGAAATTTTGTGGCCTCAGAAGATCTACAAGGGTGTACCGCTACTAAAGGAAGCTGAGTTTAATCCCTGATGTTATATTTCTTCTTTCTACGTGCCCATGACTTAACTGAGGAGTTTTTTGTGGCTTTTGAAGTGACTCAGGTGCCAACATCTCTTCATGTCCTGTTCTAAAGATGGTATGACAGAATTTAGAGAATGGGTCAAGAGAAACCATTAGTTTCCCTGAGTTCTTCAAAGAGACTGGAGCAGGTTTTTGGGGAGGATGGCTTCAAAGAGTCAAACGGCATCAAAGACACATATATAAAGCTAGGAATTCAGTTTAGTTTAAAAGACAAGATAGGAAAAGAAATGTGCCTGACTAACGGAAAAGCAGGTAGCTAATGTAGAATCATCAATGTGCTACAAAGTAGCAGTGGACTAGAACAAACTTCAAGAATCACAAGAAAAGCTCTGATCTGGCCAAGCTATGAGAGGAATTAAGCTGACATTGAAGTTCTGTTCATTATGTGGACAGTATGCAAAGGCACATGGCTTTGAAATGTTCCCTAATGGATACGGCGTACATAAAAACTCCACGACATGACTAGGATAGTGCTACCCAGAGCCCAGTATCAGCAAAAATACATACTGTAAAATTTAGGTAATTTGTCATCACAGTTGTTTCCTGCAAGAATTTAAACTACAGATATCAAAATGCCATAACTGGTTTATGGTGTGTGTAAAAACAAACTGTAAGAAGGCAAGTGTTTGCAATGGCTCCTATGTTCTTACCCTTTTTAAAAATAATTTTTAAAAGTTCTATAAAAGCAATGTCTATACCACATTCAGAAATACTAATAGAGCTGATTCCAATAAATCAAAGTTCATTTAAAACGGAAGACACACAGGGGACTGGGCTGAACCAGATCTGTGTTGTAACGTGCATCTGGCATTTTGGAGAGCAAGTTGATGAATTGAGTTGTAAAAAGCATGATGGAGTTGACACAAAATCCAAGTCAATGACAATGGCATGATGAGAAAGTCATTACATTCTTTCTTTTGCCACAGGCTGAGTTCTGAAAACACTGATTACAATATGGAACATCAACCAATGCATATGATAGTAATAAAAGTAAATACATGTAATTTTTCATGTATTTTTCTCAATAATAATGCAGGTTGTTCTAATAAAAATTATCCTTGCTAATACATAGTAAAAGATTTCCTCAAGGTTGCAAGAAACTTTTTAGCAAGAAAAATGCAACTAAGACAGAACTACTTCTAAGGAAAGTTGTAAACAACATGATGCAGAGCACTCTTTTTAGTGTCAAGGAATTTTAATTTATTACCCCTAAATTATGAATTCATATAAAAAGGGATTAATATAGGTAAGTAGCTTTTATTTTAAACTGTGTCAAAATCCAATGTGTAAAGAGATCTAAGTGTTTTACAAGATATAAATTAAGAGCTGCCATTTGATTAGAGTTATGCAGAAGGTATTATGGAAAATCAGAAAATGAAATGCAGATAAAATTAAATGCAGATACAACTGGTACTATAAGATATGGAATGCCTGTAATAAAGCATGTGTTATATATACATTTTGCCTACAGTTGCCTGAAAAACAAATACTTTTGGTCTGGTGAATGCTAACACCTAATTAAGGTAATTTCCCTACTATATTTGGATTTAATATTTGTTCAGACATTATTCTTAAGAAGTGCAAGGTTTTTAGCAGGGTGGTTCAATTTTCTTCACTGCTAAACATTTTAGGTTCTATTTTTTAATTGACTATCTGAATTATAGTTACGGGAAAGTCACTCAATTTTTGATGCTCTTGTAATGGAGGGTAAAGTACAGCTGTAGACTTACAGACCTTTATTTAACAGAGTTCAGTTTTGGTGCATACATGCAAATTTTACAGCACTTGAAATTACCAAAGCAAACCCTGTCTTTTCGGTTCTCCAAACAATGTTTTTCTACTTCTGCAGCAGTTTCATTAAACGTGTAGTTGCAAGCTTCTACTAAGTCAGCCAGTGTATGAATGTCAAATCTAAAATCCTATCAGGAATAACTGCAAACACTCCTCCTTATTGACACAAACTTTTTATCCTTAATGGTCTTATCATGAAAGAAACTGAGTGCCCTGAAGTCAGGTGCCAAAGGAACCTCTTAGCAATCAGTGCATTTCTATCTCATGTAATTAAATACAGACTTTTGGGCATATGACTTTTGTCAAACCTGAAACAGAAAAGAAAACTTTAAGTAGACACGCACATAAATGTATGAGTTGAACTTAAATATCATAATTAATTAGAACATTTGAGAGACATTGGTAGTGGTATTACAGAGAGAAACATGGTCAAGGGATAAATGTGGTTCCTCTAGGACCACAACAAACGCAAGCAAGCCTTGTGGACGACTGTAAGGAAGTGGAAATACTTCCTGTATCTTAGGATCAACCTAATACCCACATTTATGATTTTTAGGGTATGGTAAAGTAATAAATTACTGTTCCCATTGTAGTCATATGAAAATTCTATGGGGGTCCATCAAGATGATCAGATTGAAAATTCAACGAACTTAGAGAGTTTCCAAGGAAAACCAGTCTGAACTGTGACTTACAGCCTTTGGTAGAAGACAAAGTATGAAATCCAGAAACAGTTTTAAATGAAAATCTCAATTGTAAATTTTTTTTTTCTTTTCTTGCACTAAAGGCATCTCAGAAGGATTATTTCCTCTCTATAATATTATAGAAACATTTAGGTGAAAAATTACTTTCTTTTCCACTCTCTCCAATCAGTGAAATGAGATTAGAAAAAAAAAAAAGGAATGTTTCCCTTTTCTGTTCCCTTTTCCATGTGGATTGGGTAAATGAGAGAAACTAAATAATTCAAAAACATGCAACTGTGGACATTAACCAAAACAGCCAATTTCTCCTCTGGCAGATTTTTATTGTATTTTTTTATTTCCTTTCAAACTCAAATATTCATCAGGATGGCACTACTAAAACAACAAACCTTTTATTTCTAATTAGGTGTTTGTAACAAACGTGGATTGTAACAAACATGGATAGAGCCTTCCTAAATCTTTGTTTGTGAAACCTAGCCATGATAGGAAGGTGTTTGTATTTCCTGTGTTGTCTTTAGCACAACGGACAACGGGTGACTTTGATTTTCACTGGAAAAAAGTATCGCATCAAAAACTACCCTTTTAAGGGTTAAAAAGAACACCTGTCCATAACATGCATATTATCAGTACTTCTGTTGGTATTTGAAGGTATTACATGCCCACGCTTTAAAAAACTCTGCTAGAAAGGCTCACAAATTAGAGACACAATAGTGACATGTGAGAACAGCCTCTTTTAAGAAAGTCTGTCTTTACTGCCTCTGGTAATTTCTCAAGAAGAGTCCACTGCTATCACAAAGAAAACAAGGGTACCTTGTAATATTCCAGGGACCCCTTTTGGGGAAGTATGGATTAAAAGAGTCAATGTGTCCCTAGAGAAATTGAACAAAAGAATTATCTTCATTTCAGTACATGAAGAAACTGTATTTATCCATGGATATTCTGATGCCGAAACATTGGAGAGGCCTCAGGTAGCCTTTCTCTTCACATTTCTTCTGGTCAGGGAACAAGAACAATAAACACTGGTATTAAATGAAATTATATTATAATGAAAACCGAATAATTTAGTTACTTGTATTTAGGTACTACAGCTTATATTCCTACAGCACAGTATTCCTAAAAGCAGTCAAGGAATCTTAAACACATATATCAAAAAGACACCTGAGTCTTGCAAAGATTATATTATTTACAAAGGAAATCAGTGATAGAGAAAACCTGAACTACTTCATTCATAAGGGCAGAGCATAATATGTTGCTTCTTTTCAGAACTGAAGGTCAATTCAGATTCTGATTAGTTTGATATCATACTTGAGATACAAATTCTTTAGATTTCATACTCTAGAACTTTTAATATCACTCAATATTATTTAGAAGTACTTAAAGTGTTTGGTTTTTTTTCTTAATTAAAAACAAAAATGGTAATTTTGTCCACAAGACTACCATCAAACCGTAAACATGACAACAGTGCAGTTACTGTGTGCCTCTTCTCTCTTTCCCTGCTCTTTATCCAGTAATACAGTACTGGAAAAATCAAAGAAAATCATTCTGTATCTGAAAGCAGCAACAATATCCAGCTGAGTCTAAAGAAAACTTCATTGCTCTGGTTGGTGGGTAGAGAGAGGCTGCATGTAGGTTGTCTCCACACTGAGTCAAATTTTATTCCAACAGAAAAGAGCTGAAAAACCCAGAGACGTTTTATCTTTCTTTTGTTCACCCTGAGAGCCTCCAGTTCTCTGCTAAATACCTTACACACTGTTCTTTGCTATAAATAATATAAATGTTTTAAAAAAATTAAATTAGGCTAAAAGACCACAAGAGGCTAGAAGAAAAAGAATAAATTATAGTATTTGGAAAATTTTGAAAATAACTTACAAAGTTAAATGTATCTGTGCTTACACTCCTATTGCCAAATAAGTAATTTATAGATGTAAATGTGGAAAGATGTATCATTTAGTTTTCAGTCATGAAGTTGTTTTATTGGCAAGTAGAAGACATTACCTGGTAACTAGGTACAAGCAGGAGAAATGACCAAACATACATAGAAACACACCATCATAAAACTGATTTGATAGAGATCTCAAATTATTTCTGTTGAAAGTAAATTAATACACTTTTTCACTGATCATTTTACCATTACCTTGAAAGTACATATGTCTCCTGAAAAGCAATTTGCTAAATCTATGTTATGAACTGGGATAGATTACTGCTTCAGAACATCTGGTCCATCAGAAGCACAGAATTGACTTCTTATTGCTTTAATGGTCAGCAACTGTCAGTGTTCTTAAAACAAAGTAATTAAAGCTAAAGGAAAAAGAGAAGTGAAGAAAGAAGTAGCAGAGAAGATAGACAAAACAAGTATTTTTCTAAACAGAAAGACAAGGTGCCTTCTGAGTAATAAGATGCCATACATTAGGTTTGCCCAATGAAAATGTTTATGCACCTATATATATTCTGAATTTTGATCCTTTTTCTCTCTTCTCTACCTAAGTTCTGTAGCAAAGCTGTTGCAACTCGATACATTTGCTGAATACAATCATACCTGCAGATCTGAAAGTCAGAGATAAACATTATGTATGGCTTAATTCTAACCTGGTTTGAACTCAATCAGACTCTGCAGTAAGATCTGAAAATTTTAGAAAGATCATTATTTTATGAAACAGAGAAGTCACATTTTCAAATTACACTAGTATAGAAATAACATATAGGAATTTTCCAGCTATGTTTTAGATAATATCACTCACCTGTTCATAGAATTGTTAAGACTACTGAGAAACTGTAATTTTGTCATCAAGGAAACTTCACACATTTTAAAAGGTGATCATTGTATAAATTATGTGTCACAAGCATCCGTAAGTGACTGCTGTGAATTTCAGTAGTAATTGAACATGGCTCTGCTGTCCCAAAGGGTATCTATATATAACGTGTAAGTCCTCACACACAGTGAATACCATTAGAACATGAGGTCTGTTTGCCAAGTGTAAGTGATGTGCCAGAGTGTTTTGAGGTCAGAGGAAACTGGGATACCTCTAACTCCAGCTAAAAGCAACTGAAGCTTCCTTCTGGGCCTATCAAAGCTCAGGATTTGTAAAGCCCCACTATTCTGGCCTGAGATTTCCTGAGGGGCTGCAGCAGCATGTGACACAGCTCTGGAAACCTTAAGAATTACTCAGACTTACGTTACATAATCAGCAGAGGTTTGTAGGTTGAAGAAGGATGTACTCCCATGTGTACCCCTCTGACTTAAAGATGGTCACTGTTAAAGAAAGTCGTGGTTTACTAAACACACTGTAAGACAGTGAAGTACATTTTAAGTAGGATTTGTTGAATATGATCTCTAATATTTAACAAACATTTCTCAGCAAATTTCTCCAGATAATTCAGAAATGTCACTTCCCTGCTGCAACACTGGGAAATAAATTTATCAGGAGACAAGTAGGTACTTTCAAAATATGATAGTGCTAATGTTATTTACTCTAATATTATAATAATATATATAACTATAATAATATAATAATATTATTGCTATGATGATCCATGATTATTATTCAATATAATAGCATTATTATATCATTATATAATATATAATATAATTATATAATAGGATTAGTAAATTTTTCAAAATCAAAGATTCATCAAGAAAAAACATTCCTGACCTTTCCTGTGAACTAAAAGTGCTGTATAAGGGTAAGTATGAAGCAGTGGAGTTTCACTGGAGATCTAAGCCCAATACATCCTGCACTGCTTGCAAAGTATTCAGTGTGTTCCCACCCAGGGAAAAGAAAACTGCTTAATTTCAGAGGTATTTTGACCCGTTTTATAATTTCATAAGGATTATGAGATATTTATAGATAGCAAATGAGGGAATTCAACCTAATGGTTTTCATTAGGTTGAAGCAACAAAAGTACCATAGATAGTTGAAAATATCTTTTTATAACTGCTGAAAACACAAGTTCCACAAAGTTTCTGAAATAATACCTTGGTTTAAAATTTCATAGTTGAACCATGACACATGTAATTGGGTAATCAGTGTTCCAATATAAGGAGTTTTAATCTTCTACTTCCTTTTATTTAAAATAATATATTCACAATTGTTAAATGGTCTTCTCCAGATTAGACAACTGAAAATCTAAATTAAACAGACAATGAAAATTTGTTCAAAATCAAAGAAAGCAGGTTGTGTAATTTCATTACACAAAATTCTGGATCCCTTTCCCCACCCACAGCGTGGGGCGGCCCAGTTCTAGTTCCATTTCCATCTGAAGAACCATTGAGACACTTTGAATAATGGGGAAAGGGAACTCCAGGGGTTTCTCAGGGGTCTTTTCTTCTGTCCCTGAGCCTGGAGGGGAGAGGTGCTCCTCCCTCCCCCCCCGCATGTGGCCCCATGGCTGGCAGGGAGACAGGACACCGGGCGTGGAGAGGAGGCAAGAGAGCATTTATTGTTGGGGATGTTACATTGATAGGGTTTAGGAGGATTCACAGAGTAACCAATTAGAAGTCTCAAGGGGCTTACAGGAACACCCAACCACAGGAAGGAGTTAACAAAGGCCAATGGGAAACATCTCAGGACACCTTCCCAGGACATTCCTGCATGGATAACATGGGAGGTGTGCTGGGAAGAAGAAGCATGTGTTTGCAAAGAGACCACCAAAAGCCATTTTAAGACATGTTTAAACAACAGTTTTCCCATATAATGCAGATTTAGCGCTACACAAAATGGTTGGGGTTATTATGTCAGTTATGTAAACAACTCGAAATGCTCCTACTCTATTTCTCCAATATATTTGTTAATAAATACGCATACTTTTTTCTTAGAGTTTAGATTAATTTATAAAATTGGTTTTTAATGCATAATAGTATGTAACTAACTATGTTGATACAATACCTGGCTACACACACTCGCAAAGTTGCCATTAAAATTATGAGGAAGCACTGTAAAATATTGAAGGGGACTTTGCAACAGCTACAGCTAAACTACAAAAGCTTTAGCTATGACATATGAAAAGATTTAGTTCAGTTACCACAAATTTAAAAGAAAATCCTTCAATCTAACATGAAAGAAGGCACTTTTAACAAAAGTCTTGGACTACCCCTGCCCTTGCTGTTGAAACTATACTGAACAGAACTGTGCTTTTAATGGTCACCTTTTACTTGTTTCCTTTTGCAGTCACAAATTAGTAAGAAACAAAAAATAGAACAAATATGAACTAAAAATAAGGGATTGATTTGCAGCAAAATAAAATGCAATAGCTAAGCAAGAGAAGTGTATTTGCCTTGCAGCAGTATGGTATGCCAGTGTGAAATATCAGCAGCTCGAGTTGCAGCTCAGAGAGACTTTCTCAAATGACACTGGCCCACCTGCTGTATGTCATTTTACAGCAATTCCATGAGCATTTGAATACAATGGAATGCTCATCATCTTCATGTAAAATGCATGACAAAAATCCCTCTACTTAAATTGCATATTACCATGAGCAGGAATAAGGAAGGTGGTTTTTTTTCCACAGTTTGTATAAAAATAAAACAGGTAGAAATCCTACACCTAACTTACTTAACATTTGGTAAGATTTTTGAACATTGGAGCAAATAATGGAAATAGGGGAAAACTGTATTCTCAAATAAAAGAAATAACACAAATAAATAAAGTTTAAGTAATACCTTTTAAATGCATAACAAAAATAAACCCTGTTTTACTCTGTGCATATCAAGGGCACATACTGTCAGGAAACTGGGGGCCTGTAGGACCAAAAAATATTGTAGTTTGAAAAGGAGTATTTCTAGAAGATGAAGACAAAAATGAGTAATTGTATTCCTCCATTATGGTCATGTTTTACAGTATGCAATCTATTAATAAATCTTAGAACTTTCTTAGATCAGATGAATGAAAAGGAGGGACTGTGATACTAATGAGAGCTTTGGAAACCACCAAAGACTGAATCTTAAGTTCTATGCGGCAAATGGTAGAATGTATAATAAAGAAATTCCTTGTATTCCCACAAATATGCACAAGGTAAAGATAAAAAAATTATTATTCAAGAAAGAGGGGTCAAAGAAGACACCTTCCCACTATGGGGTCATGAAGGGAGGGTAAACAAACTTTCACTCAACAAACCTCACTACCTTATAAAAATAACTTGTGATTATATTTGATCACAAAGCAAAAGGAGAGTAACAGATGAGGCTGTACAACCCTGTGCCATACAGACGTACTACTGCTGCAAGCTATCTGAAATCAAAGTGGTTGCTCTATTTTACACCATTTGAGAAATTAAAAGTAATTAGCTTTTGAGAAATAAGAATTAGTTTCACAAAGTCAAAATTAACAGTTCCTCCTTTCCATATTCCTACCCTATATCAGACAATGGTTGCCTTTTATGTGGAATTATTACCATCCAGGCACTAGGAGAGAACATCACTTCAGTTTTGACATATAGAGGTATCAATGCTGAATTTTCTGTCTGGATCCTAAGTAGTTCCTTCCACATTGCACCTCAGTCCTATATACAAGAGCATCCTACTAAAAGAAAAACTTTACTATTGAACATTACTATTACCTTCTGCATTCTATTTTTTCTGTATTTTCAGAAAATAGTAATGCAAAAATCTACATCCCAGCTGTCTATGAGAAACAGACACTTTCTTGAAGACAGCTTTAGACTCATTTGTTCACTTCTGTGAGAGATAAAAGTTTTGATTTTCTCGTACAAGATTTTATTTTACAGTAAAGACTTAGCCATTTTGGTATTTAAAAACAACAGAACATAATTGGATTACTGAGAGTTTAGAAGCGCTTTCACATCCCATGCTTTACATGCATTTTTAATAACAATTTGTTATTACTGTTCTGTAATATGGAAATCCATATTATTGTTAATATTGCACAAATTCACAGCTAATCACATTATAGTACCAAAGGAACAATTATAGTATGCGAATGTGTATAAAGATTAATATACATATCCTAATAAATCTCAGTTGACCCATTAATGTATAATGGGCCCAAAGGAGGCCTCATATCCTTAGTATACAAATGGCACATTTCTTTCCCCCTCCCCTCCTTTCTTCATTTTGTTTTATATGTACAAACTGCCATAAAAAGGAAAATTAAGCCATACAAAACCACTCTCAAACATCAAGAGGCTAATCAACAGCACAAACCACTTTCTTTTCTTATTATACTACAAGAATCACACTAATATTTGACATGCATGTACAATGAGTTGGTTTTTTTTTACTCTTCCTTTTGAGAATAAGGCTTCTGAAGTACTGGACAGGCATTCATACCACATGCACTCTGGAACGAATAGCTATTACAAGTGGGTTAAGGGAGGAACTTTCAGTTTTAATTGTAAAACATAATGGCTTGTTCTTGGTTTGGAGGGGGGGATACCTTCAGCTGTTTCAATTAAGTCTCTAGTAGCTTAAAATGAAAGAAGAAAGAGACAAATGATCTTTTTTGCTCTGTAAGATATGCCTTACAATATCACTACCTAGTGACAACTCCTTGTCCTCCTGTCACATCCTGTCCCTTAGACCATGCTACAGAAAAGCAATTTTCTGCCTCAAAAGCACTCTATTTTTTAAAAGTTTGTCTCTGGGCAATTTTCAGGTCTACTAGAGCTGCACAACTGTATACAGATGAGAAAGACCCAAAATAGGGCAATTTATTTGATTCTTCCTCTTCAAAACATTTAGCTGAGATTGCATATCCAACAGAGAAACCCCAACAAGAATATTCAGAGATGACCTGCAGTGACACACATCTTTTTTTTCCACAAAAAATTTGCATTAAACATCGTTTCCAGACTCCTCAGATAGTCTAGATTTGACTTTTGTTTAATATGACCTTTAACACAAACATTTCCCAGGATATTAGCAGCTAATTTCTTTTTTAAAGGAGATAGTAAGAACTGGTCAGTTAAATAAAACACTTATGGAGTTTTTCAGAAAAAGGAATAGGTTTTTTTGTAGGTACTTTTTTTTTTTTAAATTGTGCATTCATTTGAATCCAGTTTCTCTCTTGTTAGAAAGTAAAGAACCACTTGGATGGGAAAATACATCCTCCAAGCGTTCAACTCCTGGTAACTTAGCATTTATCAATGCCTGAAGCTAGTTTGACTTCAGTATTCCCCTGGTACAGCTCTGCCCTGACACAGTAAGGGCACTTCACAACAGAGCACAGGCCTCGCCTTTATAACTATCCACAAGTTAAAAACTACTTTACCTGTACGAAAGTTTTCAAGGAATTAGGATAGCTTCAGGATCTCGTCCTTAGTTTGCTATGAATGCAACTATTCACTGGTGTATTGTCTGAGGTAAAAAACCTTGATAATATTTTTGCAACTTTTCAAGAAGATAGATAAATTTTCGAATTTGAAAACAAATAAACCATAGGCTCCTCAATGTTCAAAATCACATTCAAATTTCATATATACAGTTTGGAAAATTTTAAACCAGACTGATAGCTCATTTAGCCCTAAAGACATAAATTTATCCATTTAATTTCTCTGTTGCTGTCTTTTTTAATTGAAGGATATGTACATTTAATTTCAGAGTTTCATGCTGGCATTGAAATCAATTATGTATTAAAAATCACTATTAATATTTGCACCAGAAAATAATCAAGTATAAAGTATATCTATAACCATACATGGTTCTGATTAGCAGATTAGACCCCATCAGCTAAAGCATGGATTTTCTTTGCTAATACAATAAATACCTTTGGTATGAATACATTTTGAATTTTTCTTTACCTGGCATGTGACTATATTTAAAAATTGACTGAAAGGGTGTTATGATCAGGTTCTTTAAATTATTAGACAGATGCATCTGACCAAATTAAGGTCCAAAATGAGACCATATGGTGAAGTAAATAGTATGGATTTTTATCTAACAGTAAGTGTGAGGCAGAGGTAGAAAGAAATCGGAAAAAGAGAGAGAGGGAGAGAATGAGAGTAATAGAGAGACAGACTAAGTAGAAAAAATATCGTCACTTTGTGGATTCTGAGAGCATCCCATTGATTCTTTTCTTGTGGTCTTGGCTATGAGAGTTTCAGTCTTGCTAAAGTGATGGTTGCAGTCTGGATCTGCTGAGGGAAGCCCAGAGTGGTGAGGGAAAAGGCCTGGGTGGTGAAGGAAGAACTCTGTGCTGGTAAGGGAAATCCCATGCGTTGAGGGAAGGAGGCCTTGTTGAACTTCATGAAGTTTCCATCAACCCGCCTCTCAAGCCTGTCAAGGTCCCTCTGATGGTATCCTTTCCCTCCAGCATGTCAACTCCACACAGCTTGGTGTTGGCAGACTTGCTGAGGGTGCGCCGAATACCACAGTCCATGTCACTGACATAGACATCGAACAGTGTCGATCCGAACACTCACACCCCTGAGGATTCCCACTTCTCACTGGTCTCCACTTGGAAATTGAGCCGTTGACCACAATTCTTTGAGTGCAGACATTCAGCCAACTTTTTATCCATTGAGTGGTCTATTCATCAAATCCATGTCAGTTTAGAATCAAGGATGTGTGGGACAATGTCAAACGCTTTGCACAAGTCTAGATAGATGACATCTGTTGCCCTTCCCTTGTTCACCACTACTGTAACCTCATCTTAGAAGACCACCAAATTTGTCAGGCATGATTTGCCTTTAATGAAGGCATGTTGGTTGTCACCTGTCATCTCACTTTCTATGTGCTTTAGCACATTATCCTCTAGTACAGAAATATATCCACTTCATTTCATAACTCACTTGATTAACTTTTGCTCCAGAAACACTACCAGGCTGCTGCGTTGCACTTACACAGTCACACACTTGGCCCTGAAGACAGAATTTGCTTCCTGTTGTGTCTGTCTGAATTTGCCTTTTACTGGCCCACAGAATCTGTGCAGACACACATAAACTAGACTGTATTGTAGATAAGAGAAATATGCCACCAGCAGAATGCAGAATTTGATTGAAGGCAAATTGGATTTCCAGATATGCTTAAATTCATGCTTTAAATTAGTGAAGAAGAAATTTGTTGGCATATATTGCTGTGGACACATAATGGAAGAAAACCTTTGTGATTTAGTCCATTATGTCTGCAAGTGCTAATGTTGCCTTATTGAATACTTATTGTATTCAGTTCCTGGGCTGGCACTGGAAAATGTGGTAACTTAACTGTGTATAGTGTAACAGAGACAGAGATGAATAAAACTGTAAACCATGAAAACTTTGAAAGTGGCTGAAGTGAGACACTAAAAGAAGAATATTATTGTTTTAAACTATCTTCATCTCTGATGTCTGCTTTAGACTTCTTGAATATTTAGCTGTGCAAGAAACTCATTAATGTACATCTAGCTGGCTGGCAAACCTTCAGTTTGGTTGCTGGTTGCTGTCAGTTGGTCACAGCTCACTGATGATTCAAAAGTCTAAGTGCAAACTGATGCTCTATTCATTTCAGTTTTACAGTAATGCTATGGCTATGTCAATCAGAAGTTTTCAGGAACAAAAGCAAGAAACTGGTAATGAAAAAAAATCTCCTTGGCCTTAAAGTCCTCATTTTTGCCTAGTAATTGCATTCTATCTGTTTGTATATTTTCACTATTTTGGTATGGCTTCCTAGCATATGTTCAAAATCGGAGGATATTATTTAAGCTAAAGAGTCACAGGAGTTACTTCACAGCAAATCTGACTATTGCCAATCCACTTTGATAAAATGCATGTAAAGTTTCTGCAACTGAGCCTTATATAGTCAAGGGTCCAGAATGCCTTTTAAACCTACTTTTGCAAAGCAAACAGAAAAGCATGCATAGAAGAACTGTATACTTGACAAAAAGAGATAGAGTACTGAAGAAGAAATCCTGTCCCTAAATGAATGATTCATGTCCCTGACATGAATCATATCCCTGACATGAATCTCTGGATTCATGTGATGCAAAGTATACTGTAGGATATAGAAGATATCTTTTTTTCCTTACTAGTTGAAATTAAAAAAAAAAAAAGGAAAAAGAGAAAAAAGAAGAGAAAAGAGAAAGGGAAAGAGAAAAAGAGAAAGGGAAAGAAAGAGAATGAGAAAGAGAATGAGAAAGAGAAAGAGAAAGAGAAAGAGAAAGAGAAAGAGAAAGAGAAAAGAAATAGAAAAAGAAAAAGAAAAAGAAAAAGAAAAAGAAAAAGAAAAAGAAAAAGAAAAAGAAAAAGGAAAAGAAAAAGAAAAAGAAAAAGAAAAAGAAAAAGAAAAAGAAAAAGAAAAAGAAAAAGAAAAAGAAAAAGAAAAAGAGAAAAAGAATTTCCTTCCAAAGGCTTGTATCTGTAACATGCAAAACCAAATAAAATCCTAATTCTATTTTATGTGAGTTTTAGGTAACTTTTTTTTAAGTCAACGTATTCTTTGTTACAAGAAATCAATGTCTTAAGTTGAAAGGTGTTTTTCCAACAACTATTCAGTAAAAAATGCAGCAGCAGTCCTTAAAACTGAGACCAGGGTTTCTCCTTTCTTCTCCATGGAGACTATACTAACCACAAGGCTGCAGTTGTGCTTCTTCTGATCCTTCTATTCCCTTTCATTTTCCAAAGTTTCTCAACATTAGTGATGAATACAGGAGACTTCTCTAAGAATGGTGTCTAGACTGTGTGTCTAGGTGGAACTTGTTCAGAAGCTCAATTCCCTTATGACCCTCATGATGGGAAGGTCTATGTCTGCCACCAGAGGCACACAGGTATGTGCAAGGACCAGAATTCTAAGGTTATGAATGGCAAGTGAGCCAAAGCTTAAGTTTAGCTATGAATATGGGCATCCTTAACCTTGTGAATGTTCTCACAGTTACTCCTAGTCAGCTGCAACTCCTGCTCTGACAAAGACACCTCTTTGTAGCTGAAGAACATGAGATTTGTGACATATTTCTTATCCCCACACTTTGTCCTGACCAGTAGGCCCAACTCCTTTTAGTGTCTTATGCTGAAACTTGTTGCTTAGTTCACAGCACAGAATACAGAACTGGGTGCCAGTCCAAGCACCAGATATTTGAAATCTAAGTGATGTCGTCATTCTCTGTGGTACTCATACATGAGTCCCTTATTACAGTCACCATAAAATGACAACATTCACAGTTTGATAATTCCAAACCTTTAGTTAAAAATTAATCTAATCTGAAACAAAATTAAAATCATAATCAAATTTCTTACAGACATAAAATAGAAAGCAAAGAAAGAGAAGCAAAAAATAGAAAGCATATTTATGAAATATCTTTTCTTCCCTCCTCTTGCAGCAAGATATCTGAATAACAACAACTTTATTTCAACTTTGCTGTGTAACTCTAAGCAAGTAACAAGAGTATATGCATAATAACTTCAACCTGGATGTTTGAATAGTAGATCAGACAGCTATGGAATTACCCGAGAGTATTACCACATGAATACCTTGTGCTTCCTAAATGCTGTCACTCAGAAGGCTTCTGGCATCTCTTCTGAGCCCTCTCATTTACTTCCTTTACACAGCAGCTTTCATAGAGGAAATAGCACCACCATTCATATTCTAAAGCTTTTCTTGTATTCTAACAAATCATATAATCAAAATTATATTTCCTTTAGGAAAGGAATAATTTATCTTCATGATTTGTATGTGTGCATATAATAGTTTTTTATTTGTTGCAATGTGCTAAAGTTAATTATAATAGCACATCTGATGAATCACAGACATGTTATTCAAGTATTTACCAGCATTTTTGTGATTTCTATATGAATATTTTGATGACTCTGAATTATTTATTAATTTCTTTCCATTTTGAACATTTCATGTAAACCCTAAGATTATCTCAATTGGTCAAAGCATGGTGCTAAAAACACAAAGGTTGCTGGTTTGATCGTATGGGCCATTCACTTATCGAGAGTTGGATTCGATGATCCTTGTGGGTCCCTTCCAACTCAGAATATTCTGTGAAATCTGTGAAATGCTAAACAATCACTGACTAGTCTTCTCTATTTTTATTGGTTAATGAGACTTACACATGAGCAGTTGAGATGATCTAGCTAAATAATCACTGTAAAATGTCAACATTGGTAATTCACTTTAATACATTTTCTAAGCTAAAAACTTTGGGCAGGAAAAATTGTTTTGCAATTGGAACAAACAAAAGATCCAAAATGGAATTAAAAATCATAGTCTAGTTCATGAAAATCTGCTGTTTAGTAAAAAAACCCCAACATTTTGTCAGAGACTGATAATGGTTAATGGCTTAAACATTGTTAAGATCACCAAAAGCAAAGAAATAGCTGCTCATATATGGAAGCCCACCCCTCCCTGAATATGCCTACTGATTTGGACTGTGAAGGGACCTTGAGATAAGATGAGGTGGTACTGTTGTCTGACTATCCCAGGTGCAGAAGAGCATGCATACCTGAAGCTATAAACTGGGTTTCCAGATAAGGGAAGAGGCTGATAAGAGGCAAATCTTGTGAGATGAGATAGTCCTCTTATCATGCCAATGTCCTCCCTTACATGATGACTCAGCTGTGAAAACCCCTCCAGGGTGCACAGAGGACATTCATACCTAGTCTGAGCTATTCATCTCAGGTGATGGACCATAATGGGCCACGACTGATTCAACTACACTGACAGCTGCAACATCTCAGAAGGTGCCAAAGACTCATGAAATGTCCGGTGATCCAGTATTACATAATTCAGGGGTGGTCTTTCCAACTAGCTTCTGCATAATATAAACCCCATGAAGAATAGGAGTCTCTTCCCCCACCACTTGAGAGATACAACCACTGGGAAGACCAGAAGACAACCAAACAGGACTTTAGAATCTATGGAGTGGTGATATCTTTTTTTCTACTTAATCTGTTTCTCTGTCACTCTCTCTCTCCCCACCTTTGTCTTTTCCCTGTCTCCCTTTTCTTCCTTGAACACCTCATTTACTGTTCAATAAAATCTGTACTATTGACTTTGGCAAATGGTCTTGTTTGCAACTTAATTCAGGCAGAGGCATCTCTAATAATTTTAATAATCAGATTGTAACAAATTTGTGGAAAGTTTTTTTTTTTAATTGAGTTGTCTCTTACTCCTAATGGTAGCATGGGGATTCCAGCTACTTCTTATCTTTTTTAATGCCTACATATTTTAGCCTTACCCAAGGTGTGTCCTATCTCTTTTCATTTCGTAATTTTCCAGCTGGGTGATTGTCAAGAGTTAAGTAAATCAGAGAAAAAAAAAATTTACAGATAATTAAGACTCTATGAGTTTCAAGGATGGAGATCCAAATTAATATCCCCAGGGAGAGGAACGTGGATAGGAGATGGCTGGGCTACTCAGCATTCAGGGAGGTGCAGAGTAAGCAGAGCTCTGTTGCTTCTCAGGTAAAGAGAGTAATAAGAGGAATAGGGAAATCAGGGTTGCAGTTGAAATTGGTGACCTTAGAGTACAAAGAAAAAAAGATTTCTAAAGGAAAACTGGCTTTATTAGTTCCAGCTCCTGAAGCATCATGTTTCTACTAGCTGGCAGTTTGTGACTTTTCTATGATTCAAGTTTCTTAAGATTCCTAAGAGTTTAGACACAAGCAAAATAAAAATCAAGAAAAATCATAAAGATTCAAAGAAAAATGTACATTCTTTTACAGTTAAGTCCTTTACTTAGAGGAGATCAACACTATTTAAGACTAATGATAGTTTATACTTCTGAAAGTTAATGCAGTGTGCAAAATCAAATGATATCTGAACTGAGTTGCAAGGAAGTGTCCTCATAAAGCTTCATATTTGGTTCAGAGCTACAGGCTTCAAAAAGGTAAACTTGCCTTTAAAAGTTCTGTGTTAGAGCTTAGGCCAGATTTTTTTACCAAACTCCTTATACATAGTTGAGGATTTAAGAAAAACAATAAAGTAATCAGAGGTGGATTAATCCCACCTGACACAAAACCAAGAATGTATTTAATCTTCTTCATGTAAAGGGAATATTTTTAAGTATATCTATGTGATATTTAATACACTTATTTACCAATTTACAACTCTCAATTTTATTGAATTAAGCCCTCTTACCCTTTGTAAAATGCCAAATTTGAACAAAATATCAAATATGTGCAAAATGCACTAGGGACAGCATATTACTGAATCTAGAACCATCTGGTAGATCACACTGAAGTACATGGTGGTATGAAAGAAATTAAACCGGGAAAAAATAATATCACAAATTATTAGCATATTTGTTCATTTCTTTCTAATCACTAATGTGGATGTAGCCAAGAGTAAAAAAGCCACCTTTTTTTGTCTAACAGATATGCACCGAGAAACAGTAATGACTGTATTTGATCCCCTCTGATCAGATCCTAACTTCTAGAAAGCTACTGCACTCTTAGTGAGGATAAAGCAGTTGCTGTGGTCCCAACAGAACTTATGATCACCCAATTACCTGTTACTGGTATACCAGCTGCTCTTGCAAGATTTCAAAAAGTGCCATTCATACTTAATGAATTGTGAACCCTTTACTTGGAATCTTGCATGAGATGAATAAAATCTGAGTCTTTAATTGTTGGACTGTGTATAGTTCTGTCCTATGCATTTTAAAGGAAACCAGCTACATATGCAAAATATCATAATACGATCAAACAGCAAGTTATTTCATAAAGTTTCTATAAATCTATGCAGTGTCCTCTAAAGACATAAAAAATGAGCTGACAGACAAATTTAGAATTAAAACATGGTTAAAGAAGACCTTTCTCAAAAGATGAATGCTTTGAAGCTCTACCCTCCACTCATTTTTTAAATGGTGTGCAACATTACTAACATATGTCACCACACTAAATGTTATAGTATGTGCTAAAGGTATCATGATGTTACTAGAAGAAAAGTTGTAGAAAATGTATTCATGCAATGCATTTTTTTTTAAGCTGTTATTACAATGATTTCATGTCAGACTGAAGACTTCTTTCACTTCTAAGAGATTCACACAAATCCTCAAAACTAAGCCTGATAGCGATTTACCTGCATATCCAAATGCTACACCCCAAAGTAGTAAGAAGCCCCAACTCCATCACATAGTTTATGCAGAGACAAAGCAAGAACATTGATAGAGCATAGAAATTTATGCAATTCTACTAAATTCTTTCTGTCTTCCTTCTCTTCTCCACTCTGCCCCCTGATTACTAGCAGTCAAGGAAATCAATGACAATCCTAACATACAGCTGAGGAACTTGTAAATAGCACCACTGTTCACTTTTTAAGCAGTGAGATAGATATAGAAGATACACCAGCCTTTCCTTTCCCTGGAAGCATTCCATTGATGAGAAGACACTATTTTATTAGGCTGGTGCCATGATAACGCTCCTATTAATATTTCTTTTGAAGAAGCTCTGGTCCTTTAAACTGATATACTTCAAGTACACATATGGTTAAGAAAAATAAATTAAAAAATCAAATATTACTTATCATATAGTCATAAATGATACATCACAGTTCTCTGACTGTAGTCTGGATAGAAGATAATTGCAATAACATAATTAATACTGAAAGGCAGCTGTTTAAGTGACTCTTTATGTCAATGTCTTAGTTTTAATGTAATCCTTAAAGAATTTCCAGTCTTAGATCCTGCACATATTTACAGCTTCCAAACTGTTCCAAGCCAAGTTAAATATTTTTTGTATCTGAGCATGTACTTTATAAAGTTGTGTGTTACGATACCATAAATATTCCTGAGCCACGGGTGGCTATTTCACTATCTGGTTTCAACACTGAAAAATCTGTTAAGCCATACTGGATCTCTCAAGCAGGATAAATCTGCTGAGATAGCCTCAAATGACCTGAAAACATTTTCAGTACTGAACTATGTAATTTAGACAGCCTTATGGAACAACTACAGTTACGACATCATTCCTGGACTGCCCTGTAGGTATCAGAATTTCTGCAGTGATGCGATTTCACTGTAGGCATACTTCCTAAACCAGAAGGGTCCCAGAACAAAGCCTCTAGCTATCTTCCTTAATTCCTACACTTGGGAAAGTTACATCTTGCCATATTTGGGGTGTTATGATAAATTTATACCATTCCAGACTATTTAGCCATCAGATAGTAACGGGATGAGAGGACTGATTTCTGTTGCTGTCAGGAAGTACTCTGTAAAACAGTATCTTGAAAGACTGGTTCTTATAGTTTGAAGAGGTAGCACATGGTAGTGTTCTACAAATGCTTATAAGTGTAGAGAAATAAGTGTCATTAAGTACCTCAACTTATTATTAAAAAACCCCAGACAATTACAACCAACACCTGCGTATGTGGGGGTTTTTATACTTTGAAAAACTAGAAATTCTTCAGGTCAACAAAATTTTTTGAAACAAGTTGCTTTTGGCTAAGGAACTGCTTTTCCCATGGGGTCACTCACCAATATTTATGAGGGAAGGTCACTTGGAATGCCACCAGCAGATGAAAAAACAAGAAAGAAAGAAGGTTTTTCTGTCTTCACTGAGCTGGCTGATTTTGCCAAAATGATAACCGACATTGACATTACACAAGGGAAAGGTTGTAGTCTCACAGTTGCAGCTCAGCTGTAGAAACAAAACAAAAACAGAAATAAAAACATATGTGTATACTTTTCAAATAAATGTAGTGCCAACATACTAAATCTCTGATCTCTGGAATATAAATAATGCTTTAATCATGGCTTTGAAATAGTTATCTCAAATCTACTTTAAAAGAGACCCCTAAGAAATCGAATGTTCTGTAAAATTAATCAATCACTTTGAGGATTTAGTGGAAAGTAATGGCCATAAACATCTTATGTGCTCAGCTGGTGGTAGAAGGCAGACAAAAATTACAATTCTGATAAAAATAAGGAAAAGCTGAGATTTGAAGTGAAGATTGCATGCAGAATACATGACAGAGAACGACAGGAAATTTTATAGGTGAACGTGGCTATAGCTGAACATGGCCTACAGAAAACTTAATGGAAAATTGAAGGATTAATGAGAGATTCTTATTTATTTATTTATTTATTTAATTTTCCTAGCATCTGTGTGAATTATTACCTATACATCTGGTACGTCCTAAAAGAAAAAACTGTGATGAATAAATAAACAGCTCTAGAAATCTTCAATAGGGTCCTTTACCTTGCAGGGAATATTATCATTGGCTTTTGATACAATTTCTGCTGCAGGGAAAGACTTTCAAAGCTCAGAATGCTGAAGTATTGCCAGGCGCTCAAAGACCCCCTGCCGTGCGCGTCAAACTAAGAAATCTCTCTGAACTTGTCGAATTAAAAGTCATCTCTCTCTCTCTGCAACCCCTGCATGAGCTGTGAAGCTCTGTCCTCATTTTTTTTAGGCCTTCCATGATAAACAAATGGAGCCTGAAGCATCTTTATTCTTTTCAGGCACATAATTAAAATTCTTTTAAAAATGTAATTGAAGGCAATGAATTTCAAAAGGAGGTTCTAGTTAACAACGAGGTTGGAACAGTTTCAGTAGGCCATACTGCTTTATCATTCAATTTGTTTCAAAGGTGAAAGCAAAACAGCTTGTTATGATCCTGGGTGTCTTTTTTTTTTCTTTTTTTTTTTGTTTGTACATCAAGAGGTTGCTCCAAACTTAAACATCTCAGCAGGATTTATGCTTTCTGGAATGTCATAAGACTTAATTACTGAAAGAGCAAAGAGGAGTATATTATTAAAATATGAACAAAGCAGAAAGTATTCTTGGTTTCTCAAAATCATTATTTATACATCCCCTAAAAATTAAAGAATATACTTATTGAAGAATTTGTATTTTTTTGGCTACCCTCTTTCATTAATCCAAATAATTGTAAATACTCTCAACCTTACAGTTTTCAAAAATCTGATAATGCATAGAATGCTAATTTTCTGTGATGACTACTGCTGCCAAACATTGTAATGATTGGTTCTAATAGGTATTTTTGATGTTGCCAAGAAAAGAGCAAGTGTTGATACAATCAATGATTTCAAATTAATGTAAAAGGAATGAAAAACTATTTCACTGGATTTGAACTACAGGTATTATCACACAAAATTAAGTCAAAAGTAGTAGGAGACAGAACAGCTTTTCAGAAAGTTGTCTGTAAGGTGACTTCCTAGAGAGCTCAAAATCTAAACCAAACGTTTTTGAATATCTATTTTAGGGTATCCCTCTGTGTTGAAAGCAAAAATCTTGTTTTCACCTCTTTTTTTTCCATGCTGTGTTTTTAAAACTGTTACTTCTGGCTATAAACGGCCATATGAAATGTATTTTTTTACAGTTTTTCCCTAAAGAGACTAGAGATTGAGATGTTTAAAAGAAAATTATTTATAATTCTTGAAGATTAAAAAAAAAAAAAAAAGGTGCAGCAAGGTAGCACTACTCCCACAACTTCTGGCTAGTACTCTGCCTCTGATAGTTATAATGCCTCTGGGAGACCTGAGATAACACAGCTAACATAGCTGCTTTTCATCCTTGGAAGGGGAAGCACACTATGTGTTCTGTATGGGTCAACAACTGTTCTGTCTGGTAACTGTAGAAAAAGGATCCAGTTAGCTCCACTGAAAAAGGCAATGGCAAAGCAGATCTAGCAGGAGCAAACTAGGTCTTTGACTACACTACCAAGGAATATCTCTGCAAGTCAGATGTTATTTCTTTCTAGTTTTGAGTGGGTTTTTTTGTGCTTTGTTTTTGTTTGTTTGGTTGGGGTTTTTTATTAGTTTTGTTTTGTTTTTGTTTTTGGTTGTTGTTTTTTTAAATTAAAAACTTGTACAGCATAGGGCACAACCCATTCCAAAGGTCATGTTTAACAGGCAATACAGAGAACAATGCAACAAGGTTGACCCTCTCTATTTTCTGCAGTTGTTTCGCATTACATTAGCAGGTTTGAAACACCCACATGCCTTCATCTCACACCCAGAATATGCAGTGCACAACTTCCACACATTGCACAGAGCCTACCCATTATGCTGCAATCTGGACAAAATTCTTAACAAATAATGATCATATCTTAGATCCAGCAAGACACCACACTGCATACAAGAGCAGTGTGACCAAAGGCTACATCGTATCTTTCTACCTGTGAGTTTTTTATATCGGTAAACATGTACTATTACAACCAACCAAAAGAATAAGGCAGTCCCTACTATGCCTTCTGTATCCTTTTATCTTTGTTGGGAAAAAGTGAACTCTTCTTAACGTTGCCTTCAGAAAGTAAAGGAGAATTTTGACAGTGTATTTATCATCTTTAATTGTGTACAGTATCTCAATGTGCCATGAAATCAACAGAAAGCATAGGCGTAATCAACAACAAACATGAATCAACAAAAACCATTAAATAAAACAAATGTAGGCAAATTAGTATTTTCAAATTTCATTTCTGCTATAAAACTGGATTAATGAAAGCACCGTGATTATAAAAAGTAACTCATCTTCCACCATATCTTCCTCGGTAGAACTTGAAGGACATTAGACAAAAAAATGCCAAACCAAACCTGTAACAAAGAGACAGCATCTGACATTTTAAGAAAGGCCCAGCATGAGTATTTAATGTCTGTTTGCAAAGTGAGCAAAGGCTTCTTTAAGTTCACTGAGTACTCACTGTAAATTTTAGGGAAGATCACTAGCTTAGAAAAAAGAGACTACTGAAATATGAGTCACATCCATGAACAAAAGTGATCAAAGTCTGCTTGGCTGCTAGAGTGTCTTCAGTTTATTCCATTGCAGTACACATATCACTTGATTGAAAGGTGTGTGGCTATAAGGTACCCAGGTCTGTCTACTGTCACTGCGTCTGAAATTCTCATTTGTTACGTCTGACTTCCTTTATTGATTTCTTTTTCCTAAGAAGCAGAAGCTGAAATAATTTTTATAATATTTGGGAATCAAATGTTTTTAATATTTAAAATACATTAAATTTAATGTACAATAAATTCATCTTAATTCCCCTCCAAGTTAAAATTATTTTAAGAGCTGTGATGAATTCAAAATTATCCAGACTTTCTTCCCACCCATATGTTGATAGTATGACACTGACATTATGCAGTCATATCGTACATTCTTACATATCTTGAAGATCTGAAACATCTTTTTCAGTGGAGAAAGAATAGTTTTTACATAATTGCCAGATAAGACATTAACGCAAGTAATTTATTTCTTCAAATGACACCTGATGCTCTTATACACCATAAAATGAATATCTAATAATAATCAATTATTAACTTAGGTAGAAAATTAGGATACATATGGCAAAAGTCTCCTACAAACAGCTTTGATCCAGTAGTTCAATGTTCTGTAGATAAAACTACTTATTGCCTCGATAATTTGGTATGAGGCACTGCTATTTCAGAAGATGGCAGAAGAGGGAGTAAGTGAATATAAACCCGATTATGACTTCAATGAGAAGTGTAAGAGCAAGAATATTTCAGCTGCTCTCTCTCTTTTCCAAAATAGCTTGATTTCCTAAGACAATTTTCCAAACACTGTAAAAAGTTAGCCTGCATCCGAATTTAAAGTTTTTGAAGATTGTTATGCTCCTCTGTATTATTCCTGTGTCTTGATTATTTAGATTAATACAGACTTGTGGCTTTTCGACTGTACTGTTAGATCATATATTCTGAAATTATAACAAAACATAATTTTACATCATAGATTTAAAGCAGAGATTAAAGCAGAACAGTAAGGAATTCCTCAGGGAAATTTGCTATCAAATCACAAGCTGTATAGATTCAAATAAAAATACTAAAAATACAAGCTTAACCTTAAAAACAGGTTCAATCCCTCACATCAGTACTGATTTGAGTGTTCCATATGAGGTAGTAACCACAAAATAACTCAAAAAATTTCAAGAAATATTTTACTTTATATTTTCTATCTCCCATGTATGCAGGCAACATGATGGTCTCCCCAAAAATAGTAAATATTAGACATTATCTGAAGTACTTGAAAAATAAAATTACCTTATATTTTGCATGATATATTAGTAGATGGTAATGAGGAAAATGGATAATCAATAAAATAGACCCTAGATTATATTATCATGCCCTCAATCCAGAGATTAGGTTCAAGGTTTTTGAAAAAAATTCAGAGTAAGAAAGGAAAAAAAAAATTACTGCTTTTCTGAAAGTTCTGTCTGCATATAAAATTGCAGTATTGAAAGTAACTAGTAAGGATATGAAGGAAAAGTTTGAATGAAATCTTTCTGATGATTTTATAGATGATCCATTAAGCAAGCATTTCATCAGAAGCAGGTACATATTATAAAGCATAGAAAGTCTGGTGCTGTTTTTGCCACAAGAGCAAAGACAGAATTGATAACAGTTCTCAGAAAAATGTAAGTCTGTGTCAAGGTAACTCATTCCCATAAAATCTTGATATATTTAGTACTTTCTTTGGTTCGACATTCTCTTATGAATATCCATTCCCTATCAGTTGTCTAGAGCTCTATGGCCCTAATTCCTTCTATTCCTAAATTTCTTTGCTCCATATTTTGTTAAAATCCACATATTCTACAATACTAAATCTTATCCTGTGCTATTGCAAAAAAGTAACAGCTGTCAGACACTTGAAGAGTTTTGACAACAACTAACACTTCTGTTTAGTCAAAAGTGTATCATTTCAGTGACATGAATGGTACTTTTTGGATGAAAAAGCCGAGTAGCCTGACAGATAAATCTCTCATTCATTTTTCAGGAAGAAGGGAAGAAAATCTATTTAGCTAACAAATAATCATCAGCTCTTAATAATGTTTGATGATAGGATTATTTATTATACTAAAAATTTCAATCTGGTGGGACAGAAAACCTTCAAAAAGGTTAAGGAAAAACAAGGAGCGTGGAGCAGCTGTACTGTACCTAAGAGACTGAGAATGGGATAGAATGGACCCACTTCGTTTTACCTGCAGAATTTTCATGTATTTGTCTGAGCAAGGCCAAATAAATGCAGTCAGACATCTAACAGGGAAGCTGAAAACTACTCTTATATAAATGTTCTTTAAATGGTAAAAATCAATTGTAAAAGATTCCTGCACATTGAGTCTCTACAGTGCTATTCATTTTCATATTCACAATACAGTAAAATGGGAAAACAACTTACAGAGAATGAATATACATACATCAAATATATTTTTGTATTTCTTCTCTTTAAAATGTATTGATAACCAGTGGTGTTTTTAAAGGAAGTTCATGAGTGCAGTATCTTTTCCTGTGGATATGTTCTGCTACTTTTGCAGTCAATTGAGAAGTTCTTTGAAACAAATTACTCTGGCAACTTTGCCTTTTTATAGTTCAGAGTAAGCCACTGATGGCAAAGTGTATCTGTCAAATTCAGTGCTGACGAAACTGACAGAAGAGAAAACTGACATAGTTATGACAGGCAAACACTTGATACCAGCAAGAACTTTATGTTGTTGATCATTGCACACTGCTAGAATGCCTTGTTACATGTTCATGTAAATAGGAACACAATAAAAATGTTGAATTCTGAAGTATCTTTTCAGAGGAGGAAATTAAGACAAGGAAATTATGGAGAAAATTAAACACTTTTTAAAATTATCCCGTTTTATACTGCAATGCTAATATTTGTAGTGAAAGATACATTAGTATAAAGAATTACGGTATGTACTAAATTAAAGTATGTAATATTTTACATTAGAACTCAGAATTATGTGAAGTTCTTAAGTTTCAATCATTCGATAAAATGCATAAAAGTCATTCGATAAAATAGACTGCTTTCAGTGATATAGCTTTTTATAGCAGGTCGTTGTGATTTCTAATTTTACAGAAGTTAGATATCAGTTCCTAAAACCCAGTCTTTTCACACATAATCTGGAGTTGCTTCACTGTAACTATTCGAATTTCTTGAAATCCAAGGCTCATAAATTTAGCAAATGCCAGATGTTTAGAAACTACCTCAAAAAACCATATTAGCCCAGGAGAATCAACAAAGAATAAAATTCGTATGTTCTAATCTTGAATTTTTTGGATTTAAACCAGTTTTAAGTTTTACTTAGGAAATAAACATAAAGCAGAACTTTTTATCTGCTCATAAAAATGCTGTAAGTTCATTATGTTGTCTAGGGGCTTGGGTGATAGAACAGATTTTAATGGAAATAAACTGCTTAGTCACTATGAACATTAGACTGGTTGCAGTGGGTGGATTAGTTACAAGCACAAGTTGAAATTAATCAGAGCACATAGTAAATATATTTTTGTTTTAGAATATTTCCACAAAATAATTTGCTCAGGTTTATAACACAGTAGAGATGCTCACTGGCACTCTTTTGGCATTCATTTTGTTTTCATTTCAGATTGCCATTTTTTTTAGGTATGTCCAATTTTATGGCAGCATATAATTTACTGACATATTATAACTGTAATATGCTTGTCATAACTCCATGTTGTGTTCTATGTGACAATTGGAAAACAAACATCATACAGAGTGAGGTTTTTAGTCAAAATTTTCTTTTTAAGGCTTGGAAAGAGTTCTGTGGTCCATGATGAACGGAAGAGTATAGAGTGGATGTTATATAGAGCCTTTTGGACTTGGTGTGCATTGCACAGGTAGCAACTAGTGTGGGGACTAACCTTCAACCTCAACTCACCTTCCTCCCACACACTCCTGTGGTTTGCATACGGTTCTTTTTCAAACTCCACTCCTTCAAAACATTTTTTATTCTAGCAATTGTACAAAACCGGAAATAACTTTCTAAATAAAGCATATTAAATCTAAGTACTACATTATTACAGACTACAGTACTTACTTTTGTTTTTCGAAAGTCAAAAGGTGTAGAAGGGATCATGGAACAGAAACATTAACAAGCTCCTTGTCTGAACAGTAATTCAGTAGTTTCTGCCTCCATAACTGCAATTTATTATGAAACCTGCTGTAATTTTATTTATGGAACTGAGATAAAAATGGAAGAAAAAAGATCTCAGCAAATATTGAAGCAAAGGAAAAAGGAAAGGTAAAAGGTAAAAGGAAAAAAAAAAGGAAAAAAAAAGGAAATTTTTATAAACTGTGATGACAATCTGATACATATTAAGTAAGCTAAATAGTTTTATATTTAAACCAGAAATGTGATAGATTTGATACTGGTTTCAGAGAAAGTTAAGCTGAAGATGGGAGTGCAGAGAAGAACGATGATATAGAGAAGAATCCGGCTGAGTCTGAAGGAAGATTTCTAGTGGAGCTCGTTAAATGAGGTGGATCTTGCATAAAACCTCAATAAGTCAAGTAAAATATAGTGTATCAGTGAAGGTTGCTCACACCATTTCTTTATCTTCAACAGATAAAAAGAGTGGAAGTTCTTACAGAAAGAGCTTCATGGGTTTGTCAACTATATTAACAGAACATACCATAATGAAATCAAATGTAAACATGCAAAATTCAGAGTATGCACTCAGGAATTAACTAAGACTGTGTACATTAAATGCTGTGTTTATGAATCAAAAAGGCTGAAAATGTTTAATCTTTTTAGCCTTCCCAAATGTAGTCTGAAAGGGAATACGATTACTTGCCACAGAGGTAAAAAAAAGTGGTGGAAGAAAGTTTAAGTACAAGATACGAGAATAAATGTGTGTAACTGGCAATAAATAGTAAAGGCTGAGACCCAGAGAAAATGCTCCAACCACCAAAACTGACTTATTCTGGAATGTTACTTCATCCTTCAATACTGGAAACAAATCCTAACCAGTGAGATCCACTTACAGAATGTCATTTCCTGGGATAACAGAAGCTGATAATTTTGTGATCCTGTCAGGATCTATGCTATTTAGCTTTCTTAGGAAAGAAGAAAACAGAAAGAATATATTTAAAGACACTCTGAAAAGACTTGTTTTCAAAGGTGCCAGACATATTTTTAGGCATGCTTTCTATTAACAGTATTAGGCAAGATAAATGTATCTACATCAGGTTTCAATCCCTTCAAGAGGCTGATTTAGACTGAGTCATCAATTGCTCTTTTTCTGAGTATTACACTCTGCTCTTTATAGCCAACAGCATATTTCTTTTGACATTTGTTCTCTTCACTAAGTGCCACTTTTTTCCTTGCTACTTCCTGAAATTTACCTAGATCCTGAAATTTTTTACTGATTTTCATGAAGTTGATTGTGTAAGGGGTGCTATGTGCCATTCTACCCCAAGAACAGACCAATGACAATGTAATTTTACATAATTTTTCTTTGTTCTAGTGAGCAAATACTTTGCACTAGCAGATTACATTCTCATTTTTCTAGCTTCATAAATTATGGTAGGGTTATTAGGAAAAAGTGGCATCAAAGAGGAGAGATTTGAATCCTAAGAAACCTGCTGCCAAATGTCCATATTTTCTAATTTTACTTTACCTAAGCAACTATGGTAACCTAAGATTTTGTACAATATAAAGGTAAACAAACCTTAATAGTAATAATCTCTATGAACTACAGAATTCTGGAATATTTTACTTATTCCAAAATGGCTGTATTAAATTGTTCTCAAACTCTATTCTTTGCTCATTTTCTCTCTTCATTATCCTTCTAAACCTTTAAATCCACAGAAAGTCAGAAAAATTCTTCCTTATTCTGAATTACTGGAATCAGAGCCTATGATTATGAATTTCTAATATACTGCCCTGTTCCCCTAGTCCAGTTCTTATTATAGGATCTGGAATTGAAATTCTAAGTTTTCTTAGGAGGAGTAATTTAAAACCAAACTTACAATCTCAATAGATTGCCATCTCTTTTTCAGCAGGAATGAATTCTCTCTCCAGTTTACATGCTAGCTGAGTGCAGCAGTTGGGATAGTTGCACTCTCTCACAGTTCATTATCCTACTTCACATAATTATTTTAGACTCATTACATGACCTTTCTGTATTCCAGGATACAGCAATGTATCAGTGATTTAGTGTATATTGGCCTACATTTCATTTTACAATATTACTTTATTGCTGGTCAAAAAGAATATGTGCTCAACTGTATTTTACTAAAACAATAAAAAATAAGGAATATAAAAACATGCCTTTTTATTAGTTTAGCAATACTCCCAGATGTGTCTGAAAATCTTATGCAAACAAAAGGCAATAGAATGCTTCACTGCCAAAGTCTGCAATCACATTAGAATCAAAGAATCATTAAGGTTGGAAAAGACCTTTCAGATCATCAATTCCAACAATCAACCTAGCACCACTACCACCATGTTCACTACTAAACCATGTCCTCATGTGTCATACGCACAGGTTTTTCCAGGGATAGTGACTCCATCACTTCCCTGGGCAGTCTGTTCCAATGCTTTACAACCTTTTCCATGAAAAAAAATTATCCGAATATCCAATCTACACCTCCACTGGTGCAACTTGAGGACATTCCCTTTTATCCTGTCACTTGTTACCTGGAGGAAGACATGGACCCCCACCTAACTACAACCTCCTTTTAGGTAGCTGTAGAGAGCAATAAGTTCTCCCATAAGCATCTTTTTCTCCAGGCTAACACATAATAAGGCACCTGGCCTTATTGAATCTCATACAACTGACCTCGGCCTTTTGATCTAGCAGAGCCCTTCTATCATCAGCAGATCAACACTCACTCACACCCAACTTAGTGTCATCTATGAAAAGGAAGAACTTCTACCTCTTAGTTAAACATTCTTATTCAGCACAGCAATATCCAGTGGTCATTTCATGTGATACAAATTACCTTAAAATTACAAGTTTTGAATGAAAAACAAAGTCAGTCATTTTCAACATCTGCTTTGCTTTTGATTAACACATATTTGAAAACCAAAATCTCATTATTAAGTAACTATAAAGAGTACTTTAAAGTAGTCAGTGGTGGTTGAAATTGTTTTTCCTGAATAAAATATAGCTGAAAGATGGTATCAGGATGCAACAGTAGGGATTATTAAAAGAATTTGATTTCAACATAGAATATTATATCACTGTTTGGATGCTGCTTGCACACAGAAGTCTAACTGAGATCAACGGTAGTTTTGAATGAGCTCTATCAAGCTTTTAGGTATTTATTTATTTAGCCAATACAAGAATCAGATACCCTGCCAGTGTTGCAATACTACAATGCCATAACACAAAAAATAAATAATAACAAGTACATATACCAATTTACACTAGAGCTCTAATATTTTACTGTTCTATTTTCTTCATGTCTTGCATTCTAGCTACTAAAGATCTGATATTTCTGTCTCCTGTTTCACAGCTGATGTTGAAATGTTTTTCTATACAGTGCTGCAGCAAGGAAATTCTCTATAAAGCAGTATCAAGTATTTGGTTTTTATGGAAAACAAGACAACAAAAAATACCACCAGATAACCACATATGTAAATGATAAACACATATGTAAGTAAACTGAAAAATATATCTAATAACTAAAGTTATGATTTTGAAGGTAGAAAACTTTCAAGTACAAACTGAGACATATATCTATGTTAGAAAGGTTTCATTTTTCTTAACGTTTTACAACAAAAAAACCTACAAGAAAAAATCTTTTTACTCTGTGATGAGTGTGCACATCATTAAAATATTTCAATTCAGCAAATGCAGACTGAATCCAACTTTAATGAAAACTAAGATTTCTTAAGACAATTTTACAGAATTGTATACTGTATCTGTGCTTAGACAGTCAAGCTCCAAAAGATTCCAATATCTCAGTCTGTCTCATATATATTTTGTATTAATTTTTGCTTTTCCTGGTAGCTGGAATACACATCACAGTCCTCAATCAAAGAAGAAATTGGCACAGTATACTATTTCAACCTAATGAGTAGGTTATAACTTAGCAAGTTACAGTGTTTAGAACAAATTATAAACAAAATGCTGAAAATACAAAAAAAAGTCCACATGATCTATTACACAGAGATGATTAAGCTGAACTCCATACTATACATGCAGCTGAATTTTTCTGCAGCTTGTTCATATTTACATCTCTATAATTGGGCAAATAGTGCAAAATTTATATTAACCTTCTTAATTTTGTACAGTTTCTTGAAATACTTTTTATATTTTACATAATGGCCATGAAAATGGATTTCTCATTTTAATAAAATAATACATACATAGAAGCTTGAAAATATTATGTCCTTATATTCAATGAAATGTGAGAAACTGTTTACATATGTTGAATTGAGACAACTGCAACCCAACACAGAATGAAAGCTCAGTATTTTGAAAACAAATGTAATGGGACACAAATCAAGAATTTTTTGCACAAGTACTTTAAAGAATTCTTCTGAATAATTAGTGCATCCGAGATAATTCAGATCCTTTAAAATGTGCAGTAAATATTGACGATGAAATTAGACAGATCACTGTAAATTCTTCACCAGCTACACATATAACTTAATCACTATTTCTTGTATGAAAAAAAACCCCAAACCGTATTTTCTAGTGCATTCAGGAGATGAGAATTTTCAAGCAATTTCTTGGGTTTTATTTTGTAAATATGGTGCTGGATCACACAACCTTAATGTGCAATACATGTGCACAGAATCAGTTTTTTATGGCTTCATAGAGTGTTCAAAGAATAGAACTCTCAGTTTAATAATTGAGATCAGCTGTGAGTTCTTTTAGCCAAGAACAAAATCATTTGAAACCATGTGTTACCACACAGGGTATCAGACTCTTTCCCTCATGTTGATGAACTCAGATTTAAACAATACACCAATCTGTCTTTTCCTATAAACAGGAACTTATTTAAGAATGTGATCCATGAGATCTAGGAGAATTTTAATCTCATAATTTTCTATTATGAGATTATAAAAATGATCAGGAAATAATTTAAAAATATTCTGTGTATCTAGCATATGGCACACACCTCCTAAGAACAATACAGGCAGGCATATATTTCAAATGCATGACATCCCCTTTCATAAAAAATCTTCAGATTGTAGTAATTTCATATAATCTATCACCTCTGTCACAATTATGTAGAGGAAATGTGAAACATTGTTCCAAAAAGCTTTCCAAGAACTAAGGATGTAGTTAATTTCAACAAGTTATAAAGCATGATATTACATGCATTCTCCTGAGATGGAATCAAGTTTAATAGCCAGCATATTATCAAAAAAAATACAAGAATGGCTTTTTTACAAGTTGGTGAGAAATGGACTTTTGTAAGTAAAGCATGAATTTCTAAGGGTAATCACAAAAGATTAACACCCAATTTACTTACTTATGTATGGATACAAATATAAAAAAATGCATGCATATGTATGTATGCATGATCCACATGCAATGTAAATGCCAATAATTTTTTTTAATGTAATGGCATACTCAACATTCCACACAGAGTTTGAGTGCTCCTGTCATAGCTTATCATTATATACCTCAGGGCCCGTGCACCTGTATTGTAGTTCTGTTGTACAGTTAAGGGAGAGAGGTGCCTCTTTTTTTCTTCATATTTAAAACTAGTTGGAAACTTTCAAATCTCTTTTGGTTCACCAAAAGTTTTCCTTGGAAATTTTTTTTCACCAGCATATGGCTTCCAAAATAAAAATCTTTCACAAGAAATCATTATTTTGAGTAATTCTCTTTAATCCTGATTAGATTGTGAAAGCAAACAACGTGAAATATTTTGTAAAGGAACTGATCCAAATCAGACTGTCTTATTGGGTAAGAATTGGAGACTGAGGCAACTAAGGGAACTTTGTGGTTGATGTCTACTACAGGCCACCAGATAAAGGGAAGCCTATTGATGAAGCCTTCTTCTTCCAGCTACAGGAGGCATTGGGCTCAAAGGCTCTCTTCCTTCTAGGGGACTTTAAACACCCCTACATCTCCTGAAAAAGCAGCACAGCAAACTGTGGTGGGGGGGAGAGCAGGCCTGCTGAGAAGGACTTCAGGATGCTGGTGGCTAGAAAGCTGGACAGGAGCCAGCAGTGTGCACTTGCAGCCCAGAAAGCCAACCAGATTCCGGGCTGCATCAAAAGAAGCGTGGCCAGCAGATCGAGGGAGGTGATTCTGCCCCTCTACTCTGCTTTCATGAGACTCCCACATGGAGTATTGCATCCAGCTCTGAACATCTCAGAACAAGAAAGATGTGGAGTAGGTCCAGAGGAAGATCACAAAAATGATCAGAGGAAGGAGCATCTCTCCTATGAGGACAGGCTGAGAGAGTTGGGGTTGTTCAGCCTGGAGAAGACAAGGCTCCCGCGAGACTTTAGAGAAGCCTTCCAGTATCCAAAGTGGGCTTATAAGAGAGCAGGAGAGGGACTTTTTACAAAGGTCTGTAACGAGAAGGGGAAATGGCTTTCAATTGTAAGAGGGCAGGTTGAGATTAGGTATTAAAAAGAAATTCTTTCCCATGAGGCTGGTGAGGCACTGGAACAAGTTGCCTAGAGAGGTGGTAAATGTCCCATCGCCGGAAGTGCTAAAGGCCAGGTTGATGGGCCTCTGAGCAACCAAATCTAGCTTAAGTTACCCATGCTTATTGCAGGGGGGCTGGACTAGATGACTTCTAAAAGTCCGTTTCAACCCAAATTATTCTATGATTCTATGATTTTGGGAAGATTTTCAAGTTAGTTTTATGGTCTCAGTCAGTATCATACGCTATTTGCAATTCAGATGCCATATACTACTTGTCATTAAAATGCATCAGACAGACTAGATTTGCCAGAACTCATAGGCCCAGAAATACTAGGTCTGGAGACTTCTTGATGAGTATCTAGAAATTCACATGTGGTATGGAGAAAGTCATGTAGCAACAATTAATTAATTACCTTTTCTAATACAAAGATTAGGGGTTATTAAATGAAGTTAGGGGGTGACAGGCCCAAAACAAACAAAAGTTTTATCACACAAAAAATTAGGCTGTGAATGAATTAGACCCATTCATAGAAAAATGGTTATAAGTGGATTTGGAAGGAGATTCAGACACCCAGTGGAAGTAGGCAAGGAGGTATCAATATATACTTCCTTGTTTCCACACTACTCCACAGATATTCATAATTGATCAAACACAATATCGTGCAAGACAGAGCTTTGATCTGATCTCAGTACTGTAAGTTTTTCATGTGTTTATGCTCTACACCTCAGTTTTTCCTATAGCTAAACTGCAAAGATATATCAGGGGAGACACGGTCCTACTGGTATCCTGACAGAATGCAAACAAATTTTTTACCAAACCACTCTGTAGCCTTATCATAGCTGTATTTTCAGAAGCAGCACTTGAAACATCAGATTTGGCCTCAACTGCATAATCAGAATTAACTTTTTCCATGACTTGTAAAATCAAATGATTCAGTGTAAAGTTTCCGATTTCAAGAGAGGACAGAAATCAGATGAAAATTACACATTAACATATTGTGTCTCATTATATCATCTCAGGAATTTCACTGTAGACCAATCTGCCTCAATTATATTTTACAATGTAAGACTTCATCAAGTATTAGGTCTAAAAGCTATCAGTGATTAGATTTAATTTGTTTATCATTAAGAGGAATTTATTACTTATTCATAATTGTTATTTTTTAATGTATATAACTATATGTTAATTTTAAAAGATCACATTTGAATTAAAACTACCTGACTAAACTCCATCTTAAATTGGTATGTCACCTAAGAATACACAGAATGAAAGACTAAAAGCAGCAGAAAACTATATTCCAATATTCTAGACCAACTGCAATTAACTCAGAAGAGTCTGTGTCAAATAAGCACAAATAATGACATCTATTTCACAGGAATAGGAAAATTAATTGTGAGGAATATGCAGAGTGAAAATAAACAATATATATCTCACATAAACAGTTTTGCCTCTATCATATAGCGTGTTCATGTTTCAAGTGCTGTAAAACATTAAACATGTTTACTGCTTTTCTTAGCTCTTTTGAAAATATTCACATACACTACTTCGAAGTAATTATTTTCATGTTTCTTAAAATATTTGTTTGCTCTGAAGATTACAGAAATATCTAAATATTTCTAATTGATGAAATATTTTCTTCAGTAATCATAAATGAATCAGAACAAACATTAAGAATTTGCTTTTATTATTTGATATTTTTTATTTGGTATTATTGAACTTTCTCTTCCTGGAAAACGGTATCATGGGGCACGAACTCTTCACTTAATTTTTTTTCTTATAAGTCTTTTGAGTTTGCTTCTGATGTAAAGCTATTGATGTCCCTCCTAAAATCCTGTTGATAACCTATGTTGTACCTCATTAGGCCATACCATTCCTTGACTCCCAAGAAGAGCAACATAAAGAGGATATACTGTTGTACAACACCTCTCTGAATGAGACCTTTAGTGTGAAATAAAAAAAAAAATTGTTCAAATTTGGCAAGTATTTGAAGGCACTGGTATGAATGAAAACACAAATGTACAGCACCTAAGGGATTGTGGATCAAAACCCTCTTGGGGTTTGCCCTGAAGTTCTATGACAAGCCATCTCTTTCAGTTGATCTTTTCAAATATTGGACGAATTTTTTCAACCTTCTAAAAAATTCCTAACTTCAAAAGATCTGTAAAGACAATGTTATGTCTTCAAGTAATGAAAGAAGTTTGAAATGCTTTCATCTAACAAAATGGGTACTTTTTTGTAGCATTTTATAAAAAAGTCTATAACATTCCTGGTGAGAAGTCTCTTATAATCTTTTCTATGTACAAGATTCATAAATATCAGTGCTTACCTTTATAGGGACAATGCCATCACAATATGTTTAGATAAAACTTATCTTTAGATAAAAGTGCTTTACAGCTAAAATGCCATGAAAAATAATCCCCTTTACCTATAAATGTATATGTGGCTCTGAACAGTCTGAATAGCAGAGATCTAAATATAAGGAGTGAAAGAGAACTTAATAAAATTCAGAACAAGTTAGTTTCACAAGAAAAAAGGTGCTAGGGTGATTAATTTGCTTTGTTCATGTAGCACTGAGAATATATACAATAAAAGCCTTGCTTGCAAATGTTTACTCAATCAAAAACATCATTAGACTATACTTCCTAGGCAGCATGCAGAGTAAACTAATGCATACACAGTCTGCAGGTGTTGATTGGACAGCTCAGTTTAAAATGGAAATAACACAAACATTCTTACATCAAATCGTCCCCTTTATACTATAGAACTAGAGTTAATGAATTCCAGAGGGAAAAAGAAATACTGGAAATTTAAGATCCATCGAAAATTACAGGCTGAAAAGCAAAGAAATGGAAAAAAAATAGGCAATATCAGAGCTATAAATTTTGGGTTTTGTCTTAGCCTGTAACAGCAAAGTTTCCCAAGCTATTTTCTGTAAGTACAAATTTAAACTAAATTTCACAGAACACTGTGTGCAAACAAATACTCAGGTTTACTGCTCCAGCTATAAGCTCAATATTCCTTAGTGCTGGACAAGTCCATCAACATGGTTTGCAGAAACTTTTTGCATGTTTTGTTTGGTGAATGAAGATATTAATGACGAAAGCTGTTTGGTCCTTATCAAAGTATAATCCTGAGAACAGAATATTTTTCTCCATCTTTCACCCATCTATGCATAGAGCTGGGTTCCTTCTTATATTGTTACTATTATTGCTATGCCAAATCCTGCACTTTGGTCACAACAACTCCATGCAGTGCTATGGGTTTGGGGAAGAGTGGGTGGAAAGCTGCCCAGTGAACAAGGACCTGGGGGTGCTGATCAACAGCAGCTGAGCATGAGCCAGCAGTGTGCCCAGGTGGCCAAGAATGCCAATGGCATCCTAGCCTGTGTCAGAAATAGTGTGGCCAGCATGACTAGAGAAGTGATTGTCCCCTTATACTTGGCATAGGTGAGGTTGCACCTTGGGTACCGTGGCCAGTTCTGAGTTCCTCACTAAAAGAAAGACACTAAGCACTGGAACAAGTCCAGGGAAGGGCAATGAAGCTGGTGAAGGGGTTGAGCACAAGTCTTATGAGGAGCAGCTGAGGGAGCTAGGGTTTTTTAGCCTGGAGAAAAGGAGGCTTAGGGGGAAACCTCATCGCTCTCTACAACAACCTAAAAGGAGGCTGTAGTGAAATAGGTGTTGGTCTCTTCTCCCAGGTAACAAGTGACAGGATGAGAGGAAATGGTCTTAAGTTGCATCAGGGGAGGTTTAGGCAGGATATTAGGAAAAATTTCTTCACTGAAATGGTGGTCACTCATTGGGACAGACTGTCCAGGGAAGTGGACAAAATCACCATTCCTGGAATGTTAAAAAAAAAATCTAGATTTGGGGATATGGTTTAATGGTGAAGATCACAGTGCTAGATTAATTTTGGACTTGATGATATTAAAGAATTTTTTCAACCTACACACTTCTATGATTCTATGTAACTCTCTGGAGACAATTTCATACTATTTTAGTTTGACATTTTGCTCTGGGTTCAAAGTGAAGCACTTTGTTTTAAAACACATCTGCATGATTCCCACCCATTGACATTTTTCAGAGACTGAAAGTTTAGGTATGCGTCTTTGAAACATTGGCCATAGTTCTATTACATTTACAGTTCCATTTGCTAATTTTTTAATGGATCACTATGTTTCTTAGTTTAACAATCAGGTAATTAAACAGTGTCAGAATGTTAGGGCAAAAAAAAGTCCTATTGTAGCCTTTTATTCTGAAAATTTTCAAATAGCAACTATTCTGAACATTCAAAATTATTCCTATTAACATGCTTTACAGACACAGTAAAGTATACAAAAACTATAGTAACCCTTCTAAACACCTTAAAATCTTAAATATCTAAACAGATTTGTAATGCTGAAAAGGTGTGAGTGTGATTAATGTTAGCTGTGAGAATAAAAGAGAAAACAACTGTGTGACAGGAAAGTTAAAGTTAACTTTTTTTTTAGGATACAGAAAACAGTCAAATTTCAGCTTTGTGGGCAGAATTGTAATGCTTTTTCTACTACTCAGTGAAGAAGCTAAATAAATATGTTTTGCATTAAGTACATTTTAGCCACAGTTAGGATATTTCATGAGAAAGACAACGTCCCCAGTGAACTCAAAAGGTTTCCAAGTTTTAATCTGACTACTTCTTGGTCTTAACCTTTATGCTTTTGTATCTTCATATCTAACAATCCAAGAAGTGTACTTGTTTGTCTGCCTCTTCTATTCCAAATGGGACATATATCCAGCATTTTCAGTACTGATTTATGTATCATGAAAATTTGCATGTTTTTGCTGTTCTTTAATATTGGGACAATATCTGTATAACATCTGTAGCTACTGGAACAGTTTTTCAATTCTCCTCTCTGGATATAACAGAATCTAATTTTCAAATGCAGGTTATGCCATGACTAACAATGTCTTTTGGCATTGTACCATTATAGGATTAGCATTCCTGTAATGAATACTTAAGAAATGAAAACTTTTCTTATTTACTGTCTGAATGATAGGGCTTTGCCTTTCTAAACATTTCATCTCCACTTCTGGGTCAGTGTTGCTATGTCAGCTGTCACAGTGACACCTGAAAATTTTCCTAGTACAGTAGAACTCAAGTTATACCCTATTTTTTACACATATTTCTCACACGAACACAGAAAATCTGAACCGAGCCTCAGTTTGTCTAGATTTCCACACCTGACAGTGGATATTATTTGATGCATAGAAGGACGTATACTGTCATTCTTCCCTGGTATGCCTTTCAAAGTTCTGCCAATCCCTAGCACATAAACTCCTGAGATAGAAATAAGACTAATCCCTTTTTAAGCTAAATTGTGATTCTGGCCTCCAAGACATCATCTGGCAATGTCTATTACAACTTAATTCTGTCATAGTATTTTAACCAAAGACGATATTTCTTTGGCTTAAAATTTCCTTAGTTTTGCTACCTCTCTGTCCCTTTCAATAAAATGCTTACAAAGTATTTCAGAATGTGTGGATTTGTTTACTACAAAGGTACAATCATGTTGTGCATGGCATAATTTACACTAACCCATTGATCACTCTCTGTTTTTCCTCTTCTAACCTTTGCATGGTTAGAGCCATAGATGCCCTATGGCATAGAAATCTAAAATTTCTACCAAAGAGAAAAATAAACAAATACACCATCCATTTGGGTCAGGTAAATCCAATTCCTACTCAAACAGTAATGATGTGTTCAATCTGAATCAATAATAAAATCCAAAAGGTACTACCACTTCGACAGTGGGGCAATGCTGGATGTACATACAGCCTGGGGAAAGAGATGCTGGAAAGCAGTGCTGCAGAAAGGAACCTGGGGGTCCGGGTCGACAGCAAGTTGAATATGAGTCAACAGTGCCCTGGCAGCCAGCAAGGCCAACCCAACAGGGTTCAAGAAGCATTTGGACAATACTCTCAGGCACATGGGGATGGTCCTGTGCAGGGCTAAGGGTTGGACTTGATGATAGTTGTGGAACCCTTCCAACTCAGCATATTCTGTGATTCTGTGATACCGTAGAATGGGAAATACAAAAACTATGCATAATTTTATGACACTTATTTTTAAGTTTCAATCTGAGAAAATATGCATTCTTTTATCTGCTTATTTCCATTGGGAATATTGCTTTCAGGAACATCATTTTTAACCAAGAGTATAAGAGAGGGCAGGCTGCTCAGACCCACTAACAACTATTTTGTGTTTAGTAGCAAGTATGGTTTTGGGACATATTTGACAATAATTCTGCTCATACTTTTTCCACTCACACCCCCCTCATCTTTTCCTTTCTCCTAGCAGGGTGATTTCAAACCTTACACAAAAAATATTATTTATGCTTTATATTCCATGTGTTCTTAACTGTGCTAGGTGTGCTGAACCTAAAGCGGATGAGAAATGCACATGGCAGTCTTTTAAAATATTTTAAAAATTTAAATTTAAGCGATATCTGTTCTACAAGAGAAGTTCAGTAGAAGTGGACAATCTTTGTTACGCTTGTCTTTTTTCTTCTAGCACTTCACATGCATTCAGACATTTCAGAAGTAGTAAAGTACTCTAGTGATAATTGTATGTTTAGAAGTGGGGCTTAGGGATATGGTTTATTTATGGGATTTGGCAGTGCTGGGTTTATGGTTGGACTCAATGATCATTAAGGTCTTTTCAAATCTAAAAAATTCTCTGGTTCTATAATTCTATTGGAGCTATTAACAGCAGGTTTCATTTTGTACATAATACTTTTAATTAATTTAAGAACTTGAACAGAAAGGATTTAGCCTGTCTCTTCTCAAAAAACCCCCAAACATTCAAAATTCAGATATACATCTTTCTCAGTTTTGGTTAAATAATTTTGACCTAAGAATTTTGACTTAAATTTCTAGATTTGTTATACTAAATTCACATATTTTAAGTAATACATAGCAAGAGATTCTATTCCCTGGGGAAAAGTTTTAAGTTGTTGAAACACTTTCAACTCCAAAAATTCTGGGATAATTAAAAAATTTTCCTAAACCTTGGCCTGTGTTACATGCTTTTGTTTCTGCGTAGAGTGTTAATTTAATTGTTTAAATATTTTTATTCATCTACAAAATCCAATACCTTTCTTGTTTTGAAAGTGAAAGATTAAATTCCCTTAAACTCCCTTACTTCCAGAATCTTTGGCAATAGTTTCTTCCCATCTTACCACACGGACCAAGAATATTCATTGTATAATTCTATTCGCCAACACATGGTGAATAGAATCACAGTCTTTTAGAAATACCATTTTTCTTAATCAGTGTGTCAAATTATTGTGTCCTTTTAAAAGTACTTTATTTTATGCTAGGACTACAGATTTTAAAATCTTTTCAAAATGACCCTTGTTATGAAGACTAAATAGACAGTAGCTACACAATTTAAAGCCACTTATGTCTGAAGATTTAAAACCATTCCTTAATAGAAAAAAAGTAGAAAAAAGACATGATCATCAAAAGATCAGTGAGGTGACAACATACTTCTACAGGAGAGCCAACTTAAGAGTTTAGGACCCTTCTGTGCAGAAGAATGGTAACTGAGATGAAGTATAACATACCTCTGGGAAATCAATACTGATGTTAACTGTTTTTTCCAATACGATTATCAAATAAAAGCAAACAAAAAGCCCTCCAAAAACAAACAAACAAACAAAGTACTTGTGTAAACAGGTCACAGTTAAACTGAGACAATCACATAACCTTAACATAGTTAACAGCATCTAATTTGATTGACATGAAATAAATTATTTGAACGTAAGCAAATGCTCTGACTTGGAAAAACCTGTTTGATCTCATGAAAAATACCATCCACACAAAATGATAACTCCAGTACCAACTTCCTACTGTTAATATACTCCACACCATAGTGAGGAGATGGAAGTAAGTTTTAAGAAGGTGTCACTTCACTGTTAGCTCTGTGTTCTGGAAGTCAGAACTTGACTGATAGGTTTGAAAACTTATCAAAAATTCATGGAATAAAGCCTTCAAAAAATAACCTTCAGCTTGTGAAATCCCTGAGCTGTGGACTGCCACATGCCAGAAAGTTTCTTTTTATGCTTGATCTGTTCTTATTTTTCCTAGGCATTTTTGACTGGCCACTATTAGAGACAAGGTATCAGACTAGGAGGTGCTTTGATCAACCTGAATATAGCCGTTCTTTTGTCTTGTGCAATAAATTAACATTTTGAGAAGATTAAGATTTTTTTTTAAAAATCTTTATTTTGTATATATCAAAATACCATCAATTTACATTAGAAATTACTAAGGTAAAATTATATATCCTTATTTCCTTCTAATTGTTGCTTCAGTAAACACCAGTATTTAATTGTGAGAATTGTTGTTGCATTTCCTGTGATGTGAACAGAAATCTCATCTGTTACCAGGGTTCAGGAGTAGGGGATACCGGCCACATCATAACAAGAATGAAGCTATTTGTTGATAATTTACCACTAGGAGTAAATCCATGAAAGTGAACAGTATTGCCTTATTGTGAGGGATGATAGATTGCACTTCAAAATATCAACTAGGAAAGCAAAGCTTTTCAAGACAGAATTAAAATTATTGGAATCTTAAAAGTTCTACTTTTCTTTCTGAGCCATATTTAGCCCTTTGGTTTTTGAAGTATTAAACTATTTATCATGTAAGATGTCTCACATCCCTAGTGCATCTCTTTGGCCTTTTGGAAAATAAAAAATGGATTCAGGGAAAATATTGTTAATAAAGGAAGGAATAAAATGATCACTTCACACCTCAACAAAAATCCTTTACATAACCTTAACATAGTTACTGGATCTAATTTGATTGACATGAAATAAATTATTTGAACGTAAGCAAATGCTCTGACTTGGAAAAACCTGTTTGATCTCATGAAAAATACCATCCACACAAAATGATAACTCCAGTACCAACTTCCTACTGTTAATATACTCCACACCATAGTGAAGAGATGGAAGTAAGTTTTAAGAAGGTGTCACTTCACCGTTGACTCTCTTAGCTCTCCTTTCCCTCTCCCCAGACATATGACAGGGTTAATTCCTTACAAATTTTCTAGCAATTCATATGCAGTTTCAACTGTGTAAAATGGCTTTACTTGAAAATTAAATGTAATACATGTACATTTTAAAATCTGTACTGACTGATAAAAAACAATCAAATGCAATTGTCTTCTCCCAACTGGAAAACAACCTTCACTGCACTTCAGTTTTACTTACTTACAACTAACTACAGTTCTCAATTTTTAAAGCACTTAAGTCTAAAATCTAATGAAACATCAGAGTAAAAAAAACCCAGGATAACTAGACTGACTTATCAGATCAGTTTGCTGTTTTCAAGTCTGCTACTAGTATATCTAATGTGTTAACAGATGGGAAGAGGAGACAAAAATCACTCTTGTTCCTGCTCACCATTCTTAAGTGACTTTTAAAAAACCTGAGTGTAAGCTAGCTTAGCTGCCAGGGAAAGCATCAATTCCTTTGAACATCTAATGACTAATCTTTCAATTTGGAAGTATTTTCCAAATAAACCAATGACCTTTTTCAGTTTAGCTGTAAGTGTTAGCAATATCTGAAAGAGGACTTTTTTTCTTCATCGTTATTTAAAAAGCATACTCAAAGTTCATAATTTTGTTCTTGAGAAGGGGGCATGCAGATGGTTGGAAGCTCAGAGAACAGACTGAAAAGCAAAGCAGTCTTTAAACTGCATGTACTAGGGAGGGTTCGAAAAATACTGAAATCTTGAAACCATGACACCATTGCAAGCTAAACAAAACTGAAATTTATTACCAAGAGGTGGCCAACAAAATGAACAGACTCAAAAGGGAGGAAGGAAGAAAGAAATAAGCCCCCAGCACGACCTCCCCAGTTACCCAGCTGTTGCCCATAAAGCTATCTTACCGACCTAGCATGCCTATAATTACCCATAGCAGTTGCATCCTTGGAGAGTCAGTAAGTTCACAAACTGGCAGGCATCCCCGCCAAAGGCAATGTTGTCCTTGATGTGAAGCTAGCTCCCCTCCAAGAAAGAGCTATCTGCTTTTATACAATTAACTGAGTGATCTCAACCTAGGCAGGTGTGGTCACCACCGCCCAGCCAGAGGCCCTCAGTCCCATCCCCTTGGTTATGTAAGTGCATCTCTTCTGCGCACGCATGGCTTTTCCAAATGAGTCTGGGGGCATTACTTCATCCTCTCTTCCTCAGTCTCTCCTTCGAGTGACCTTGGAGGATGATTAGCCAATCACAGAACAGCAATTAAAATAGTTTATACAAGAAGCTCTCTCTCCAAGGACAAGGTACACGTTTATCAGTACTAGTTTTCTCATAACTTGGCAGGGAAGGAACAAAACTTTTATAGTTGTTTGGGCCAAACACAGACCAAAAGTATCAGCATAAATCACCCTGACACACTGCCCAACTACTCTCTTGCTATTAGCAATTTTATTAGACTGGCCACTTTCACATCACTTTAAGAAAACTGCGCAGTTGTCCTACTTAATCTGACTGATCAAGAATTGTCAGATCTGGGAAAACAACAGATCACATTCACCACCACAACATTTCAGGTGTGACTCATCTATGGTGTTCTTCCATGCTCCCACTGTCAGGCAAATGTTCAGAATAATAGTCCATTATCTCACTGTAGGAGAATGAAAGTTGTTATGCATCACACACTAGTCATGCCAGCAGAATTTCCTGACACTGTTTCAGCAATATTGGCCATATAGCTTGCTTTGTAAGCTAGTTTCTTGTACTAACACTAGTATTGCTTTCAGCAGTACAGTTGCATTTACATGGGCAAAGGAGCCATATTGAAGCAATTAACAGCCTAAGAATTTGTACAAATCCTTCTCCAAAAACCAACAGTGAATTTTTCATTAGGTCACCTACCAGAGGTAATACTTACTTGAAGTCTGAATCTTCAACACAAGAAATTAGGACAAAGTAGTCTTTCAACAGTAACAAAGAATCCTTTTATTAAGCTCAAAATGGGACTGAAATGCAGTGTCTACTTTTTAATAAGTTAACAGAGGTTAATAAAACCATGCTGTCAGCCATTAAAACTGCAAAACAGTCCCAGCTTGATGTCGCAATTTTTAAATTTCATCCCTCTCACCCTCATCCTTTTTATTTAAATCTAATTGTTTTTTATGTGTTGGAAACCTTGCTAACACAAATTTTCCAATGAAGTGAAATACAGCCATAAATTTGTTTCCAACAAGAGGATCTTCAGCTCGCTTTTTAGCAGCAAAATAGAAACATAACAAAAGAGAAAGATCCAGGTTTCAAGTGGTTAGAAATATTTTCATTACCATCTTTGTTTTCAAACAAAAACTGCTCATGCTTAATTCTGAAAGTCAAACCTGTACAGCATTTTCTCCATACTGCTTTACAAGATTATAGCTATTTACAACATAGATGTTTAAAGAATTACTGCTGATCATAAGGCATGATACAAAGCATACAAAAAGCCTCTAAAAATATTATTGTATTTATTATTTTCATAAAGCCAAGGACATGTTCACATATGAGGAGAATGACAGTGTTGCCACAGAAAGATAAGGTTAGACAAAAATATAAACTGAGTGTTTGGAAAAGTAACATCTTAAAAAGATATAAGGAAAGCCTGGCAATGATAAAGGTAGATGAGAACAGCAAAATTAGTTAAAAGATGGAGATAATATTTAACAATGGAAGTGCAGAGGTACCAGGTAATGTGGAAAAAGCCCCCACAAGAACTCTGCTCTATAATATTTATATAAACCAGAATTGGTTTTGCTCAGTTTTATAATGTCTAATATTACATAACTACAATGACAATCATTATATATAAGAAATACTGTTCTACTAAAATATGATTACATAATTACAAAGGAAAAGATCTTTTAAAATACATATTTTTGTATCATTAGGTATTAAAAAGTGTAGAAAACACTGCAATTTTCATTTGTATCAATATTACAATACTAGAAAAATAAAATTGGCAGCATAGTGGGAAGTGTTGATATATCTTAGCACAGTATGTGTCAGGCTTGCATAAATGCTGCAACAGTGGTGAATACTTACATCCTAAGTTCAATGTGCTTTGCATGTGTAAAATTCCCAGCACACACAGAGGAAGGCTACAGTGAATATGCAGAGGTCTGCCACGCTGAGAATACATTAAGACCTCCATGCTATCAAGCAGGACTGGCACACAGTATGTGTGTATGTGTTGCAAACACTGTTCAATATGCATAATTTGGACGTACAACTACTTTTAACCAACTCTAAATGTTCAGCGTACTAAGCATTTGATATATATAGCACTGTTAGTAACTTGTGTCTGCTATATAGCAACATACTGCTACATGCTTGAATTTTTATATATGAGTAGGACTGCTTAAGTTCCACTGTATTGCTGATAAGAATTATGCTTAAAAATTTAAAACCGGAATGTACATCTATGTGATTTGTTGAATTAATCATGATGCTAAAAGGCAAATTTTACATTGTATGCTTGTACTTGTCACTTCCTCAGTCAACATATTCATGTATCTGTTGGTTCAAACTGATTTTCTTAAAATTCTACTTTCTACAGGAACTTAAACTGTACAAATACAAAGTATTGTCCCTGAAATTCAATCTAGAAATCCATTAATGCTATAAAAGTCTTCCTCAGAGAAATATTTGTTCAGGTACCATTTAAGGAATTGAATGCCTCTTTTGTCTTTGCAAGAGATTAACAATTAATTTATTAATGGGTTCTGATGTGAAAAGATTTCACAGCAAGATTGGTTTAAAAAAAAAAAAGAAAGACAAAGAAAAAAGAAAATCAAACTAATATGTCCTAGAAAGACAAAACATGAACACAGATGAAAGCAGAAAAATCTTTAAAAAATTGCAAATTAACAAACACTATGAATTTGCTTGCTTAGTGTGTATTTTACATTCTTTGTTTTAATAAATCAGCCTTCAATCGAGATGATCTGAGATAGTTCAGAGAGTAAGAAAACTTTTCAAATCAAAATTCATTGCTTTTCCAATCTTAAAATTCAGTTTTGGATGACCAGTGGCTAACAAACATCATTGCAGTCAGAGGAAGAAGTTAAATATTTCAAACAATTGTACTCCCATGGTTTTAATCTGCTGTTAGTTTTAAAAATTATTATATGATTTCTAAAAATTCAAATATCTATTTTATGGTAGTCAATGTTTTGCATTGAGTAAAATTTTGTCAATAGATTTGTCTGTGTTAAAATGCAAGGAATATCTTAAGGCTTACATCCTGTAAAGATTTAAACAAACATCAAACCTATACTGAAGGAATATATTGGAATGCATAGGACTTTTCACATAGTAACATTTTGCATGCACTTAAATAGTTTTTAGAAGAGTGGTTTGGACTTTCAAATTAGTAATTTATTCAATGTAAATGCCAATTTGGAGAGAACTGGTTTTGAACTGAACTGTTTTTACATTACTGTTAGGAAAAAACCCCAAACCTTAATAACTACAATAGGCAAAACACATGTCTCAGATTGGAACTCAAAAAAAAAAATTAAAAAGATCAATAATCAGCCTTAAAAAATAAAAAAAAAAGTAAATTAAAAGCTAGCCTAATCAGGCTGGCAGTTGAAAAACTTTTGCACTTAGCAAAAAAATCCTGCTTCTTAGCAAAATCTCATGGTTTGGCAGATTTTTGCTCTTCAAGTATTGACATTTGATATAAGATAGACTTATGAATTTTTTGTTATGCTAATCTCTTCTCACTTAGAACTGTATTTCTAGCAAAATGTGCTAAAGTAGCACAGTGATACAACTGAAAGTGACCATACAAAATAGGTTCTTGATATTAAGTAAAAAATCACAAAAGCATCAGAGCTTTTTTTTGCAAATGATGTCTAATTAGAGGCACCATCTTAGTAGTTTTAATGAATTTTCTTTTTTGCAAGTAATTGCAGTTTTTTAATTGGGACTCATTCAAAGAAATTGAGGGACTTGGAAGTCTTTACCCAGGAACTCATATTATTTTGCCAATAAACAGTGGCTCAAAGATTTACAAGCAAGATAGGTATTACACATATTGCACACCTGCATATCTTATGAATTTTAATTATTCTGTTATTTTTGTAAAATTAAATATCTTATCAAGCTGAATGTTATCTGGGTATACTCAGAAAGTGAACACAATCTTAAGATGGCAATGAACATTCTGACTTCTAATGTAAAGGAGAGTCATGGTTGGGCTTCGTGAATGAAGATTTAGGAAGGCTCTATCCACGTTTGTTACAAGCACATTAGCTGGTGGCTAATGAGGTCAATACGAGATAGACATGTCCGATTGCAAAAGGTACAGCAGAAAGACTCCTACAGAGAGGAGAGCATGAATTTAATACCATCAACAGTCATTTGTGACTTTATTCCAGAATTTTTCATTTTAAGTACTGAAAATCTGATTGTCATTGGGGTGGAAGTGTGATAGCATGAATTCTTTCAAGAAGTCTTTTCCTTGTGTGAAGTACAGAGCAACAGTTCATGCACAATGCCAATGTGCCTTTATAAGGCATTTGGGGGCAAACATCAATGAAGATAGCATGCCATTGTGGTTATTTCAACATGATCTCTGCATAGTTCCTAGGTTTATTAAAAAAATTGCCACAGGTAATTCCTTCTAACATCTACAGACATGTTCAGTCTTTAATCAAATCTGCTTTCCAATTGATACAATTCAAATATTAATCACTCAGATATGTTATACAGAAATGTGTATCACCTGTACAGGGTAAACCATTCTAGACACTACATAATCCATCTTTGAAAGAGTTTATAAATTCTAATGGTCCAAACAAGGATGTTATATCTGGATAGAAATATAACAAGCTTCATGTTATACCCCGGTCTTAGGTTTAATTTCTGAATCATTCAACTTTTGAAGAATAATTCCGTAGACAGAGTAATCCGTGAAGCACTTATGGAACCTTAGTAATGCAGTAAAGTACAGTTTCAGCATCAGAGATATCTTTTTTCCTAAAGATAAACCATTAATTTGCTAGAAGTCTGAATTCACTTTTTCAGACAATATGCACATTCAGTGAAATGAATGTAATATCTCCAAACCTATTCCACCTAGAAACTAGATTTTCCTATTGAACACTTTAATCTATTAGTTTTCTCTCAAAAAATTTCAAAAAAATAAAAAAAATCCCCAGAGTCTATCAACAGTGTAGCCTCTATTGGCAAATTCAAAACACACCAACAGCTCTGATGTGCTGACAATTACTTTCATCGATTTATTTCCTAATCAGTGCATTACAGAACTACTTATGGACTCATTCATGTGTAAAAGAGACAAATTCTGTGTTTTGGTCTAAAGACTGAAAGCTTAATATTGCTAATTTTATTGGATGGTTCATCATTGACATATCCAATCCAGACTTTTTTACTAGAATAAAAAACCTCAAACATAACAGGCCAGATACCACTAAAAATATAACTCTTACTAAAAAAAATCCTGTTTAATGAGGCACATACACAAATAGATAATTGTTCCTCTGAAAATGGGACTTTCAATTTCAAGTTTAAACTATAGAAATCTAAAAGAAACTTAATTTTGAATATTTCTGGCACATGTAATGTTGGGGAAGTCCATGATGAAAAATACTGATACAGATGAATCTACCACTGCTTTGTGACAACAATATTAGTTTGCTGTGGATGATTGACACTGTTACGGTGACAGGAGTATTTCATGAGGCAAAAAGAGAACTTCTATTGCATTCTACTAAATAATGATGAAAGGATAGACACAGTTCTATAAGGATTAAATGGGTAAACTTTTAAAGCTCCTAAAGGAAGAATTTATTCTGTACAGGATAGGTACAAAGATGTAGGCTGAAATAAATGGCATATTTTTTTGCAAACTGAATCCAATGGATTATACTTCACATCTTCTCAGTCTTGACATACTTCTGTTATTTATAATGTCACTGAACAAAAAACCACTTGTATGGATATTCACTCTTATTTGAATTTTAGGACCTTAGAGCAAGAAATTTAGTAAGGATCCACCTCCCAGAAATTAATAACAGGACTTTATTCTAGACCAACACTATACTAACTTTGGATTAGTTCTGTTAGCTACCTGAAGGAATGTTTGAGAGGTAACAGCCAAAGGCATCACAAAGGCATCACAATCAAAGGAGGGAATGCACAAGAAATTCCTGTTTTATCTTGGTCTGAGATGTGGAATATCTTCCTTTTTTTTTTTTTTCTTTCTCTCTTGTGAAAGGAAGATGAGAGTCTACATATTTACCATTCTAGAGGAAACTGCAAAGTTAAAAATTTGTTATCATAAAGCATCACTATATTGAAAAGTTGAGTACTTCTGATATATGTAAGGTTAAAATTTCATATCCCAGACCAAACGGCCCAAGCTGATGCTTGTAAGCACTCAGTACACATTCCCCATGAATTTTATTGTCCCTGATCAAACTCTCTCCATACATGAAGAGATATCCCTGCAGTATCAACTCTATCTCCAGATGTAAAGTGTCTCTGGGAGATCTGCGGATTGTTTTAGAAAAGTAGAGAAAGCTAATTAAGGCAAGCAACCAGCAAATACACTCCCATCAACTCCATTTCACAATATCTTTTACTGTTACTTAGCCAGCAAAACTTGCAACTCTAATTCTTAGGACAGTTTTAGGGTAAGAAAGTTCCAGACTGTATTGCTGCATTGGAACTGTGCTATCAAGGATCTGCCAAAAGAACAAAAAAGAAGGATGCCCTGTGTAAACAGCCATAAATCTTTGGCTTAGGTACCATATATATTACAACTTTTAGGTTTGTCTACTTTCTTTAGATACATTTTCTTAATAAAATATAGAGACAGAGAATATATTGAAAACTGAGAAAATTCTTCACTATATAACTGTCCTTGTTAAAAAGTGAGTGAACCACCTACATTTATGCTGCAAAACTATTCAAAGATCTGAAATAAATTTAGTAAGTTTGGCACTGATCCTGCAGACCTCTTGATCTACTCACCTAAATGAGCAATCTATTACATTTAGTGAGAGTAAGCCTTCTTAGAAGTTAAATGCATATTCATCTTGTTTGTGCATTTGTACAATTATATAAATAAGCTGTTCCAAATGAGTAGCTTGTATGATATTTATATGTATCAATACAGGATCTGGAATTATGACAACAGAAATATTTAATCCTTTCCATTCCCTGCACTGAATAGCTGTGGGGAACATGTAAAGTGCCTCTTGCTTCACCTGGGTGTTTTAAAAATATGTGCATCAATAAGATCATCTCTTAATATAGCTAACTTGAGTTGCAGAGTAAAACCTCTAATTTCAACTTCCCTGGTTTAACAATCAAACTTCAGTAACTCCATTAAATGCTTCTGCCAAACTTTCACATCTGTGGAAACATATAGCCTCCCTGCATTCCTCAGACTAGTGTCAATCCCAGCTGTCAATGAAAGATAGGTTTTCCAGCTGTAAAATACAGTAAAAGGGCTCCTCATCTAGCACTCTCAGTAGACCAAAATCCTGTCATGGAGAACTCACAAAATCTTGTGAAAAGTTATAAAACTCCTAATATACCACAGGGAACAATCTTCTACAGAGAGGAGGATTGGCAAAATGACCTTAACAGTTTATGCCATCTATAATACCTACAACACTTTTTCGAAGTCAAATGCAAGGAGCTACTTCCTTTTTTGCTTTGTTGTTTAAGAGTTAGCTTACTGGAAGAAAATAGAGAAATCATGGAATAACCAAAAGCTCTTTTTCAGTTCTAAAATGAATATCCTTATTGCAGGTCATGTGGATTACAGTTTATTATCTGTATTTCATAATATATGACAAACATGTGCACCCCTACCCCAAATCAATCTGAAATTTCTTTAATCTTTAATTTATCAACAGAAAAGGATGAACAGGTTTTTAGGGGACAGCAAACGTGTTATTTTGCATCTTCAAGACATTTTCATCTTGTTGAGTTGAAAAAGCTCTGCACTTACTCGACTCTCTTTTATCCTGCTTAGCAACACAGAACATCTATTCCATTATCTAAGAATAAAGATGAAATATTACACCTGTAATTTGCAAATAAACAAGGAAAGAGACAAGTACAAAAAACAGCTTTCAAAAACTTTGGTTTTCTAAAAGAAGGAAGAAAATTATCAAGAAGTTATTATGCACACTAATAGGCTGGTGTCTTCCGTACAAAAAAGAAAATTATTTTTCAATGAAGCCTGAATATTAATGGGAATTACTGAATTTACTTTTCATTGATAAGTGTTTTGGAACTGTGTGTGTAAACACATACTAAAATATCATTTTTCAAACATACATATATTCATAAATCTGTAATATAGCATGTGTATTCCAGACTTTTGAAAATAAAAAAAAAAGTTCTAAGCTGAAGGCTCACAAGATTAAATTGTAGAAAATTGTGAAAAAAACTAAAGCCACCTCCTCTACTTAATACACTAAAGAATACCATAAGAAAAGAGTAAAAAACCCACTGAATATAAAAACACCAATTATGAACCCCATCAATGTATACAAGTATTTGAAGTAAAGACGTCAAGAGGATGGATCCAGGCTCTTCTTGGTTGTGCCAAGCAATAGGACAAGAGGCAATGGGCAGAAACCGATGCACAGAAAGTTCCACCTCAACATGAGGAAGAACTTTACTTTGCGAGTAACCAAGCACTAGAACCGATTACCCAGAGAGGTTGTGGAGTATCCCTCACTGGAGACATTCAAGAACCATCTGGAAACAATCCTGTGCCATGTGCTCTGGGATGACCCTGCTTGAGCAGAGAAGTTGGACTAGTTGACCCTCTGTGGTACCTTCCAACCTGACCCATTCTGTGATTCCATAATTATAAACGGGACACTAATATGCTCATGTTGGAAAGAAAACTTCTGAACAGCTGAGTAACCTATTCTTATAACAACCTTCTAGTTGTAGTGCGGAGATAACCATGATTAGTTTTAGTGTGGCCACTTTCTACAAGAAATTACATTACATGGTTTGAAAGGATAGATAACAGGGGTCTCATTAAAAAAAATGTTTCACTAGACCTCTATGTCTATGTCCTTAAAATAATGCAATGTTTGAACTTGCCTGCAAACAGAAAGCTTTCTGGGAAGAAAAATGAAGTGTTTGTTAATTGCATAGTTTTTCACAGATAATCTACTTATTGACACTTTTTTTCTCATATCATATGCTCAAGCTCGCCAGTCTGTCTATCTTCTCTCACAAGATACTCAAAACTGGCCTTTTGTTTCTAGCTAAGTCTTAAAGAAATTCAAAATTAAAAAGGAATGATCCCTCTCTCACAAATTGCATAATTACAAAACCAGGCTTCAGTCATTGCTTCTGGTTTTGTTCATCCCAACATTTTTCAATAAATGACTCCTCTGGAGTTTATTAAAATCACAGAATTATAGAACAGTTTGGGTTGAAAGGGACCTCATCCAACCCTCCTGCCTCAGGCAGGGACACCTTTCGCAACACCAGGTTGCTCAAAGCTCCATCCAACCTGGCCTTGAACACTTCAAGGAATGGGATATCTACCACTACTCTGGGCAACTTGTTCCAGTGCCTCACCAGCCTCACAGGGAAGAATTTCTTCCTCATATCTAATCTAAATCTACCCTCTTACAGTTTAAAATCATTTCCCCCTTGTCCTCTCATTACATGCCCTTGTAAAAAATCCCTCTCCTGCTCTCTTATTATTATTATTATTATTAGCATTTTAGATACTGGAAGGCTGCTATAAGGTGTTTCAGAAGCCTTCTCTTCTCCAGGCTGAACAACCCCAATTCTCTCAGCCTACCCTCATTGGAGAGGTGCTCCAGTTCTCTGATCATCTTTGCGGTCTTCCTCTGAACTCACTAAACATTAATACATATGTTCCCATTAAAAAACAAGAGAAGGAGAGAAGGAAACCAGAGGCACACTTGCTGATCTAGCTACAGTCTGAATAACCATCTGGCTTTCTAGTGAGGTACTAACACATATCGTTCTCTATCCACAAACTTTGTCACAGATAAAGTCCTGGACAGGGTGGTCTCCTAGCATTTCTGAAAATTATTGAAAGTTAAGTGAAACTAAACTGATAGAGAAGTATTTAGTGGTGGAAACATAAAACATCTCAACATCAGAGAGACTACTAAGGTCATAACACACAAATTGTACCATTATATTATTAAAAAAGAATACTCAGCAATTTTCGATCACATCCTGAACAATAAATAAGAAGTATGTTTTGTGAAGACTGATTTTTCAAAAATAGAATCAAAACCAGATTTTTGGGGAATTTTTACTGTAAATTAATAGAATCAACACACCCAAGATATAACTATTATAGATAAATTATAGTCAAGATAATACAAATTTGCCAGTACTTTAGATAAAACCTGAGATTCTGGGGATTAGAGAGATCTATTTAGTTGATTGCTAAAGTACACTCGTTAAAAATGAACAGTGATGATAACCTTGGGAAAGAAATGGGTGATTGTAAGGACTTTAAGAGCACAGTTGCCTGTCTCAAACACTGACAAGGCCATAAAAGGAACTTGCCATAAGATAAGCCACCACAGTGGGAACTTGAGATAAGCACAGAAGGGAGGAATTTGTGACAGGAAGGTGCTAATTCCAGGCCTGGCGGAGGTGAGATCTGATTAGTGCATCCTGGTTAATGCACCCAGACAAAAGTTCCCACTGGGGCAAACTGTTGGAAAGGAAGCAACTGCTCATACACATATCACCAGTCAAACAAAGACCACACCAAGTTTTGGGACAAATACTGTCTGTGACCACAACGACCACTAAAGCAGCCCCAGACTCATTTCTGGGGCCTTCCACCAGAGGACTGCATATGATCCACAGTGTTAAAACTCTATTCCCTAGGGAGGTACCTTGGTGTTCCCACCTGAACTTGAACGTATATTAACATGTTGAACTCTTTGTCTGATGGGCTTCCCCCATTGGTCAAGATTACGACCAATTACTTTGACAATTACTTTGACATCTAAATTGCAACAGTCAAGTCTTGTCGCTGGATGCATGTGTGGTGATATCTTTCCTCTCCACTATCTACTCTTATCCTTTCTTTCTCCTTCTTTTTTTCCCTTATATATTAAGTAACAGCTTTATACTTCTATATTGTTATACTACTATAGATAACAACAACCAAACTGGTTACAGATCTCTTTTTCCATTGCAACAAATTTGTTAAAAATATATATATATATATATAAATATATACACACACTGGTCATTCAGTGTCATTTCACGGTAATCCACCCCAAGAGATCTATTAACAAGAACCTCAGTTACCCTGTCTCAGTGGCGGGTCATAAAAATGATGAATTATGAATTAAAAAAGGAGAAAAAACAGGTCAAAATATTAAAGATAAAAACTCAGAAAAAAGAAAAATAAGAACACAAAGAAAGTTGAAATATTCACAGGGTGTAAGAGCAGAGAATAAGCCTTAGAAAATTATTTGCTGAAATATATTTTGTACTTTGTGTGTATTTTTTTTAACACGTAATTATGCTTTAATGTACACGTATAACAAACAATACTGCTAATGGAAGATGCACACACGAAGAAATCATTAATTTCTACAAAACTTCTTTCTTACAATGACTTAAAAAATTTTGACTACAGTTTGCTTTTTACCATAAATTAGAAACTATATTTGTATGCCAGTTTAAATTTAGATAACGCAGCAACCAGTAACTCTCACATGGTATGGAATAGAGCTATATATATAGGACGTGTTATATGTGAAGGCCTGGGCCAAAATGTAACCATACGCAAAAAAAGGCTTATGATGTGTGGACCTATGAAAGATAGATTGGCCATTGAAAGAGCCATTTAGAGAGCTCTGACACGTGGAATCAATAGGATCTGTGACAAATGAGGGTAAATGCTTCTCTAACTATGTATGGTAGCAAAAAAAAAAAAGCCATGTAATCAGCTAGGCATTTATCAACCAGCAGTGTTAACTCCTTTACAATACCTCTTTTTTAAGAGAACATTCCAATTCAAGCAAATACTTTGGAAAGTTAAGTTTCAAAACAATATTTATAATAGAAGTGTTCCCAAGAAGTTTTTTCTTTAAATCACCAAGAGGTATGATGCAAAAGTGATTATGCGGTGGCCAATGATGTGCCTAGAGTAGAGAGGAGGGCACACAAAACCAAACTTCATAGTCCTCCATGGGAAATGGCAACATACATATTAGGATTTTCCTCTGAGCCAGACATAATATCTTCAGATTTAACACACAAAGAAATATTGTGCTTCAATTCTTAATTGCATTTTGTAGCACTAAAAGCACCACAAAAAGCAGATTTTGTATTCTGCTGATGAGCTGCCTGCATTTGTTGCACAGTTAACAGTGCTCTTCATAATTTTTTGCATTGCTCTCAATAAGCACTTGCAAACACCAAGTTTTTCTTTAAAAAAGCTTGCACGTAATTAATTCCAGTCTTCAAAATTGGTACAAAACCTAAAAACATAAGGCACAGACATTAAAAATATTCACTAAAAATAAGACTGGAAAATACACTTAACGTTATTGAAGTGCACTCAGAACTAACCAGAATCAAAACTGAAAGGACCTCCATTAGCTAATTCTATAAGCATTTTCTGTGCAGAATATGCCTAACCATGAAGGTGAACAAAACTATCCTGCAATTTTAATTGCTACTTCATTTTACCACTTTTTGGCAAGGTAGAAGGTATTTTTCCAGTAGCAGCATGTGGTTCAGACTCCACAGGCAGTTATGCTGTGAGTTTTGGAAACTCCTTTATATTGGGATGCTGCTGTTGCTGCTGTGTTGGATTGACATAACCGCTCAAACAGCATTTTATTGTCTTTTCAGACACGGAAATCTCAGGATGTTCTCATGTTTATATAGATATTTATACATGCATATATGGAAAAACAAACAAAGCTTTATATTATTCTCATACACTATTTAAGTTTAAATTTTATATTGCTAAATATCAATTACTATGCCAGGATAGGAAATTAATTATATTTTTAATATAATAAAATAATGAAGCAATCTGATTCTTCTGCTGCACTTCAGTTTTCTGCTCATTTGTTTCAATTTTTATGGTAATCTTGTCTAAAATAAAATTTCAAAATGAAACAGTGACTTCATAAACATAGATGTTTGTATCTTTTTAAGCTGAGGCACAGAAGAAATTGAAAGCACAAAGGATCAGTAGCCATTTCTGATACCTAATTTAAAATAGTATGAAAAAAAAGTCATTTCAATGAATATTGCATCAGAGGGCCAGAATAAATATTTGTACAGCTATCTGCTGCACAGATACCTGTTATAGTTCTCAAATGGCTATGGTGCAAAAAAATTACATTTTATGAACCACAATACTACATTATTCAATGAAAAAGAGAAATCAAATGCTAAAGACATGAAAACAGAATTAGCCTAATTTTCCTTTAGCAATAGATATGTAATCTTGCTAATTTACACAAAAGATCAAATGTCTGCAAAACCAGCCCTTCAGTTCAGTGGTGAACCAGGGAAACACCTAAACCTAAGAACTTTGTATGCTAAAGATTCTTTGCAGCTTAAAAAATATAAGTAGTATTTTTTGTCTCTTGAAAATATAGACTTCTGCCCCCCAAAAAAAACCAAAACCACCCAAAGCCAAAGCAACCAACCAAAAAAACCCCAAAACCATAATTCAACCAAGCAAAACAATAAAAATAAATACTAAAACAACCCACCACTCAGGGTCATACTGAGACCTTGGAACCTCCCTGAAGATACTCTTTTTTAATGGAAATGCCAACACTGTATATAGTACTGCTAACAGGTTTTTTTTTAATATAATTTATCTTCTCTGCTCCTCTTTTCCATTTCCAAATTGAGCCCTAGAGGCCTAAGATGAGTCTGTTGATCACATTTCTTGTCAACTAGCATTTTCAACTTGGTGTGGATTTTTAGACTGACAATACAATTTTGTGGCTCCTGTGTTTTCCTACTTCTGTTTTAATTTATCACTTGAAGTAAGTGCACTTGGGGGATACTTATCAAGTCTCCACTTCTCTGGAGGGCTACAAAATACAATTTCCATGTTTGCTGTTGACGGCCTAAATACAGTACACATGAAACAACAAGAATGGCCTTCTTAAGGTAGTGGATAAGATGTCCATAAAACAGTTGCTCTAGGGGCTACATTAGAAAAATAAACCAAACAGATTTTACATCAGTGGATTTAGACAATTTCTAAAAGATTTAGTGGAAGAAACCTGGGGTTTCTAATGATATAATTTATAGTCATATTCAGCATCTACACTTCAGCAAAATATTTTGCTACACACTATACCTACTTTACAATATTCCATAACTTTATTACTTTTAAAAACATGCAATTTGCGAGTTTTTTTTTTTAAATCTTTACAACTGCTTGAAAAAAAAAAATTAAACCAAATAGTAAAAGTGTTGTTCCTGTAGGGTTTTGCTATGAAACGTGTAACTATTGAAAATGTGAAACAGCACATTACCCAGTGTGTGGAGAAGGTACCATTCAACCTAAATTTAGGATAAGCTTCTGTCTTTTGCTGAAGACATTCACTCACTCATTTTGATGTTTCAATTTGGATTAAGTTAAAAGAATATATAAAGAAATTTCAGCTTCAAATATTGAAACATAGCTAAATTCTTTCTTTCTTTAAGCTGAGATTGCCAATATCAGAATGTAACTATTTCTCTTTCTTTCTTGAAGTAACTTTGTGTTTCATCTTTAATTTTCAGTGATTCAAAACTTCTGGAAGATGTGGCCAGACATTAGATGACTGTACATAGAACGAGGACAGTGAAATATTCAGTAAAGGTTACATAGGTTCCCTACATGCCTTCGCCTTAAGGTTGAAAATCAAATAATCAATACAAAGTCTTCAGCTTTACATCTTATCTTAGATCTACCTTAAGCAGTACTCTGACACAAAGTCATGGGTATAGAACTAGTTCAATATTGACCCAGATGGAAGAACAATATTTGCTGAATCATGAAGATTAATTTTTGTACCAACAAATTCTTCGGGAAACACCCTTTAGTAACAACTAAAGCAGTGGACAACAATCCTAAGATGTTACTAATAGCATAAGCCAATTTAAAAAATACAAAAGCTTTGCCCTTCAGAATCTTTTCATATTCTATTCTTCACTGCCTTTGGCACAGGAGGACCAGTGAATACATAGCAACATCTTTGTCTGCATACAGATGAAGAAATGAAGACTTCAGAAGTGCTGGGACCAAAATATCTTCTAAAGGGTAGAAAAGTAACCTGGATGTTCCCCACTGAGAGCAGCTATACTATGTATAAGAAACTACTATTTCCAATAGTTAGTAGAAATCTAGAATATTCTAAATACAATTATTAAACAGGAGAGGGGCACTGCCAGTAGATATTCTGTAACAATTTTTCTTAGTTTTCCTCATTATTTTTCAGCACATTTGAGTAAATTAATTTTCATATTGCTATATTCATTGAACTTTTAACCACACTAATTATGAAACTACCAGAGAAACATTATATGCACTGTTCAATGCAACCTATTTAGTGACTATGTCAAGACTTTAATTTTGAGTTACCTTTTTTGACTCAGGAATTACAAACTTTTCTATTCTGGAGATAGAATGATTTAATCACCCTTCTCAAATCCTGTTAATGTTGAGGATTTCTGGTAATTTTCATTATCTTATAGACTCTAAAACAGCAATGTCCATTTTATTTCAGAAATCTGATTTGATAAAACTGTGAGGTAACAGACTCTCAGATTCTCTTATGGCACAGTTACAAATCTCTCCTTAAGCTTTCCTCACCATTTTTCACATCCTTTCTTATTTACTTGGGGTCATTAACATAAGTAGTATCTCCACTTGTCAAAATTTTTAATTCTTCTTCCTTGAATATCAATTCTATACAAGAACTGGATATTCTCTGAGTTAAGAGGTGTGCTGGGAGATGAAATCTGCTTATAAGTGCAGAATAGAAAATTAAGCCTAGTACACTCAAAACTTCAGCCCTCAAACCAAAATAATTGATCTTCTCTAAGTTTTCTTTTGAGAAAATTTGTATTATCATTTTGACAGTTTGGAGATTTCTATTACAAATTTCTTTTTTATGGTTTAGAAAAATCTTGTTACACTTGTGGGCAAATTGTGCTCTACCTTTTCCTATTTCTGATTTTCTGATTCTGACTAAACATTGCCTCTTAAGCTGCTTGAGACTGAAACCATTCCTGGTATTCTTTCTTTTACTTCATGTAATCGTAGCTTAGTATATGTCCTTAAAAGCTCTGGCAAAATCTGTTACCTTAAATATAACACATAATAAACCACTACTTAATCATGTTACACCATTAAAATGAAATTCCTAGAAAAAGCTTTGGGATTTTTTCATATGTCATATTTACATTTATAGTTGTCTTTTGGGGAATCTAGTTTTGTTGTATCAGGATTTGATGTATGGAACAGAAACATTACTTAAAAATAAGCTTGCTGGGGTTATCAGTAATCTCAATCGGAAGGTAAATTAACTGTTACTTTTTTACTATATTAAATACGGGTATTTACTTCTTCCAGCCATAGTAATTTCCTGTGTAATTCTTAATAAAAAATAAGGATTGTTTTTTTCACATCTTTAAAAAGACAATGCTTTCCTAAATTATCATTATATTTGTACAGTAGCAGTAAGAGATTGTAAAAAAACCATAATAAACCTGACTAAAATACCCCAATATGTAGAATAATAGGAGAAGCTGCATTGTGTACATCAAATTTCAAAACATACAATGAAAGGAATGCCCTAAAAGGATTTGAGGTCCATCCAAAAAATTTTTTTACAAACGGATTCTATATAGAAATTAAAACATGTCTATTCCCCTCCTTTCTTCCTTTCACTCTGTGATAAAATGTTCATAGTAAAAGATCTATCGTCTGATTAGAAAAAAGCTGTGATACCTCTGCAGGTTCCCTGTGGTACAGCCTTACCAAAGCCCATACAGGATTCAACATCATTTGTCATCTCTGCAGTATACTTGCTATAATGCTCCTCCTCTGGCTTTTCTTTCAAACTAGATCACACAAAAAATCTTTGAATAAAATAAGAAAAACAAACTATTTTAACTGAGGAAAAATGGCACATAGGTATTAAGTGCTACATATAATTAATTGCTTTCCTCAGGTCATGTAAAATATTTATTCTGCATAAACAGTCTTTGATTCTTTTTTACTAAATTTTATTTCATCTAATTCTTCAACAATCACTTTTTACCTCTTAAAACCACCAAAAATAATGTTTCTGCCAAGTACTTTCCAGATGGTTTTATATTAGATTTCTAGATGACTTTTTCTTTAGAGCATTTATTGATTCCACACAATTAAATTGGGGAAAAATTTTACTCTGACATTGAGGGCTTTACTCATACATCTATGTTTTATTATAAAAGCCAACAACAATTTTACCATTAGCACAGAATCTAGACCACACTTAGCATAGAATTTACTCTTCATTTTGGAAAGTTAGAAGATTTACATGTGGCCCAAATAAGCCACCAATCTTTAATTCTGAGATTTTGAAAAGATTTATTTTGAATCTGTATCATGAGTCCTCCCAGATCCATCTCTAACTCCGAGATCATTTGCTCATTTTAAAACATAAGATATTTTATATAGCTCCTTTTTTCAAGCATAATACCAAAAAGTTATTGCAGACAACAGCAGAATATATTTAAGTAGGCATCTTTTGTGGCAAGAGAAGAAAATTGCAAAATTAGGAAGAAATTGAGGACATAATTACTATGGTTTATCTAGTAATAAATTTCAGTTCTAACATAAATTGTGGGGAAACACTGAAAACAATCTTATGAGCTCCCTTTTCGCACTTCTATCTGAATTATTTTATACAGTTCCTTTGGTTGCTGTAAATGTTGTGCAAGATTTTTCCCATTGCCTCACAACCAGTGTGTGTATACATGCATGCTTATACATGAATGATGTAAATAGAGTGCATAAACAAGAATGTTCTAACCACCTCTGTCTCTCTGTAATACTATCAAAATTCAGAAAACATGAATTACAAATGGTCATACAAGAGACAGAAAATCTGACTTGATTCAGTTTATTTTTCTTCATTATCAGCATTCTGTTCTCATTCTGCTAACCTTTTTCCTGTCTCTCTAAGCATACTACAACCAGGTGAACACTGTTCTATGTTGTGTTGTTGACAGTTTGTAATTGTTTGAGGAAGACAGTTCCATAGCAATGAGGATTACAGCAGAGGGCAGGATACATGCAACTTAATACCAGAAGTTCAATTCACATGAAATATCAAGGGTGATGTAACAATTTTGAATAAAATTCAGGTTCAAAACTTTCAGAAATGTAGGATTCATGAGTTTTCTGATATCAGTTATATTTAACTGTTTTAAAAGCAGTGACATAATTTTGGAAGAAAAAAAAAATTCAATACAAACAGGATAAAGATTGCTTGCAATTGCACTTAGATTAATCTGTCTTGTGCAAGATCATAACACAGAAACTAATTTGGGTATGCTTTGTAGAACTGACCACAAGATTTTCATAGAGATAGATATGTCCTAGAGAGAAAAAGATGAATGCACATAGGTTTTTTTTCTTGAAAGATGTATTATTTTACATAGGCACTTCAGATATACAGGGAACAACAACAAGCCATATTAATCTCACTACCAAAAACATAATTTCATTTCAATTTTATGATACTAGTACAATTAACATATATGTAATACAGTTATTTTCAAGGGAGAAGGTGAAATGAATAACTATAACAAGACTTCTATAGTTTTAAAAATATAACAATTTTTACCCTAAGTTTCTTAAGTAACAAGTTATTACATCAAGCCCATCTCAATGTGTAAGTAAAGCACTCTTCCAATTAGTCACTGATAAAATATAAATATTTCCTTAAGAATTGTAATAAGTATGTTTTGCATCACATTTCTGCATCCTTGTTATAGGCCTGTTTTTACCTCTGTGGGAAATAAACAGCTTTTCCTATAAATTGTATCTTCAGATAATTCTTCAATATATACCTGATGTATTCCATACAATTAAAAGAGGACTTGCAATTAAAAGGACCTGGACCTACAATTAAAGTGGACCTGGAAATAGCAAGTCTAGTGTAGACCAACTGTGACAAGCACAACCAAGTGTATGCAAGAAATCAAAAAGAAACACTGTGTAATTTCTGATCCTCCTTCTAAATGTTATTTCTGACCCTCCTTCTATTTAGCTTTAATAAAGTTATTTTACTTCACTTTCAATGTTACTTCACTTCAGCTGAAAAAAAAAAAGAAAACAAAAGCAACAAAGAAATCAGTCTAATTATGTTGGAGGAACCTATTTCCTCAGTTTACTCATGAAATCTAACCTTAGTGACTACTTGCTACTTATAAAAGCAATACAGTGGATGTTGAAATTATTTGTACAAGTAATTCTGTTTAAGAATTACATATTCTATTTTAGAACCTCTTGTGAAACCAAAATAGATGGTCAGATACCAAAACCCAGCCACAGAAACTCACTACAGTAACACACTTTACAGGGGATTTTAATTTAGTCTAAAAATAAGGAAAGTGATACCAATATTTACTGGTATAATCTATATAGTCACATCAGTTGTTTCACATAATGTTCCCACAGTACAAGAGTAAATGACCCCCAGTGCAGTTAAGGAAAGGAATTCAGGCTTACCTCACAGACAAGTAGCAGTAACTAAACTAAGCAGAAAAAGCACTAACTTTCTTCAAAGTCTTAAAATATGTTTCAGTTTAAAAAGAGCCTCCAAATGTTTAAAAGCAAAGAAACTTAAAACACTGAATTAGAATTTATGAAGGAGAAATAGGAACAGGACAGATACTGCTACTGCCTGAGGTGCAAAGACCACATCAGATGCAAAGGACTAAGAAAGAAAACTGCTGGGTTTTGGATACCTTTAAAGAGAGAATTTTTACAAAGCAGAGGCTTTGCTCTGTTTCCCATAGGTTGTAGGTTTAGAAAAAAGTGGTAGAAGAAGGGAAGAATCATTGTTCCTTATGACAGGAAACAAAGACTTAATATGGCTTCTCATTACTCCATATCCCACTATGATATCCAAATTTCTTCTCTCCAACTATAATAGCAAATCAAATTGAGGAGTTTCTGGCAACTCCAATTCTATTCACTCAAAAGATCTCCTTTAATCCAAGTTTTGACCCCTGTAGATTTTAAGAGATGCTGTTCTGTCCCAACCTGATGCAAATACTTCAGACGGAAGCAAATACTTCAGAACTGACAGAGTTTAATTTGAATTTAAAGTTCCTTACTTCATAATAATACTACATGGTAAGACTGTGAAGAGGTATATATAAAATTATAAGCTATATATGAATTATATACAGAGATAGAGATCTCATACATACCTGTGTATCAGTACAGGATTTGAGTGCTTAATCGGTTTAGAAAACAGCTCATACAGTTGCATCACCAGTACACATTTCAGTGGTGGATTTAAAAATAGTGTTCTTAGAAGACAAAAAAACTTTGCATAAGTTGTTAATTTTGCAATGAAAATTTCAACTGCAACCCCTTACACCTGGACTTCTGCCTGGTTAAGTAAGCAATACAGTAATGACAGTTTGGTTACATCTTGTATTATGTATGTCTATGTAGATTACTTCTTGTTTCATTACAAAATCAGCTGGAAGGAACAAGAAAAGACCTGAGACTTGAGAGGGGTCAGTTGACGGGAGGGTGATGTGAATTCTGAAGAAAAGCACAAAAAATTTCATTCAGGAAAAAATACCACAACCAAACAATACATTAACAGAATGGAGTCCTCCACCCCCATCCCCAACTCTTCTCATTCTGTCATTCTTTTACTGAGGGAAAGAAGCATCTTTGTGGCTTTCAGCTACAATGAAAAGGGATATTAGGTGAACATACAAGAAGGACTATGGAGCCCATGTGAGTATTCCATCTTCCTGCAGTCCACTACCTTTGCTACTTGATAAGGTGATGAATACAATTTCAACACTCCCCTAATAGGGAGAGAAATTCTAAAGGAAGTAAACCAGGGGAGAATATCCATAAATCTGTGACAAACTTAAGTTATTTCTCTGAAGGGTATGCACTTAAAGATCTGGAAAAAGGGAAACATAGTATCCACTTTTAAGAAGGTAAGCAAGGACAATCCTGGGAACTACTGACTTGTCAGCCCCACCTCTGTACTTGGGAAGATCATGGAACTGGTCCTCCTAGAAGCTTTGCTAAGACACATGGAGGACTGAGAGGCGATTCGAGAAGCATGGCTTCTCCAAGGGTAAGTCCTGCCTGACCAATGTTGTGGCTTTCTACGATGAAGTACCTACATCAGTGGATAAGGGAAGAATTACAGTTGTCATTCATCTGCACTTCTGTAAAGCCTTTGATATGGTCCTCCCCAGCATCCTTCTGTCCAAATTGGAGGCTGATGGATTCGATGGGCAGACTGTTAGGTGGATGAGGAAAGGCTGAGAGAATTGGAATTGTTCAGCCTGAAGGAGAGAAGGCTTCAGGGTGACCTAGTTGCAGCCTTCCAGTTCCTGAAGGGAACTTAGAGAAAAGATGGCAGAAGACTATTTACAAGGGCATGTAGTGACAGGACAAGGGGAAATTGGTTTAAATTGAAAGAGAATAAGTTTAGATTAGATATTAGGAAAAAATTCTTTACTGTGAGCCTACTGAAATAGGCTGCTCAAAGAAGTTGTCGATACCCCATCCCTGCAGGTGTTCAAGGCCAAGTTGGATGGGGCTTGAAGCAACCTGGCCTAGTTGAAGGTGTCTCTGCCCACAGCAGGGGGGTTGGAACTAGATGATCTTCAAGGTATCCTTTGAACCCAAATGATCACTAGAGCAGCTGTCTGATTGTGATGTCAGATGAGACTTGTGACGCTCCTAAAGCAATAAGGTCTAGGGCTGGAATCCCTGCTCACCTTACCTGAGGCTCAAACCACAGGCAGGAGCTTGGGGAGGAGATGCTGAGGCAGCACAAACACCCACAGTATAGGTTGAAGTGGGATGTTGATTGATAGCACAAGGCCAAAAAGGCCTTTAGAGAAGTCACCAAATGCTAAGGAGGAAGGAAAGATAGCAAGATACAACAGAAGTAGAAGGATTCTGTCTCAGTAGGATAGGCAAATGGTAAGATAGGAGCTGAAGTGGTGACATTCCATTTTGTGTGCCAAACCCTCAGCAAACAGAAGAAGTAGATTAGTGTTCTGTGGATACTTAAAGGGAAATCTTCTTTGTTTAAATTGTGAGGCATAAACATGCACCTCTCTGTAAGAATGGATATGCAACTTCCTCAAAGAACGTGCAGCATATATCTGTATAGGTATTCACACAAACATACACATATGAGACATAGAATATATCTTGTTCTGTTAGTTTCTAGAAATATTAATATATAAGACGCAAGCAAATCAAGAGACTACCCAAAATTTCACAGCACGTTTTAAAATAATTTTTATAATCTCTAGCTGTAAAGAAAAAAAATAATAAGATTATTCTACGAAGTGGGTTTTATTATCGACATGTTAGCTATGAGTAAATGTGCATTTTTCTTGCCTTGAAAATGTCTATATAAACCATGACAGAATATTTTACTACTAAATTATAGGTAATATAAGAGGTGTCTTAGAAGTAAAATAAAACCTCATAATCATTGTGTTATTGATTTACTGAGTTATGCACTTAAATATCTATTTCTTCATAATTCAGACATTATCAAGTTTTTTTAGCATATATAGTAGCACCTGTGCCTTGTCAAAATTAACTAAGCAATCTTTCATCTTTCAATTTTTAAAGAATGCACATCTGTGCAGACTCACACGAAAACCAACTGTACAGGACACAAGAGGAATTACCACACAAAGGATGGCACAACAAGACTTCTGCTGTGTCTTTTATTCTCAGAAATAAATGAAAGTAATTTCAGATTAAGCCCCAGTCTTCACCTTTTAGGAATTTGATTAAATTTATGTTAAAAATCACTCCTAACATTTTTTATTTGTTACTAAAAACTTTATCAACACTGACAGGCTGACAACATAGCTGACAAAACACAATATGCCAAAAGAACTGCAGGTACGTGACTCACCGTACCATAAAATAGAAATTAGTGAAAGTAAGAATTCTGTTTTAATTATACTTTCAATATATATATAATGTTAAAACTGATTATTTAGTTTATTTAAAAGGGTGAATTTGTGGGACATAATAGGCATATTACTAGAACAAAAGTCTTATGAGGAGCAGATGAGGGAGCTGAGGCTGTTTAGTCTGGAGAAAAGGAGGCTGAGAGGAGACCTTATTGCTCTCTACAACTACCTGAAAAGAGTAGCAAGGGGAGGGTACCAGTCTCTTCTCCCAGGTAACAAACATCAGAACAAGAGGAAATCACCTCAACTTGCACCAGGGGAGGTTTAGTTCGGATATTAGGAAAAATTTCTTCACTGAAAGAGTGGTCAAGCACTGTAACAGGCTGCCCAGGGAACTGGTGGAGTAACCATCTCTGGAAGTGTTCAAAAAATATCAAGATGTGGTGCTTTGAGACACAGTTTAGTGGTGAAGATGTCAATGAGGAGTTAATGGCTGGAACTCATGATCGTACAGGTTTTTTCCAATCTTAACTGTAGCATTAAACCTGCATTATATGGGAAAACTGTGGTTTAAACAGGTTTTAAAATGGCTTTTGGTGGTGTCTTTGCAAACACATGCTTCTTCTTCCCAGCACCCCCCCCCCCAGTGTTATCTTATCCATGCAGGAATGTCCTGGGAAGGTGTCCTGAGGTGCTTTCCATTTGCCTTTGTTAACCTCTTCCTGTGACTGGGTGTTCCTGTAAGCCCCTTGAGACTTCTAATTGGTTACTCTGTGAATCCTCCTAAACCCTATAAATGTAACATCCCCCACAATAAACGCTCTCTTGCCTCCTTTCCACGCCCGGTGTCCTGTGACCTGTCTCCCTGCCGGCCATGGGGCCACCTGCGGGGGGGGGGAGGGGGGAGCACCTTTCCCCTCCAGGCTCAGGGCCTGAAAAAGCCCTGGGATACCCCTGGAGTTTCCTTTCCCCATCCCTCAAAGCGTCACAATGGTTCTTCAGATGGAAACGGAACTAGGACTGGGCCAGCCCCACGCCGTTGGATGGGGAAAGGAATCCAGACTTAACAGTCTTATGATTTTGTGATTATTGTCTTGGCCACAGTGATGAAGTGCAGAGTTTATAATGAGGATACACTAATACTTGGAATGTAAAGATAAACCTATCTGTATGAACAGTTACAGGATTGTGTATGCTAGACAGGGTAGATGGAGTGGCATTTTGGCATAGGTTAAGACTAGAAAGTTTTTTTTACTCTTATATGACTACTATCACTTATCTGCAAATGGCTGTGCTGCGGTCAGAGCATGCAGAACTTTCCAGAACGGTAGGCAGAGAGAGCCAGACCAATCATAGCCAGCTGCCTGCAGCCAGGGGAACTTCAGTCAGTCAGACTCAGGTATTCACTAGCCAGTTGGTAACTGTGGGGGAATTTGGCAAAGACTCCATGAGATGGTGGGAGAGGCGACCAAGTGCTGAGGGTAATGGCCAGGGATAAGGTGGGGGTATTGCTGAGAATCTTAAATCTTCAGAGTTCCTAACAGCCTAACTCCAGGTTTCAAGGGTTTTATCTGAAGGTTTAGTAGACCACAAATCAATTCTTTTACTTAAAAATATAGGAGAAACCCCTAGGTTTTAGACTACCAGGCTGTCCCTGTCATAATACTGTAAGCAGTCAGGTAGCTGGGGTGCTCTGGCTGACCAGAGCGAGCGCTGTCTGTGTAATCTGACAGGAAACCAGACAGATTGCCACTTGAAGCTTCCTACCTTTCAGCAGAAATGTTGACATGCCTCCTTGAAGTATTTCATTTCTGATGAACAAGCACACACATACCAAAGGATGGCACTTCACTGAAAGCTGATTTCTTTAAAGTGTAAAATGTCATTTGGAAACAGTAAAGCATCTGCTGGGCAACAACATGCATATGAAGCACATATAGACGTTAGAAGTAATTGTGGACAATTAAAAACAAAAGAGAGAAAAAAACTGAGCTCAGAAAGTCAAGAGACAATCCACTTTCTGACTATTATTTTTCAATTAGAAAATCTTATTCTGTTATTACCCTCCCTTAACTCTCATTTTGTGTCATAGAAACACTGAGGAGCTATTCCTATTAAGTCTTAAGGCAGTGTCCATTTTTTTTTTCATGAAAGACAGGAAGGGAAAGAATATAAGGACAAAAGTTGATTGACATTTAAACTGCATTTGCAACAGTGCATGACAAGAAATGGAGAAGAAAAAGGTGAGCAAAATCCAGAAATGAGATTTTTTTAATGAAATTCAGAAAATATATCACTCCAAATACATGGTGAAAACTGAGATCTAAATAAGATGGGGAACTGAAGATAAAACCTTACACTACAGTTTTATCTTCCATACTCCTTTGCTCTTCTTAATCATTAACAGAGTAATATAAATTGCATCTGAGGAGGGGCTAGGTCTTTCTTCAACACAGGGGTTTTTTCGCACATCTCTGAGCAAATAATAATATGAGTGAGTGTAACTTTAGAATGGAAATAAATCATGATAGTTTACTGCTTTGCCTGTGTGAGTTTTCTGGGGGAAGCCCTAGGAGGTGTTTGCAAGACTAAAACCAGCTCTTGTGTTTGGAAGAACATCATAAAACAGGTCTGTGACCTCTGCTGGCATCTCTAAAAGAACACTTTATGAGGCTCTTATTAAGTACGAGCAGCTTGTGAAATGTTCTTCAGTTACAGCAGTGTATGGTTTTGCTGGGAGATAGCAGGGGAAAAGTCAGAAGATTTCATACACGAGGGCGTATCTAGTTCATGTCCTTCTATAATATGAGACCCAGTAAGTGGATTTCAGGCTGGTAAGGGAGAGTGTCTTATAGCAGTTTCATGTCACATCTTTGTGAGCGATGTCACAGTTAAAGAGCTTAAGGGATTTACAAAAGTAATAATTTTTTTAAATATCAATTTTACATTTTGATGAGAATGAAATTTTAAAATATCAGTTGGCAAGTGGATTTGTTTGCAGGTATACCAAAAAACAAAGCTAGGATTTATTCACCTAATTCCCTTCTTCCCAAGTTCCTAGATTTATTTTGCTTGGTAGGAGAAAATTATTTTTAAGCATTTCATAGTATTGGAATCCGAAACTTGACTATCAGCAAAAAAGGAACTAATAAAATTATGTAGCAGGCCTGGAGAGCAGGAGCTGGGAGAAACTCCTTACTCTGAGGAGCTTCATCACAAGATCTGTTAATATTTAGCTATGTTTGATCGTCCTGTCTCTTTCAGGAAGATATGGAAAGACTTTGTGATGATGTTGTTGGACGATGTAGAAGCCCCTTTGTTCTTTTCCCCCCATGTGGTCCTCACTACTGGAAAATATTAACCACTTGTGTAACTGTAGCAGAGAATTTTGTAATCTTCTAGTTAGCATAATCCATCCCCCGATTAGCAAAACCCATCCTCTTCATTAACATGTCCTGCCTCCAAGACCTTTATATTGCTAGTCATGTGTTCAATAAATATTGCAGTTTCTACCCCCGAATTGGGATTGTGTAGTTCTATTGACCACTTACAGCACAGCACAGCATTGAAGAGTTTCAAAAGTCCCCCTCATGGAGGACATGCATTTAACAAAAGTAGAAATTGATTTTTTTTTTGTGATGTTTTACAGTTTCAGAGAAGATTGAAAATGAAGACCCATTAATTTTTTTCCTAATAACCAATACCAGGAGATGTGCTTCAATGTTGACCATGTAACAACTCAAAGAAAAAATGTCCCTTTGAACACAACAGCACTATTCAGTATCTGATGACCCAGTTCATGTATTCAGGTTTTATCCCCCTTAAAGCAAGGAAACAACAGGATAGTGTGCTTTTAGTTTATAAAAACATATATGCTACTCACAAGTGGGATTTTGCTGACATGTTTGGATAAAACAAACCTTAAGAGCTTTTTACTTTCAGCATTAAGACAAACCTTTTTATTTTTAATATTAAAGCATTAATGTTGAAGCAAGTTATCCTCACAAGGAATTTCACCCACTGTAAAATCAGTCATTTGATGCAATATGACTACCTGAACATCACCTATTTGTAATATCTCTACAGAAATTCTTAGAAACAGCAATACTCCAACAGATCTTGAACTCTCCAGTTTTATTTTCTTGAGCTGGTAGTGGATATATGGTTCTAATTTCATTTTGGGACCTGATTAACTACATAGCTTTGAAGACACAGACAGGCTCTAGCCTAGTTGTCCTGTTAAAGAAATTTCCTTGATAAAATTGTATGCTTGTATTTCACCCACTTGTTTCACAGTGTTAGGATTGCAAAGATCACTGCTAGGCTTTGAAACTTTGCATTCACCATTTACGTTTGGGGTTTGTTTTTAATGTATTTAATATGGAATAAGGGGATGTACCTATCTACAGTGTGGTTTCAGACAGCAGCGAGACTGAGTATTGCTCACCAGTCCCAGCTAGACATATGTTTAACTGGTGAAACAGCCATGCTGCTTAGGTGAGCAAAATGGTTAATCTGTGTGTAGAAGTTAAAAGTTTTACATTCGTAAAAAAACCAAAAACAAATAAAGAAAAACCCCACCAAGCCCTGGATACTGTTCTTACTTGTTTCCTGATGGTTAAACTAATGGGTTGTCTGGATTTCTTCTGCAGCCTTGAACTTCTAGAGGATAAAAATAGCCTAGAGAAGAGGAGACTGAGGGGAGACCTTATTGTGGTCTTCAACATCATCACGAGGGAAGCAGAGGAGCAAGTACCGATCCCTTCACTCTTAGGACCAGTGACGGGACTCGAAGAAACAGCACAAAGCTGAGTCAGGAGAGGTTTAGACCGGATACAGGAAAAGGGTTTTCACCCAGAGGGTGACTGAGCACTGGGACAGGCTCCGTAGGGGAGTGGTCACAGCACCAAGCCTGACAGAGTTCGAGAAGTGTTTGGACAACAATCTCAGGCAAAATATATTTGACACAATGGATTTCTAGACAGCCTATTTTTCTAGAATTTACTAAATTATTTTAATTAAGATGGGCAAACACAAATTTTAGATCTTAGCAATTTTAAATAAAATGTCTTCCTTTCTGATATATGCCAAAGATACCATAAGATGCAAAAGTTAAAAAAAAAAAAAGCAAAAGTGGGATTTTCTCTGCCACAAAGCTTCTTTTTAGTTTCTTAGATTTTTTCCAGACTGTAATATTTACACATTAATCATGCAATACATTACATAGAAGGCATCTCTTTTTTTATATGTTGGTTTTTTTCATTTCAAAATCATTATGATTGCACACCTACACAGATACTGTTGCTATCCTTTATTTCTCTTCTTATGAAGTTTTAGTCAACATCCAAATTGATGTTGACTAAACCAACCAAATTTATGCAACATCCATTTGCATAAAAGCCTACAAATTCTTTAACATCAAAGAGAATTTAAAAAAAAAAAAAAAGGAATCTATCCAGAATTTGGAAACCTCATCAATAATTTATTCTTGAAACCAGATAAGAAACATAAGGTAGTTGTAAACAAAACTGAAAACATATTCTATAATCATTATTTTCCTGTGTTTTGGAAAAGGACATTATGGCATTCCTCCCACCACCAATATATTCTCGCTAACAAGGACAGTACAGCCTTAATGATCTGAAACTCGTTTATCTGGGAGAAATAAGATTCAGTCACACAAATGAATTGTTGATAAACTAGGGTCATTGAGCAAAAGATCCTGCAGAGTCTGTAAGATCCACAGGACAGAAACTCTCTCCTGCAGAGTCTTTCTTCTGAGAAACAAGTAAACTCTGCAGGCTCAAACATTTCTGTACACAAGAAACCAGACGGACTGAAGCAGTCCCGATGGACACACCAAAGATGGAGATAACTCTGTGTTTGGTTCTCGCAATTATGCAGTTAGATGTCTATTGTGTTTGGTTTGTTGATTTTTTTTTAATTAGTGCTGCTAGTTCATTTATAGATTTCATTTTACATTTCTTTAAGGATTCCTCCTATTTTTTCCCATTTGAAAAATTCTCAGTTGTACTAGACTAATAGGTAAAGATCTACATAAACTTTATTTTGCAATGCTTTACTCCAAGAGGTAAAAAGAGGTAAGGATAAGTTACAAGTCAGAATTTTTCTGTATTCCCTATTGACTTCTCTCTGTGTTTACTGTGTTTTTACAAGGGCAGCAAAGTAACAGTTCACCTGTGATAACAAGCACAATAGCAGCAGCATCTGTAAATGAATGAAAATGCTCTAGCAACATAAACAGTATATTGCATTAGGGTACAATAGAAAAAATATTCTATCTTAATAAGAATTATTTTCCTGTAATTTCAAATTATTTAGTTTTCAGTGGAAATAGAATTTTCCTGCAGGGGATATCAAAAGGTAGAACCATCTACTATTTTAATACCCTATAATAACAAAGATAAGTGAGATTTAACAACTCTGCAGGACTTAAGTTTATATCCTGCTTGGAAATTATAAAGTACAGTTGCAGGCAGCCCTCTCTTTTTCCCGTGGCTCCTATGAAAGAGTTGTGATGTTTATTACACACTGAGCCTTTTAACCACAACACAATGCATTTCTGATATTGTTGATCATGTATTTTAAGAATTATGTGTACCGAAAACATTAAGGACATTTTTTTGTTAGATTTAAATCAGTACCTACACACTGGGAAGCGAGAAGAAATAATTAAGGATGTTTTCCACATGTAGATTAATTAGAAGTGGCTTTAGGTAGCAAATATTTCAATTAAAATGGAAACCGACTGGAAATTTTTGAGCTTTTCTTGGCAAAATCTTTGCTCTTCACAGCTGACCCATTAATTCATATCAGTAGGAAAAAATCTCCCCAAAAGACACTATTTCTAATATCCTTTTTTTTTTTTTAATTAATTACAAGATTTTAGTGTGCCACAGAGGAAGTTAAGGTAATCCAATGTATTTTAGACCTGCCTGAGAATAAGTTGTCTGCCCAGCTATTCAGGTGCCATCTTAGCTGGCGCAGGGAGCAGGTAAGGCTTTGTCCCTACTCCTTCAGACTACTTCCATTATACAGCTGTGGAATCTGTTAGTTTAATATAGGCAATACTCTTTATTTTTCTTACTGGAGCTGTACCTCAGCTTCCTCATGGGCACTTGGTATACAAAGAGAAAACAAATGGAAAAGGAAGAGTGACAGCTCAGCTGGAAGGCTGGTGCACTCTGGCCAGGAAGGAAGCTGGTAGTCTCAGAAGGGAAGGGGAATTTAGACATAGTCTAGGCAGATATGTAAAATGATGGTAGGCTGAGAGTTGAACTGGGTAAGGGCAGAAGTTATGTGGAGGTGGAGCAGACTATACTGATTTGGAATTTGCAGATAGGAATAAATAACTGCTGGGCAAAGCATAGGAGGCTAAGGAGGAGGAGAGAGCTTTTGTAACAAAGCAAAATTGGCAGTTCCCAATGCATTTAGACAAGTCAGCATCACTGATTGTCACACATGCACACATGCACACACAGACAGACACATCTATACTCTAATGACATTTTTCAAAGCCAGAAATTTTTTTGTCCATCTACCATTGGTCTGTCAAGGAGGAGCTCGCTCTGGTGCATTTTATCTGAAAATCCATAACTGTGTATAGCATATACTAGTACAAAAGTGGCATTAGTTTTACGACAGTTCTTAACACTGACGAAGCTAAATATTGGGAGAAGTTGTTACTTTTGCCATTCTGAAGTGTTCCATATGATTTTTTTCAGTAAAAAAAACCTTCTCAGACTCAATTAATTCATTCTGAGTGAATTCTTAAAGAATGCAGGAGTGGAGTGCAATGGTTTTGGTAACTGTTTCCTTTTATTCATTTCAAAATATCTGAAAATGAAGAAAATAAACTACCTACTTTTTAGGATATTCAAGCAAAAATACTTCAAAATGGAAAAAAATAGTATGACAGTAAGGCTTCACCTCTTCTAATAATAGCAGCAATACAAGAAGCTATAAAAAAGTGTATCCTGAGACAGTATAGATCAGTGCTGTTCAGCAGCAGCTGACTCTTTGGGTAGAAATCAGTGGGAGTTATCCTGTTTACTTTAATGGATCTATGATTTTACTCCTTTTTCATAGTAGTTGCTTTCTAAATTGCTAGTTGCATTCACTTATCAATTTTCTTTATGTAGTACAGTATTTACAACAGCAGCATGTAGTAGCACGAATTGGGTTACTAACATCCCATTGCTCAGGAGGGTATTTGCAGTTAATACACTAGTGACACACAACAACGCTGTAGTAGAGTAGAGCTAACTATTTCACCAACATGGCTTCCCTCTGAAAAGGAGTCCTCTAATGTCCTACGGACATACAGCTCTTCTGCTGGCCCAGAATCACTGGTAAAAGACAATGATAAATTTCTACCTCAACTGCATCCAAGTATAGTGAGAAGCAAGAGCATTTGGACAGAAAGTCACTAAAGAGTGCCCTAGAAAACATGTCATTAGCAGAACTTGACTCATAAGGTTGGATTGGTTTTAAGTAGAAGAGAACATAGGCGCTAAGCCATAAGAGGTTTAACCCCTGACTAAAATATATGCCATTGCTATTTGTAAATATTGTTTACTTGAAGTCTGATCAGTTGTCTTGAAGCAACTGAACATATTTATAATATTTCCCTTTTCTATCAGACCTGTTAATTATATTTTCAGTTTATGTCTTACAGTTTACCGGAAATGTCCCTGGATAAAGGGGACATATGGTAAGTAATTCATAGAGTCATTTAGGTTGGAAAAGACCTCTAAAATCACCAAATCCTACCGTAAACCCAGCACTGCTGAGTCCACCACTAAATTATGTCCCTAAGCAGCACATCTAGATGTCTTTTAAACAGCTCTAGAGATTGTGCCTCCACCACTTCCCTGGGCAGCCTGTTCCAATGCTTGACAACCCTTTTGGTAAAGAAACTTTCCCTAATACCCAATCTAAACTTTTCCTGGCACAACTTGAGGCCATGTCTTTTGGTCCTATCCCTTGTTACTTGGGAGAAGATACCAATTTCCACCTTGTTACAACCTTCTTACAGGTAGTTGTAGTCAGCAATAATGTTCCTCCTGAAACTCGATTTCTCCAAGCTAAACCTCAGCTCCCTCAGCGACTCCTCATCACACTTTTGCTTTAGACCCCCCACCAGTTTTGTTGTTCTTTGGAAATGTTCCAGCACATCTGAATCACACTTGTGATCAATTTACAAGTGTCTATATTTGTGCAGATTACTAAGTTTTGCTTTGAGGTATAAATAGATTGAGCAAAACTAAAAAAAATTGTTACAGTCTTGTTACAGAAAGAATGAAGCATAAAGAAGAATCTATATATACAAACCAGGAAATATATTTTGTAGAGCTTCAGATTACGTTTTCTAGATGAACTACTAGCATCCCTGCAAAGTTTAGTGCTGACAGAGATTTGCAGTCGTGCTGACAATGCTTTACAAAATTAATTTGCTACTGCTCTCAAAAACTATTTGTTGTAAATGACCTTTACTGCTGAAGATGAAAACAAAGAAAGGACAGGAGGTAAAAATGTGGAAATCAAAACTAAGGTCAAATAAAACCTGCTGAGCATCACACTTTCAAGCCCGTGCTAGGCAGCAATAGGCTTTGTAGAGATCAGTATATAACCACATGAATCTGTGTATGGGATTAGATGGGTCTGATAATCGTTCTAGCATTTGACCTGAAAATTTGTTAAAGCAGATGCTCAAGCAATGAAAGTTTTATGTAAAAAATTAATCATCTCTCTACAGTCTTTCTATTTAAACCTAAATATATATGATATTATAAGATATATTGAAATTTTCTCTTTTACCTACTGGGTTTGTGCATGTAAACTGTGCATTTCAAGAAAAATAAGAGCACTGGCACTCATTTATAAACAAGCTTAAAATCATTGGCAGTAAGACCAATATAATAATATAAGTGCTTATTTTTCCAGTTCATACCTAATAACCTATAAGGTCATTTTCAGTCACAGTTCACTGGAGTTAATTTTAAAGCACAATATTGAAGTCAAGGTGTCTTCACAATTAACTAGGCATTAAATACAAATGTAGTTTGACATATATTGAGTTAAATATGTGCAAATAAACCCTTGAAGGTAAATGAGAACAGGCTTAATAAAAACTAAAACCAAAGTCTCTGTGAAGGTGTACACTCACATGTGCATTATTACATCTCAGTTGCTATTGGAGAGGAAGAAAAATTGCACCAAGTTTGTGTCACTGTGAAGGAGATTCAGTTAGAAGTTATCTTTTTTAAGTGATGCCAACATTTAAGGAATTTTAGCAAATCAGTTATCTCTGGGCATAGTTTACAGCAAGTTGTGGTATAGTAATTTATCTTCAGCAACATGCAGGAAAACAGTTTCAGCCAATAGTTGGGTATTTTCTGGGAAAAAAAGAACACTGTGTAGAAAGTCATCCTTTGAGCTACTATATTTTTTCAGATCCTCACCAAGAATAAGATGAAACAGGTTAACTGTTCCCTATGGCTAATGTAACTTAAACCTAAAGTCCACTATATATGTATTTAACTTTGTAAGAAATAATTTTCCCACTATATTTGTCTCCTCTATTACCATTACTGAGCAGAAGTGTCAACAGAATCTAGAATCACTAAAAAAGAGGAGAAACCTCAAGAAAACAGTTCTTTCTACACCAAGCTAATTATCTACATATTGTGCATAAGTTTTAATGCAACTGTATTATAAAAGAAATTAAACTAAACTTGTTAAATTTTACAAGGCGGGGAATTTTACTTTGATTGTGTGGTCAGTTATTGTTTTAGTTTTTACTATTTACTCTCACATTTTAGTGACTGGATAAAATGCTATTAGTAAATAAAACAGAATCTCCCCCATCTCTTTAATCAACTTCCTTATTTCCTGTCTCTCAGAAGAAAAAAAGTATTTCCTGATTATTAAATTTCATCTGTTTTCTCTTTATCCTCTGACATCTGGCTTAGAGGGCAATGCAGAAAATGGTGTAAGTTATTACAATGCATTAACTGTATATATAAGTATATATCTCTTCAGAGACCTTCAGTTTGTCTTAAGCACGTTTAATTCAATAAGAAAGCTTTTTGAGCTATAATAAAAATACAGCTAAATGGAAAGAGGTTTTTTTGTTTTTCTTGTTTGGGGGTTTATTGGGTTTTTTTTGTTGTTTGTTTGTGTTTTTTTGTTTGCTTGTTTTTTGGAGTTTTTTTTGTTGTTTTGTTTGTTTGTTTGTTTTGTCTCCAGAAAAATTTTGTTACAAACCCAGTAATCTTTCTTTGAAATGTTTTACTTTTCCTTTGATAGTTCTGAAAACAGACTTAGCTTGGCGAGTGAACTTCTGGGTCTAATTTAACTATGTTGTGAATTTGTGTGACAGTTTGCTAGGGTATAAATGAAACTGTTTTTAAAGCAGTCTCAACAAGGGAAGCATCAAAGAATGACGAACATCAGAAATGAGGTTGCTGTGAGGTTTGCAAACTGACTGTAAGAAAACTTTTCTACACTATTTTATTTCTACTGCAAAAATCTCATACATGCCTCTACTTAGCACATGAAAGAAGAAGAAAAAAAACGAACTTAGGCTGGAGGATTCAAAGCAAAACAATACTGTAGCTCCGACCACTTGTTTTGTACCCTAGTCTGAAACAGAGGTTGCTTGAAGACTAATGACTGCTGCAAGCTTGAAACCTCTGGGTAGCTTTACTTTTTCCAGTGTTTCCACAGGGTAGATTCCACTCCACAGTACTTCTAAATAAGGGTTATGCTTGAACACACAACTATGCATTGAGCAAGGGGTGACAGAGTAATGTCTAATGCATTGGACACATCTTGAAATATCTTTTTCAGCTGAATCCTAATAGTTTCGGGTGCAAATGCATAATTTGAAACAAAACACAGTAAGCAAGTATGAATACTGCTAACCTGAGGAAGCTGGTGGTATTTTCTAGGTCATATATGTAGTCACTGAATTTGTTTCATAGGTTAAAAATTTTGATACACCTTTTTATTTCCAAAACATGATAGCAGAGAAGCTAACCATAAGAAAATGCCTTTCAGCCGTAATTTGAATTCTACTGTATCCATAGTTCAGGACACCTTACCTCATCAAGGTAATAGTGACAATTTGATAATGATCTGGGGCTTGAATTAGTAGTGTTGTAATAGTTTCATAATGGGGGAATTTGATACCAAGTGAAATATTTGCTCTTGCAGTCTCTCACAGTGAAACATAAATGAAAAAACAGGAAAGAACCATAGCCATTCATGGATCAATGGATCACTTCTACCATTCCATCTATTGAAAATGTTTATCATATGTAACCATATGTTTCCAACACAATTCTTAAATTTTCAAAATAGGAAAATCATCAGAGTGCTTAAACATTGGAAATATGCTGCTTTTGATTCAGAATTATCACAGATTAGAGTACTCTATCTCGCTTTTCAAGATAGATGGCTTTAGACACTGCACTGAGGAATTAAAATGTCGTATGGATGATACTGGTGACAATAGAAGGAATAATCTCTCTACTCTGACACAAATAGTGAATCAGAAAATGATTTACTGTTTCTGAAAAAAACCCAATAGAACACTGCAAAATCATACAAGAGTCAAGAGTTGTTTTAAGCTGAATTGAAGCAGGACTTCCAAAATTCCTTTTTCATTCAAAGAGGAAATTTAATCTGCATCTCTTATCATTGTAAGAACTTTGAAAATATAAAAGAGGTTGCAATTCATAATAATACATTGTTTTACCTGTAAATATCTAGGGATATTTAACTATAATGCTCCATATATTTCTGTGGTCCTGTAACTGACTTCTGTTTGACATCAGAATGAACTGATCACTTTTAATAGA
>NW_020884876.1:9388714-9550114 GCF_003945725.1 Corapipo altera
GAATTTTGCCCTCAAACCCAGAAATTACAGCTAGCAAATTCTAGTTTGGCCCAAATACATGACCTTTGAAACACACAAATCCAGAAGCAAATCTACACTTCTTGTGTACTTCTTGTACTATCTTTCACTTTTTCTAGTTTCTTCCACTCAGATTCTAAACCAAGATTTCTTCTAAAATGTAATTGTCATTATATGAAACCACTACAACATCGGTTAAAAAATGGCAAAGGTATAAAATAAGTACAATTATGTATTTTAAGAATACAAAATTACATACAAATTGAAAGGATTAAGGTGACAGGTAAGAAAATCTACATTAGGATGCTCTATATAAAAAATATAGATCTGCTGTGATATATAAAAATTTTTAGTTGACCACAGGTATGACTAAATAACATAGCTTGTATGTAGAGATACAGTAATAGGTCTTGCTAGAACAAATAAGAAATAAAACACTTTTCATCCAGAATAATAGGTGAAATACAACAGAGTTTAATTTCATGTATCAGCACTTTTTCTAACAATATAAATGTTATTGAGATTGTAATATTGTCTTTTCACTTTTTTTTTTCCCAGCGAAGACTCTACTGGCAATTGTGAATGTATTTTCTAAGAAATATAATTTGATTTGCTAGAGTGCAAGGTCAACTAAATTGATGTCTTGCATCATATAAGTCTAGTAGTTTTTTGGGGGAACATTATGTAGCCTCTTATTACAAACAATGAAGTCTGTTTCCATTTTTTTTAAAATATGACTATTTAGAGAAATGTCAGAGAGGAAGACAAACATTTTTATATAAGATTGACATGTGCTAACTTATGAAAGATAATTTGAGTAGTCAGTAAATTCCTACTGGCACAAACGTGAGGAGACACTGGTCAGAAAAATCTGTCTGGTTTTCAGAATGTGTAACACTTCTCTTAGAGAAATAAAAGGGTCTCTCACTAAAATCTTAGCTGTCACATTACCATTAAATCAGTGCCTGCTAGCAAGCATGTTAAAAGGTTGTTAAAGGTTTTCATTGTAAGTACTATTTTTCTGAGAGCTTAAACAACACTAGCAGAAAGGGGCTCTGGGCTAAAGTCTGTTGTATTGCATATCTCTTAGACAGTATGTCTTCAGGCACCTATTTTTTAATTCCTTTACTGAGATAGGTCCTAATCTTGAAAAGCAAAGCTTAAGTGAAAGCAATGGGACAGAATCCTTAAGAATGCTTAAGCACTGGGCACACAAGGTGCAATTTGCAATCTGATCCTCCTTGCTGGGATCTCAGTCAGAACCTGGTTTCTTAACATCCCTTTAAATTGAATTGATTCAAGACAGCCACATTTTTAAGACATTTTATTTGGATTAATAGCTGATTTCATATATTTCCATGAGAAAACTCTTTATGAGTATTCCTGCATAGGCATTTCTCCATCTTTCTATTGTAAAAGAACTAGATATACCACTGATAGACTCATCTAACTGAATTATTCCCACTCTCCCCAAGAATAGCTCCAGAACAGCCACCATACAGGTAGTTAGAAACATAACCACCAGTATCAGTCGTGAAAGGAAAAACTGTGCATAAGAACAAAGGCCTTAAGATGTCACAAAAATTGAGAGAAAAATGCACCAATTAAACAAATGTTAATGAAGTGACATCCAAAAACAAGATGTATGGAAACAAGAGGAGCAAATACTGAGTATCTTTAGAAAATAAAAGAGATAGCATTGTTGCCTGAAAAAATACAGATTAAGATGTCAGATTAAAAAGGAAAAGCCACTCATTACCTATCCAAGCTAGTCCATACCAGAAAGGTAGGAGTAAGCCTAAATTACACTTCCTTTGTGCCACTAAATAAACATCAGTACAAATCACATGCCCTCAAAGTATGCATGAAATACAATGAATTGGCATTTTTTCAACAAAAAATTTAAATGCCATTAATTTTGTCATTAAAATTTTAAACTTTTTTGCCACCTCTGGAGACATTCAGAAACAGAATTCATCCTTCACAAGAAATGAGAAAATAGTATTTGACAGAAATAGTTAAATAATGCACCATCTATTTAGCAAAAACAGAATGAATGATTTAAACATTGACTAACTCTATGTATTAGTAATCTTGTATCTACAAGAATTTTGAGTCAACATCTCCCTTTCATTTCAACCATAGCTGTTGGAGTTCAGTATCTCTGCAAACAGGGTCATAAGTCCCTAATAGTAACTGGAAGTCAATACTTTGGATCATTATTTATTAAAATAAAAAGATTTCTAATGGCGTGTTATGGAATAATGATAAGGTAGATAGGACTGTTCTTAACTAAGGCTATAAGAAAGAACTAGTAGAAGACTTCCACAGAGCCTAAGATCAGATCTAAACAGAAAAGAGCTTCATGACAATGAAACCTTGTAGGCATACAATAGCAAAAGTGGTATTGAGAGCATGCTTCTCTGGTTTACTTGAGGAAACCAAGCCTTCAACATGTTAACTTAAACATTATGTATCTGAGCATAACTAGATCTGATTCTGATCTGTTTAAAGTTTATTGCTGCAGTCTCCTCCATACAGAAGCAAAATGAAGCTGGATGAACGAATTTTGCCTGAGAAAGGGAGAAAGATACTTAACAATGGAAAGAGAAAAGATTGTAGTACAAAAAAAGGCACAAATTTCATTAACATTTCACAGGTGGCAACTGCTGAGTTCAATAAGAAGCAATGCTTGTAGTGACCGTGCTGGTCTACTTTAATTAAAAACATTGTCTTCCTTATTAATAAATCAAATAAAAAAATTACAAAAGAAAGTAGGCAAATTCAGTATGTAGTGTACAAAATAATTTCTTTTATAATTTTATTCTTCTGAAGTAATCAAAGAACTTTTCTAAAATCTAGGATGGTTCCAAATAGTTTATGATTTTCTCTCTCACAGGGGCATCTATTTTATAACTATTAAAATTTATTTCATTTCATTTTATCCAATAATCTATTCAAAAAATTTAATTAATTTTATTGTGAAAACATAAATAAGAATACCTAGCATACATGTAATCTGTAAAGTTCAATAGGAAGGGAAACAATAAAGAGGTGTAGAGGTTAAGTAATATGTCCAAGGTCAAATATATCAGCAGAAGAAAAGTCAGACGTTCACAGATTAGCTGAATTCTTATTAATTAGCATTACATTGACATATTTTGTAAAACTACAGGTAAAGATTGCTTGCTGTGTAATAATATATCCTAATAACTCTCAGTGGGAACATTCACTTGAAGGAGAAAGGAAGTGATGAGAATGTGAATAGTAACAAATCATTAGAAAGACAGTATTCACTCAAGAGTTGTAAGATAATTCACAAATGAAATGGCTTATTGACTACTGAAGTATAAAGGTACTGAGATCTGGAAGATGTAAATTGCAGTGAAAATAAATTTGATTGAAAAGTTAAATAGCAGATACAAAAAAAGACAGTCTGCCTTTTGACAGAAGTCCATATTATTCAAGTTAGTATAAACTAAAATAGAAAACTCAAGAGTGGACTTTTGCAAAGACAGCTTGTGCTGTTCAACATTCATAAATGATCTGGGAAAAGGGGGTGAGAGTTGTTGAGAAATGTTCCTGATCAGAGTTATTTGGGTTAGCTAGGAAAAGGACAGACAATGTAGAATTTCAGAAATTCTGTACTCATAAGCCTGAGTAACAGGGAAATACAATTGCAGAATAAATGTAAATAAATTTAAAGTGATACACAAGTGGGGTGAGGGAAGGTGGGAAATTTAAGTGAGTTTGGAGTTGACAATCACTGTGGAGAAATGAGCCCATAGTTGCTTAACTGTTCAATATCAGTATTCATCAAGAAATTAAAAAGGACAAGCTAAGGTAGTAATTTTGAAATAGTATAAAACTAAGAACTTCTCACACTTCGAAAGTCACATGTAGCATGCAAAATCCCAAACAGGGCAACAAAGTTGAACAACACCTTCAGTACAGAGAGCAGAGTAGGATACTTCTCTTGAAAAGATCCCCAAACAAGGAATAGATGAGGGTCACAAATCACTGGTGGAGTACAGGGAAAGGACTGTTTACAGTTTGGTAAATCCAATGGAATGTAGATTCAAATTTAGAAGAAATCACATTCAGAACAAAAAAAGTGTAGTTCTTGATACATAAAATGAACAGGGTAGTAGACCTTTGCAACTTTTTACAAAGGTATCTATTCTAAGATTTAAATAGTTTTATGGGAATAAATTCATGGAATACAAAACAAAAAATCCTAATCTTAGAAACTATCTACATCTGATGAAATTTCATCAGCTAAAAATGCTGGAGGCTGGCGAATCTTGTTCTCATTTTTTTTCTGGATATTTATTTATCAGTGCCCAGAGAGAGGATGCTGTCCAGACAATTCTTATCCTAATCTGATATGGCCATTCTTATTTTGCTATGTTTCCCCTAGTCGTTGTTTTAATACAGCTTCCTGAAGTGGGCATGGATGCCTTTGATGCACCTAATTGTGTTGATGTGTGATACACAGAAAATATTCCATTCTCAGTTTTGGATTACTCTTGTAGGAGTAGAAAGGAAGAATAATCATAAAATGTAAGTGCTACTGTACTTCACTTGAAATGCTAGTATCTTATAAGTGAATCACTACAAAAGTGCAAACATGGAATCTCTCTGAAAAGTCAACAAGTCTTTCAATGTGAATTGCCCTTTGCCGTTGAAGAATATCTTTTGGCAACAATTGGAATACCAATGAGATTAAACATACTTCCTCTAAAGCTTTTCAAATGAAACAACATGGCTTTATCATAGCATTGAGTAGTAACACTTCATTTATTATGCACATTAATTATTGCTGAATTATAATGGAGTGCCTAAAAAGATGTATAATGTTCACATTAATACTAAATGAATTCATTATGATCAGTGTAATTACAATGAATACTAACTAAATTAATGGCAGCTAGACATGCTAGAAAAAGTGTTACCCATTTACTTAACATGTCCCAAACAGAATATATTTTGTTAATGCATTTGTAAGAGTAGTGTGAATAGTTTAAATAGTAGTGTGAAGCAGAGTGTTTAGCAGAGGTTTTTTAGTATCATTAAACAACAAATAATTTACTGTATGTTAGGTTTATATATATATGTATATATATATACACATACATGTATATATATATATATGTATGTATTTATATAACATGAAAGCATTAAAGAATTAAACAAAAATAAAGCTTCAAGTCAGTCTGATTCTTCTGTTTGTATTTAGTTTCACTTTTACACATACAAGAATAAAATTCTAGATGCACAGTTAGGAAAATAGGAAGTCAGGGAACAGACTATATATGCTGCTGTGCCCCAGTTTTTCACTCCAGTATTCATTCTGGTGTGCACTCTACAGATCAACCATGTTCCAGGCAAAGCCTGATGTCAGGTGGTATGTTTAGCATGCTTCTGCATTTATATTTCTTGACCTGTTGGCCTAAGCCTTACATAAACTATTCTTGCCGATGGCAAAAGAAATCTGGCTTGGGGATTGTATCTGTAGCCACATGCCAGATGTCTCACAGGCTCTCACAGAGCATTAATTGTGCACCAGTTTTCAAGAAAGAACAGTTTTATCCATGAGATAAATTTTTAGCAGATTCAGAAAAATAAAATGTGAAACCTAATTGAACAGGAGAAACAAAAAGAATTACTTACAATGTTCTTTTCAATCAATGAAATGCAATTTTGCTGCCATCTGTGAAAGCAAACAAAGCAAAAGAAATAAAATTTCACATAAATCATAGAATTATAGAAATTTTATGTACAAGTTAACAGAGTATAATTAGATGTTATATTACTAATAGGCAACTAAAATATATTTCACTTATTCTTCCTCTACTTTGATTCAATACTCTGATTCAAAGGCAACATCATCAACTGGATTCCTTCTTTTGCATTCACATATCTAATACAGCATAAACTGTAAAAAACATCCATTGCTTTGTCCAAAAATAAAAATCAGTGGATTAGCAGAGCAAACAAGGATTGAAAATGCTGCCAAACACTTGATGAAGCATCAAAACACAGTGTGATTCTTTGTTCACACAATAGAAAATACAAAGAAAAAAGTATCATCCTTTAACTTTTCTTGTATTGTATTTCAGAGGAAGATGAACTGTAGCCTTCCGGCAATCGCTAATGCAGTGTTTGTATTCTGTGTTGAGATTATCCACTTGGGTGCTGCACTGAAGCTGCCTGGGCTATTTTGACACTGCATCCAGATGCTCCAATTTTGCTTCAGTGACTCAGAGCAGAGCCAAAATGCCTTAAAGCAATGTTCAAAGGGTTAGGCCTTGATGAACAATTAAAGTACTCAGAAGAAGTGTTTCTGAACATCTCTGACTGAAGTGACTTAAGTGGCCTTAGTGTGACATTCAGGCAGGGAATATGTAATAGAAAGATTCAGTTCTACACTTCAGGTGAATGTGCAATTTGCCCCATTTTTATGAGAAAAATAAAAATGAAGTGCAATGACAAAAGAAAAATACTCCATGATTTTAACTGCAGTATACCAGTTCTACAAAGACTGAACAGTTGCCTGCTTTATATAAACCACTTGAAAAGTCTAGTTAGAAATATTTTATAAAAGTTGCACCTTGTTTGAGACCTAAATAATTTAGTGGTTGAGCAAGACTTTTTTTTTCCCACTTTTTTTTCTTTATTTTTTTAAAATATAACGGACATCCTGTAGAACCTAAGCATAGTTTCACACAAAGTAAATATCTGTGTACTTCAGTAGGCTGTAACCGAAAACTTATCTAACTCAAGTACTGTGTTATTATTTCTAGTGATAAATATTTATGGGACTGGAATATCATTTTGGAAACCATTTAATTGGAGATTAACTTCATCTACTGAATACTACAAAACCAGAGAAATACATAAGGCTCCATCACAGGCTCAACTCAACAAGAGAGGCCCTGAAGCAAAAGAGTAGAGGCACCAGATCATCTAATGCTTAGACAAAAAATACATTTTTTAGGTTAGGGGTTTTTTTAAATTTCGTTAAGTTTTTAAGTTTTTTAAAGTTCCTGAGCATCAGTTTTAGTCTTCTGATACATGATGAAGTAAGAAAACAATTTCAGGTGGCAAGGTGTCATTGAAGAATGTGCATGATTTAAGCTGGAGGAGGCAGATTTGATATAGAATATATACTGTGTACCAGATGGGAGTTAACTGTGGAAAATCTTGAGAGAGACATGCTGAGATAACTGAGAGATGTCCCTAAAGACTCCTTAAAGACCTCCAGCACATTCTATTCCTCTGTTTCTGTTAATTTTGCATCTCTTTGCTGCTGCCAGTTAGCTCACGTACTGTGTTGATTGGGCAGGACAGAAGAAATACACCCCAGGTTTGCCAACCCTACTGATTTCATGGTCAGGTTACAGGTTTCATCAAACCCTGCATGCGGTGCAGTTGTCCATGTACTAAAACTTCACACTTGTATTTGCTTTGTATGAGTGGATAATCACTTTAAAGATTTATATGTGGATGCTTGTTTGTATACCACTACATTTATTTTTTCTTCTTTTATTAAATCCATAAAGTATGACAAGATTCTTAGATACAAAACAGAACATGTATAAGAATTACTAATAAAATAATGTATTACAGTTTTTTAATATACCATTTAAATCTAAGGATATGGGAGTGGGAAGAAAGAAATAAAGACCGATTAATCGCACTTTATGATTTTCACCTCCGTAGTTCAGAAAACATTTTTGGTCTTAAAAATAAAACATTGGATGAAATATCCTAATTTCTCAGAATGGAAACTAGTTTTAGTTTTATGGACTAAGAAGATCCACCATAATTGAGAAAGACAGATGATTGGTTAAAAATAGAATTCAGTATATTTTATTAGCAATAGCTTTTGCTTGAACAAAGAACTTTAAGAATTCAATGCATTAATATTTTTGCAAAAGGGTCAACAAACAAAAAAATACCAGTTAGTAAATACACCTGACTCTTCCAGAAACAATGTTGATTTCTTTGGACATTCTCATTAGAAGTCTTCTAAAAAATGCATTATTTTGGGAGAACTGACACATATGAACAACTCTGGGTTCAAGTATGTTTTCTATCAGCATTTAATAAGAAAGCACCAGCAACAATCAAATCTATCAGCTATTTCAAAACAATCTTCTGATTTTAAGTGAGAACATCAGGGCTACCTAAATACCTGCTATGGTATAACTGCCTTTCATAGCAGATCTAGATTTCTAGGACACTTAATGTGCGTAGACTATTCCCTTTCCCCATGAAATGCACAGTGGATTTCTTTGAATATGTGCAATCAGAAAAGGAAAGAATTTCTTCATTTTCCTGGGTAAACATCAGAAAGGTAGAGGTGAAGAAAACTAGTCATGAAGGTTTAGGAAGCTTGACTTGATTATCTGGATTGTGTCTTGATCCTCCTATTGTATATCTCTTGGAAAAGGAAGTGCGTGTTATGTTCTTGACCACTCATGCACTGATATAAAGTAAAAGATAGCTTCGGAAACCAAGATAAAACCAAGCTCTCTTTCTAGTTAGGGAATGGCACTCTTCCACTCTTCTCCTTTATTACAACTCTACTGGAAGGGAAAATCATCCACTAAATTAAGACTGTACTTTATTTTGGCTTTTCCTTAAATTCTTTGGCAATGTAAGAGATAGAGAAAAATGATTCAGACTTCATAAATAGGCAGTGCTGGTTTTGTATTGATCTTTCTGTCTGAATTGAAATAAGCATTCTTGTAGCTAGGAAGTTCTACTACATTTTCTTAATATAAGCACACTAGTTCAGTTCAGTACAGGTTCTGAATTAAGAAGTGTTAGGAAACAAGGAATTATAGGCAGTAGAGGTTTATTTATTAATAGTTTTTCAGTTAGATGCTTTAACAAAAGGGGTATTGAAAAACGTCAGTCATCTCCCTCCTCTACCCCCTCCCCCCAATTTAACTAAAATTATGCATTTACTGAATAACGAAACCATACTTTGATTTCATTTGGAACTGAGAGAAATATTCAAGAAATATTTAGGAACAAAAAGCATGGAGAAGAATTATCCTTCAACACTCCCAAAAGTAGCATTTTTATGCAATCATTAATCTGTATACTTGCCAGAGACATAGACAACTCTGCAAAAGTTATTTAAACACAAAGCTAAAGAACTGGAAATGAAAGATTAGGTTTATGCACTCTTTGTAAATCATTCATGGAAGTAAAGAGAATCCCCCCTCTCTTCACTTATTCAATAGCTCTGTGGTTAGGGCCTCATCTGATATACAATGTGGGACAATCAGGTTCAAGACCTTGTCTGCACATTCTTGAACCCACATTTTCACTTTCCCAAAAGAGATCTTAAACCAGTGAGAAATCTATAATTGGCTTCTCTCAATCCCCATGGAAAAACCTGTTCTGCATGGATTATTTAAATACTGAGTCAAAGAGAGAGAATGACTCTTTGGTCTGGTGGTTAAAGAATTCACTTGGGAGGCACACAGCTAGGTCAAAGTAGCAGTTCAAATAGCTCAGGTGAGAGCATACCACTTCAGAATATCCATTGGCTTGGTGCTTCCCCTGGAAGGTAGAAAATAGAGGTTTATATCTCAGTCAGGGGGAAGGAGTTGAAACCTAGTCTCCTATATATAGGAGTTACTGCATTAAAAAACATATGTATCTTCAGCTTTGCGGGGGTAGAGGTGAGTGCGTGGAGAGGGGAAGATGAAGAAGAGAAACAGTTGCTATTTCTTTGCTGCTAGTTTTGTGAATCTATTCCCTGCTCCAAACAAAAAAAATAAAGCCATTACAAATTCAGTCTGAATTTTGACAACACTTTCATTGAAAGCTTTTTTAATTTTTAGCCATCAGTTTATTCACTAGAAACATATTCAGATATTTAATGCAAAAACACATTTTCCTCCATGCAGGCTCAGATTTAATACTGGATTAAAATTTTTTGCATATACGAAGCTGCCTTATATATTGTGTATATACACACAATAATCCTTGTGAACCTAGGATTGACTGCCATTTAAAAACTATTTTATGAATCAAACTGTGAGATTCTTGGAAGTGAGAGGGAAATTACAGTAGAAGTTCTATTAAGTTAACATTTGAAATTGTACAGGGTGCAGTCATACTTTTTAGCATATGAGAAAGGAATGATCCTGCTTTTTTCTTCTCTTTTTTTTTGGACATAACATAACACAAATTCAGTACAGTTCTTCTGGAACTATTAGCTTTCAATTTCTTCTATAACTGTTGTGAGCCTCCCATTGTATAGTGTTTGTGCAGTATTTTATATTTCATTTATCATATAGTACCTCCAAACACATTTGAGTCTGTTTTATGACAAAACAAAAAATTATATAGAATAACAGAAAACCTGAATTCCTGATTACTTGACATCAGCACTGACTGGAGAATTAATTTCCTTTCCTGAACATTAGATACAGAATTTTGTTGTTGTTTAAATTTGAATAAAGCATAATTAACTTTCAGTGCTTATTTTTCTTTCATTGTCAATATGTCTCTCCTAAAACCTACAAGTTTTCTGACAGCATTCAAAAGCTACAGGGATATCAATGACAAGTTAACTGGATGTAAATCCTCCAACAGAAAGTGGGTTTCAAGAGCAAAAGGCTGGTGAAATGCTAAGCTAGAAATAAAGCACAGCTTTGGATAAAGAAACATTTTCAGCTTAATAAAACTACTTCAATAATTTAATTTGCTCAATATATAAATGTTATATATTTAAAAGTATTCATTCGTAGGCCACTGCTATATAGTGTTATTGCCTGCTGGTCTGCATCTCTACAAAGCACACAAAGTGACAATCTAGTTCTTAACAAGAATGTAAGAATATGCTGCTGCTTCATACAGGACTTTTTTTCACAATATGTGTACATGCAAAAATAATATAATCATTTCAAATTTGCCTGCTAATAACAAGGGTAAATTATATTTTTTTCAAACTAACTTTTTGCCAATGAACATGCTCATCTGCATAAATTTTGCTTCTCATGGGAAGTCTAACGTTTTATGGTTCCCATGTTAAATTCTCCCCCCGGCATTCCCAAAAAAGGGAAACATCTTTTCCAGCTAAAGAAGTTAATGCATTTTTCAACTAAAATTTCTTGGGGGAGGGGACAGAAAGTTTTAGTGCTAGAAGTTCCTAATTTTCAACCAACTCCAGTAAAAATAAAATCATCATAAATATAAATTTGCTTTATAAGAACCTTTGAGATCTGTAATGGAAAATGAAGAATTCTTGATAAATGGTGTATGGTAATAAAATTTATGTTGTTTTTATATCAAATAAAAGCATGTTATCATGGGATAACTATTCAATGAAAACAGTGGGTATTATGGGGAAGTTCATTCTCTTATGACTGACAGATCAAGAAGGTATCAGTATCAATAATAGTGGAAATTGTTATTTGTTTTTTTCTGGCTATTGTACCAGGCCACTGATAAACATACAGTGGCCTAGAGGTGCTTTCACATAAACAATAACGTCACAATTTTTAGAATTTTGCTTTTCAACTATATAACAAATATTTCACAAAAGAAAAATATTGTCAAATGGACTTCAAATATGTTTTTAATATATTATGGATTAAATTGTAGGGAAAAAATAAAATATAAAAAACCCCCAAAACCAACCAAACAAAAGCATCTCATTATGTTATTCAGAAATGCTCATGAAATGAAAACCCCTTTATTCATTCAATAGATAAGCAAACTAGAAAAATATTCAGGCTTTACTAATTACTTTTGTAAAAAAAATCAGTTCAGAACTGTATTAGTTAAATTTACAGATGTAATTTTCCAAAAGCACTGTGTGATTTTCCTACCTGCTCACTACTGAACAATAATTCACCTCAATTTACTTTAATTGCAGCATCACCAAGAAGAAAGTATTAATGGCAAACTCAGTACAAAGCAATGAAGCTTCCATTATAGAAAAGGAAGTTTATCACTGAATCCTCTATGATCAGGATTGGGTACAAGATTTTATCAGAACTGAAAAAATCCACACACCAACAAAAATCACTTCAACAACACTTATACAGACTATTTTTAGCAGATATTGTATTGTTTTTGTTGTTTTTAAACTTCGAAATAGAAAAGGAGAAAGTAAAAATTTACGGTTCATATAACAATATGCAGACTTCTTTTGTTTAGAAATTACTTCAGAAATCATACAGCAATCCTTCGTGACTAAAAAATAATTAGATAAGAAACTAATTAAGAAGTCAAAGCTAATATAATGAGTAGTTTCATTGTACATTACACCATACTCTTATACAAAATTTTTCACAAATTTATGCATATAAAAGAATTACTAAATTGTTCCTGAGTTATTGGTCTGTTAATCTTGCATATTAATTCAGGTAATGTGCCATAATAATTAGCTTCTATTAAATTTTTCTTATTTATGTAATATAACCTCAAATTTTGTTACTTTTGTTGCTGAGAAAGAGTAAGAAGCCACTGTATTTCTGTTGTCATCTAGTTTCCCATCCTCATGAGGCTCTTTTTTCTTACCAGAGTGAGAATCTTTCACAATCATTAATGCCAGTTTTTATTTCTTTAATTAGGTGTTTCTATCAGGACCTTTTCAGTGAACTCTTCACAATTTAATATACTTCTGCTTCACTACTCTAGCTGATTGTTTCGGAGTCTGTGCCAAGCACATTCCTGATCTGCAAAAAAGCTGCTTTCAAGGTCTTTCATACCCTGCCATAATCCCCTAGTAATTACAAAGGCTCTGTTTGCAACAATAAGCAAGTCTGAGAGAAGTTCTATAACCTTGCATCACACATCAAATTTTACTTGGACATTTCAGTTAAATGTGCTTCCCTTGAGCCCCAAACTCGCATACAAAATCTGTGAGATGCCAAAACACAAGAACTGGAAGGTTATGATGAAGGTAACTATGTCTATACAAAACACTGAAAAAAATGAAATACAAAACACAGCTTGGATAAAGGCTTTAGTTGGGGAGCAGTTAAGTCCTCATTAGAAAAGCAAAGTTGACAGAGCTTAAAAGTATTTATTTTATAGCTGATAACCATTAATCATCTTTACAGATCTTTTTCTCCCCTAGAATTTTAACAGTGCTTTTGAATGTTCCTCTGTAATTACTCATACCCTTACTTTTTTTTTTTAATTTATTTTTTAGGGAAAAATGTTTCTTTATGTGAAAGAAAAGACCTTGTCAGATTTTTGACTTAGTTGCAACCATTGCTTTGAGGTATATGACCCATGAGCTATCAGAAGTCACCTTTCCAATTACTGTATACATATAAAGGAGAAAGGTGCAATACATATCTTCACAAATACAGAATCCTCTTTGTTCTGTTGTCTTTTTCCTTCTTTGAGTCTCCTCTATCTATCGCTTGTTGACCAAGAGCATACTTGTGGGGGGTTTTTTTACACCAAGTTCCGTCTCTAACTCAAACCAAAAATTATAATGGTCCAGAATAAAGTAAACCACTTCAATATACCTGATCTTACACTGGTCTAAAAAGCTTTAGAAAAATCCCAAACTGTTTTACACAGTTTACTGCCAATACAACTGGCCTAAACTATGTTAAATCATGTTGTGGGATGACAATACTCTAGAATAAAAAGGGTCTGATAATGATCCCTACTTTTGAAAGGACATCTATAATGTTAACATCAATTTTGTTTAAAAGGTTGTGATAGTAATTTCTAACATATAAAATGGTTTCTGTTAACTTCGGCCTTAAGTCTTCCAACTAATATATGCTGTGTTTTTCATGTGGTAGGGGAATACTCACTAAAAAGAACTGGGTAAGCAATTATCTATTAGCAAAAATGAGACTAGGGAACTGTGCAAATGATTTTCCACAATACTTGAGTAGAAGTGACATCTGTGAGTGAGTGACATCTGAAAGAAAATCAAATGAACATTTTTTATCTCGTTTCTTTTGTTGACATGATAAACTTTAACATAGATATCAAACACAGAAACAAGGAGAAAAAAAGACATACCACTAGCGTGTTCATCACCTTTTGCTTGATAACAAAGTTCTCTGAACAATCATCAACTGTATGGAAATTTCACCTTTACATTTCAGCTTTACCTGAAGGCTATTTAACCCCTATTTCCCAGGAACTCTCTTATCTATATTACTACAGGCAGTTCGCTGATAAGTAAATTACTGTCTCTCCTGATGAAAATTTTTACTCCTTTTAATAACTATTCATATACTCAATGAGCCAGAGACACTAAAAATTATTTTATTCCCTGTTTGTTGAAGCAATTTACATGGGAAACCCAAGTTCTAATTACTATGCTAATGAATATTTATATATTGCATAGAAAGTGGAAATACATTAACAAAGGAAATGTCTGAAGGTGTTACAATTCAAGTATCTGCAGGAAAGAAGAGATGCAGGTTCAAGTGAGATTTGCCTTCCCCTTCAACATATTAACTGATTATTTTAATAGCTTTTCCATTGAATGAAATAGGCCTGATTCACTTCTGTGATTCAGTTCATAAATTAATTCTGGATTTAGCCATTTGTTATTTTTATTAGCGGATTGGGCAATCACCAACCATATGAAGTTCAACAAGGGAAAGTGCCGGATTCTGCACCTGGGATGGGGCAACCCCGGATGTTCGTACAGACTGGGGAATGAGATGCTGGAAAGCAGTGCCATGGAAAGGGACCTGGAGGCCCTGGTTGATGGCAAGTTGAATAGGAGTCAGCAGTGCCCTGGCAGCCAGGAGGGACAACCATGTCCTGGGGGGCACCAGGCAAAGCATCACCAGCTGGTTGAGGGAGGGGATTGTCCCATTCTGCTCTGACCTGGTGCAGCCTCAGCTTGAATATTGTGTGCAGTTTTAGGCACCACAATAAAGGAAAGATATTAAGCTATTAGAGAGTGTCCAAAGGAGGGCAGGGAAGATGGTGAAGGGTCTTGAGGGGAAACCATATGAAGAAGGGCTGAGGTCACTTGGTCTGTTCAGCCTGGAGAAGAGAAGACTGAGGTGAGACCTCATTGCAGTTACAACTTCCTCCTGAGGGGAAGAGTAGGGGCAGGCACTGATCTCTTCTCTGTGATGACGAGTGATAGGACCCAAGGAAATGGCCTTAAGTTGTGCCAGGGGAGGCTTAGGTTGGAAATTAGAAAAAGGTTCTTCAACTAGAGAGTGGCTGGGCACTGGAACTGGGTCCCCAGGGAAGTGGTCACAGCATTAAGCCTGACAGAGTTCAAGAAGTGTTTGGACAATACTCCCAGGCACATGGCATGACTCTTAGGGATGGTCCTGTATAGGGCCAGGAGCTGGACTTGATGAACCTTGTGGGTCCCTTCCAACTCAGCATATTCTGTGATTCTGTCATTCTGTAAATTTACTGCTTTTAAATTACCTGTAGTCACATATTTATGGTTATTACATTCAACTAGACACACCTTTCAAACTGCTGCAAGTGCAAATAATACAGTTTGAAAGAATTTCACTGTGTTTCTGGAAAGAATTGTAGGTAAAAGCTATAAAGTGACGTACACATTTTAATTTGATAACCTTATATTTGCAGATGTCAACCTTCAAGTTCCATCTCCACTCATAGCCACCACAAATTTATTTTAAAAAAAGAAAGATATCAACAGCCACACATGATGTTTTATTATCACAAGCAATCACAACAATCCTGTTGTTCTCTAGCAGCCTGGAAACCTATCCTAAAGTGCAATGGCATAAGGTACTTTGTAAAGCACTACTTAATAAATAAAACAAACACAACACAGGAATATATGGCTGTTTCATTATAGTAGCCTCACCAGAATGTATTATAATAGTTTAGTAGGAATAGGACATGATCCATCAGGGATGACAATAATTATCAGAAAAAAGTAACTTCCCCTTCCTCATAAAGCATGAATGGAAAATGGAAAGAGTTAGGGAGTACTCCAAATGTATAGAAACAAGGAATGAATATGACTTCCATATGAATAATTAAATGATTGCCCATGGGCTGTATACATCTAATAGTGAAGGTGCACGCCTTTGCTTCCATCAATAAAGCAAATATTAGGGACTGTTTTTTTAGCCTTCTTATAATCCCTCTGCTAATAAAGTACCATTTAAAGCCTTGAAAAAATTCCTAATGCCCCATGCATCCTAGTCATTGACTGCCTTAGGAATGGGTACTTCAAAGACCCAAAAGGACATCAGTAGGCCTTTGGAATTGCTGCTGTGGAGATAGAAAGGATTAGACAATTGAACACTTTGCCTCATTTGGCAGAAAACCCTTCTGTTGTAGGACTCTTGAAGGTGGAAGAACAGCAAGTATCAATTGCCACCATGACAGTGCACCAGGGGCAGTACTGAACAAATCAAGACTCCATGATCCCCATCCATAAGATGCTCTGTTAGCTGGAGAGACAAGGAGTAGTCAGCAAGACTCGTTCACCCTTCAACAGCCCCATTGTCCCATGTATAAGTTTAATGGAGAATGGAGATTGACAGTGGAGTATCATGGCTTGAAGTAAATTATCCCATCTCTGTGTGCTGCTGTGCCAGATATATTAGAGCATCAGTATGAACTGGAGTCCAAGGCTCAACTAAAAAAATAATTCCTTGGAATGCTATTTTGTGCACATGCTTTAAATTTTTTCTGCATTTAAACAAATACGACTTTCTGAGAATATGTTAACTAAAGGGAAGAAAAAGGCAATTATGAGACAAAAACATAAGAAAAAATAATGTGTATAGCATTGCAGCAGCTCTTCATCTGCACCAAGAAGCTAAAATTCTCTCCCACAGACTTGCACAGATTTCAGACTGGATATGAAACAAGATAGAATCACTAGATATTCCTCGGACCCACTTTATATTTCACATAACTAAATCCTCTACCCATTAAAATTATATTGAAGCTTTCAGTAACTCAAATTTTATCAGCATTTCAGACATATCCTATTAGTAAGAACAGAAATAATTCATTCTATTTAAAAGGCTTGATAATGAATGATATACTTTTCTATAGTACCTATAATAAGCTTATTGAAATGTCAGAAAAAGTAGGTGATGCTACATGGGATATGGGAAATTCACTGTAGTTTAATTTATACTGATATTAGAATATGGAAGTTTGTTTTGTTTTGTTTTTCCTGTTCTTCTAAAGTGGTAAAATGGTTGTATGCTGTCCATAGTTATTTTTATGTTCACATATCCCAGAAAAGTATTAATTGTCTGCCACACTAAAAAGGTAGAATCAATGACAATCTGGTCATCTTTAACCACTATCATCTTATTAAAATTCAGAAACTTATATTTCAAAAAAGATTAATGAATTTTAACCTTTCCATTCAAATGCTTAAAAAGGAAAAGAAACAAACCACCCTCATAAAACTTAAAGCTATTAGTTTCATCTTCAAGTAGTGTACTAAGTGGTGTCTCTTGTGGTCTAGTTATTGGGAGGAGAGGAAAAGGTCAGGTTCTTACAATTGAAATGGTAATATATAAAACAAAATAACTGTGTTTATACACACAACATAGAAACATAATCCCTATTATTAAGTTATAGTCACATTATACCTATATATAGAGACTCCTGCATTTATATGTAAAGATCTGTCTGGAAGAGTTTACAAATTGCTACTTTATTTATTTCTATCACAGTGTCTGTGATGTTACTTCTAATTTTCTTTGCTCCTGTGAAGCAGCATACTGAACTCTTAAGGGAACAGAAAACATACAAATGCTATTACAGTACACATTTCTAAGCAGCAGGAAGTCTGTAGTAAGTGTCAGAGATTGATCACAATTTTATTGCACATATAAACAGCCACTACCAGTTGTACTGTGCCAAAGGGTCGTGGTATGTATCATCCATGCTGTACGTTTGACCACCTCAGATTTTCAGAGAGGTAACAGCAAGCATAAATTACTGAAAACAAACTGCAGTTAATGAAAACTTTTTGATCCAAGTTAATCTCCAAAACCAGAATAAAAATCTAAATCATACTTCTTTCCCAAGGGAATGGAAAAGTGAGCTGAATATATGAAAACATACGTGAACGGTGAAAACTTAGAGCATTTATACAAATGTTAGATACATGCATGTGCACCCCTAACTAGATGCATAAAGAAATGCATGTATGCCATAAATTTCAGACATGCACTGTAGAGTTCAAGGGCATGGTTTTAATCATAAAAATGTATGAGCAGGTTGCTAGCAAGTGGTCTGTAAAAGTATTTCATTCATAGAGTGCCAAAATCACATGAAAACTGGGAAATTTCAGAATTTACACTGCAATTATTGTATATAATCTGATTATTTTGTATTCAGTGCAGAGATTATTACATTAATAACCACTTTAAGAATGAAAGCATTTAATTCATATAAATGAGGTACACTTCTAAATTATTATAATAAATTCCTTAGTCTGGAGTATCACCATTTCTGAGATCAGCTAGGATTCTTGAACTAAGAAAAGGCCACTGCATGGTGCCAGGCTTTTATGAAGTAATTTCTTTGTACAGAAAAGCTTTACTGCAGAAAATAAGGAATTTAGAGCAATTATAGAATCCTATTAAGATACTGTGAATTGAAAGTATATGGATATAGCAATTCTATTACATTTTCAACAAAACAAAGTCCTTTGAGTCATAGTTTTCTTATCCCTCAACTCATCGAAACATCTATCTGCATTTGAAAGAAGTATCACATATGCACTGGCTGTTACAAACACATACTTTTGGGACTGTCTCAAAAATCATGTGAGAATTTGTCTTTCTTATAGAGTGGCTGTCACTGACAACTACCTTGATGCCTATCCAATATTCAGAATACCACTAAAAACCACTTTAATTATGAAAATGCCATATACTTATGTTTTCTCAAACATCCTCAAGGCTCTAAAGTATTTCTCAAAATATTCACAAGTGAACTCAGAGATGAAGATATTTATAAAAGAGTTAAACTCATAAGAAACATCACCTTCCAAAAACTATTTTCCCCTACTGTAGTGAAAAGGCAACATAAATTTAATGAAACCAAATATTCAATAGGCAGGTTTTAGAAATGATAGTCTTCTCTGCTTGAAGAATGTTCATAACCCCATTAATATGAATGAAAGTTAACCATGCACAGGAAGAAAAGAACGCATTTATTGTATGTATACTTGTTCTTTGGAATCTTTGAATATTTCATTTTAATAAATATATTTTAGGAAGATGTCTAGTTTATCAGAACAAAGGCTTTGGTTTCTGTTAAAATTACTGAGGCACAAGATAAGACCAGAAAAGTTCACCCGGTCATGTATATTTTACTGCAAACATGTCATTTTAGACATCTTTCAAAGATGTATCTGGATCTGAAAAGCAATCCTACTGAGGTATTTTTTCCAGTGCTCATTGACATATTCATGTAATGTCAAATCAATCAAAGCCAAAAAGCCCTTAAAATATAAACCCAAAACTGAACTAAAAAAAAATAAATTATCTACTTGAAATGAAAATATGATGTTGCTTTATTTTGGTTTTCTAGAACTTCTGTGTTAAGAAAGTTGAGCAACAAAATTTATTTTATAATTACATAAAAAATTGAAAGTACTACAACAGTATCAATGTACAGGTATAACTCATTCATTCAGGAACTCTTCTATTTGGATAGAGAAGTAAGTGAAGCCATTAATAAAGAGTAGCTGTAGGTAGGAGCAAGAAAGTAGTGCCAACTTGAAAATTAAAGTTCAGCTTCCTGAAGGGTGACATGAAAGAGATTTGCTCTTTCACAAAAGGGGTGACTTTCAAGTCCCTAAATGTCTTTCATAACCTAAGGATTACAAATGCCTACAAGAATTTTCAAAATTACACACATATTTGATACCTTTAAAAATCTTACATAAATTACATAAACAACTTTTTTATCAAAATGGACATGAAAAAGTCACGCAATACCGGAAGCTGGAAGGAAGAAGGGAAGTCTAGAGGTCCTCTAGCTGAACCTACCTATACAAAGCAGAGACAACTGCTAGTTGCTCAGGACACCTCAGGTCTGGTTGCTCAGGACACCTCATGAGTAAACTCTAAATTGGGTTCTGAAGATCTCCAAGGATAAAACCTTAACAGCATATCTGGAAAGCCTGTGGCAGTGCTTAACCATTCGCACTGTGAAACTGTTTTGCTCTAATTTTTAGTAGAAATGTGCTTTGTTGAAAGCTTTGGTCATTGCCTGTCATCCTTTTATGATTCAGAAGATACTCTGAGAACAGCCTGGGCTCATCTTGCTAATATGTGGTTATTAGTTAGATGGAGCCAGCAGTAAGAGTCCTCATTTAATATGATCGTGCTATGTAAATGAAAAGTGCAAATAAAGATAAATCTATCATTTTATTATACATGACAATTTGTTATGTTTAAAATAAGCATTCAGATATTTTTACATCCAGATCTTTCCTCTAATTGTGATACATTTTGAACACCAAGTCACCCACATCAGCATTTAAAGTAATATGCAGAATTTGTAAAATATGTATCAGTTCTAATTTTTATGTAAGACAATGAGGATGATACTTAAAGTAAATGTTAGAATTTGAAAAAAAACACATACCAAACTGTCAATCACATCAGTAAGTAACTCAGAACATTTGCAGTGGGGAAGCATCTAAAACTTTGTAGTTATCTTATCAAAGTTTATATAAATTTTTATGTTGTTACTTTCTTTTTAAACATTGCTAGCAGATCAAATCCAAGAATATTTTGGCAGCCTAAAATTACACTTTTCTGACCTTGACATTAGTATTCAACAGCACTGATGAGAGAATGACAGCTTCTCCATCCTACTGGGTGATCTTGCAAGCTTTTACCTTCATGACTATGGAATTTCTGTCAAATTTGCTTTCAGCTGAATGATCACATTTTTTGAATTATGAAGTGGTTGAAAACTGTGCTAATTGGGTCCATATTTATGTCACTCAAAGATTAAGTAGCCTTAATACTCTTCAAAGTTAGATACATACTTGTAATTTTACTGCACATTAGCTGTAACATATATTTTGCTTGAATGACTCATTTACCTAGAGAATACATATAAACTGTTACTGGAAGTAGTTTTAATGTATTAATATTAGAAGTACAAATAACATTTCTAAAATTAAGGAAAAAAACAATTAAGTAAAATGAAAAAAAACCCCTGCAGTGATTAGTAAAAACATACATCAAATCTTATGTGTAGTGCTATGGAATTTAGTAGAATTAGAAATCAGAAAGACAGAAATTACAAACCACAAAGTAGCGCTCACTTATAGGGAATCTGGGCTCTGGACAAGAATTACAGTGTTCTTGAGTACACTGAAGAATTATCCCTGTGACAGTCTCATTTAGGCCATTTCTCCTACCTTTAGTGAGTTGCATTACCAGATCTTAGAATTAAAAGTAATGAAGTTCAGTAGAGGAGCATAGAGTTGTGCCATGGATATCTTTAGTCTTTCAAAGCTCAGCAATCTACTTCAACTACTCTGAACCTGAATTGCAAGTATTGCCAAATCCACAGGAACAGTTATATAACAAATTAGTCTGTTACATCCATGAATTACATGACCATTGATAAATTCTTAAAGATAACTTTCCTGCATCAGTTGCTTAAACAATGTTAGCCATTTAGAACAGATATTTCAACACCTTATTTTTTTATACCTTAAATGGAATTCCCTATTTTCCCTTCCCCTGCTTTGTATACAATCCTGAGTTAGGAACTGAAACATTTCATGGTATAGATGACATCTGTGTCATTTCTTTCTCCCTTTATATTTACAGTTACATATGAATTCTATTACATAGCTTAAGGTGGCATGATTTATTTTTCCATACTGTATCTAAAACCAATTTAATCACTAATGTTGATAGAGACTGAAGAACCTACGAAGCTCATTAAAGTGCATGAATTTGTAAAGCAAATACACACAGTTTTAGTCAATTCTGCTTAGTCAAAGCAAGATATGTTACTCCAAAACAAAGTTAAAATTGTCTTTATGTTGTACTTTTGTATTTTATATTCTCCTGTGATTTTTGCTTTATACAGTAAAACAATTTTAATTTTTTTGACCAATTTGGTTTGCCTGTAGAGAGTTATTAGGACCCACACTTGTCCTGTGCACACTTTAAAGTAATGGGTAATTATTTGGAGATCAGTCTCGAGCATCTGATGCTGCATCATATCTTTTGCATTGTATGAAGAATAAGTAAGTTCTTTGGGGGTTTTTCTCAATTTTTTGCCATTTTTTTTTCATAACTTGTTAGATGATTTTGCATACCTTTGCAGTTTATACCCTAGAAAGTGAAGAAAAAGAATTTTCTCATAAAAAAATATGCTGCTTATTTCATCCTGGATCAAAATAGTAGTGCTTTCTTCGTTCATTTATTAGTAGCATAATCAATCTGATGGCCAAAAAAAAAAAAACAACCAAAAAATTAGGGCACAAAAGCTTTACATATTTCTGAAAAAGAAAATAAACAAGTTAGAAAATCAAATGTTAAAATTTCCTGTGATGCAGGGAGTTTTCTCTGCATCTAAATTTTTATCAGCATCTCAACAGCATTTCAAGGATAAAATGAGACAGGAAATTTTGTTTGTGGTTTTTTAAAAAAATAAAAGAATTGTGGGAGAAGACAGAAATGAATGAGATGAAAAGTCAGTTTGGCTCTTCTAGCTTATTTCTAGCACAGTAGATACAACAGTGATTCCACTTGTTCTCTTTCTTTTAAAAGCTTATCACCATTTAATAATTACAATGGGAAACAGATCCAACAGTACCATTAGGGGTGTAATTCAAAAGTTTAGAAAGGTACTTCTGTTCACTTGCAAGTAGGAAAGCTGGACACTTTTGGACAGAATATAAGAAAACAGCATGAAGAGTAAAGATGGAAAAAGCTACTTGAAGAAGAACCACCAAGGATAGCCAGAGGATAGTTTTGGGGATAGAGACCATCTGCGACTCCTGCATCTTAACAGTGTTATTCAGGATTTTAGGGAGACATATTTAACCACTTGGGAACTACTCTCTGAAATGCTAGCATACTTCTACTCTCCTCTTTTACAAAACTGAACAGGGCTTGTTTTCCTGATTTACAATGGGGTACTTCTAGTAGAATCCAGATAGGATCCAGATTCTATCTCCTTGGATAGCACCATATCCAGTTTTTCAGCTGGTTAGGGACAGATTTATGGATAATTGAGAAATAGAAGATGAAAAGACCTACTAAAATCTCAGTCATAACGTGCCACTGGATGACACATTCCCCAAGACAACCAGCTTTCCCCAGTATTTCAAGAGTCACTCTACCAGTATGAATAAAAACCCTGAAGACATCTCATGATCCATTGGCCATACAAAGTCACAGCATGGAGTATGAAGGCTCTTTTTTGTAACAAAGTTAAGTAGCCCACAGCTCAGAATCTATGACTCCACAGAAAGTACCTGATTGTAAAGAATAATCACAGAATGGGTAAGGCAGGAAGGGGCCACAGTGGGTCATTTGGTTCAACCTCCTTGCTCAAATAGGGTCATCCTAGAGCACATGGCACAAGATTGCATGCAGATGGTTCTTGAATATCTCCAGTAGGGGAGACTCCTTTCCAGGCAATCTGTTCCAGTGCTCGGTCACCTGCACAATAAAGAAGGTCTTCCACATGTTCAGGTGGAACTTCCCACACATCAGTTTCTATAATAGTATTTGTCAGGTAACAGCAATTCAGGGGTTTTCAGTAGATAAATGCTAGATTTAGATTCCTGTAGTCCCCCTAAACTCTTCTTTATGAAACAAAATAAGATCTTTATGTCTTGCTTTTAAAATTTATTATTAAATTCAGCATTTGACTCCCAGCATCACTAAAGTTCTAAAGGTTAATTCTGTATAGCTCACTTTAATTAATGACATGTTCTTCCTATCATAGACACATCTCTTTTTCTGTACAATCAGCAGCTTTCAGCTTTTTCTGTATTATCCCTATAAGACAGCTTGATAACTTGATAATTTGTTAATGACATAATTACTTCTTATAAATCTATCAAGTCTACTAACCTCTAATTGTTACTCTCTGCAGCTGATTTTTGAAACTGAACTCAAGAGATTATATTGATTATTGGAAAAGAGCCAGATGTTCCCAGTGAAACTGAGAGTAGAAAAAGTCACTGATGAAAACCTAACTAGTCTAATAAAATATTAGTTGATTATTTTATAGTCTTCTGAACAATAAGTTTAAGATCAAATTTCCACTGAAATGTAAACAACATTCTAAAATATTTGCAGATATGTCATAAGACTGAAGTTGATTAGCTTTGTGGCTTTATTGTGATTTTTTCCTTTAGGCTAAACACATAATTAAGAAGAAAACAGCAAAAAAATCCACTAAAATTTTGCAAACCACTTGAAACAGGTTTGACGTCAAAATAAATTCAGTGTTAACTTGCTTATGCTTATGCAAAGGAAACTGGTTACTTTTTCTTGTAGCAGCTGGCTTATATTTCTTACTTTGTTAATAGGATACAGCATTGATGTGCCTCACTCCGGTTAATGTATCATATACTACTGTGCTACATTTAGCTAAAGTCCAGACAAAGTAGGATTTGACATTATGAACTACAGCTAATGATGAGATCCCTCACGATCCTTTCTCCTTTTCAGTGGTATAAATTATTAGTTCAAAATCTTATTATTGGTAGACTTTAGAAAAAAAATCACAGGGCAATTACTGCTGCATTCAATGGTTTGCTTTAAAAGCAAACAAACAAAAAACTCCCAAACCAAAACAAACGAAAAACCCCCACACCAAACTGGCAGGCATTTATGAGTAGCAGCAACTTCATTTTGAAGTAAAATAACAGATACTGACAAAGTTTCACAGTATAAAGTTGATAAATGTAAATTTTGTAGCAAGATCCTGCTAGAGTGGATACAACCAGAATTTGTGTAAACAGAAACAAATGTTGTTTCCTTTTAAGACACTTGAACTCAAATTACTGTAGTTCAAAACTAGCTGTTTTGCTAAAAGAAAGGGAGACTATAAATCTTGGTTCACAATGTAGTTTTGTCTCCATATAATGTATCTAAAATTTATTTACAAATATTTAAAGGAATTCGATTCCAAACAGTATTTTGGCAAAGAAAATACCACTGAGATTTCAAATGCTTACAGAGGCAGTGACCTAGGGGTTTTTTGACAAACCTGTTTGCTATTCACACCAAGTTACTCTACATGCACCATTGTGGAAGAAAACCTAATGTGGCCTATGTCTCATTAGTATCTTGCTAGCTTTCTAAGGGAGAAAATTTAATTTTAAATATTTTTATCAGTTATTGAAATGAATAGTTGCAAGGCTGTGTTAAGTGTTGACTATGAATATTTTCTGGACAATGAACAAGTGACAAAATGAAGGAGAGGAATATGAACTTGGAGTCCAGTATGTCAAAAGTAACTTTTAACCTGTGATACAGTCTCCAAGTGAAAGCATTTTCTACTCATTAGCTTTTAAAGGCTCTTTACTTAACCTGGAATTTTTTCATCCTCTTAACTTCTATTTCCTTACAGAACAAATCTGGATTCTTAATCATGCACTTGGATAGTACCAGGCGTATAACATCAGCTATAGCAGGACCTACTTAAACAGTTACTGGATGTGTTTTTGAGTGCTTTAAAAAAACCCCAATATTGTTTATCCCTACATATTACAAAGTTATTTCCTAAAAAGTTTGAACTAAAAAATCATCCAGAACTTGAGATTATATTTATCAAAAGGTACCCCCCCCCCCAACGTTAGCTTATAAAGCTAACAAGTGTTATTATAAGGGTTTCATCAGACTTAAAGCACAAACTACCGAATTTACTCCACACTTCCTGCATTAATACCAAGCCTTCTATGAAAATCAAAATGACACTTATTATTGGTTACAGGACTCAGTGTTGGTTTTACCATATTCCTTGATAATCTGCTAGAGTAGTTCCATCTTTAAAACAATGTTACATTTCTCCACATGACTGTTAAACCAATATATTTTGTCCATGTAGCCAAATATTACACTGTTCCCTGAACCAAAATCAGGACATCAAAAATTAGTCTTCAGACTGTTAGTTCTCACTGACACTCTAGGGTTTTCCTGTGCAATGACTTCAACATATTGTCCTTCCATCCTAGGCATATCTCTTAGCCTTACTTATACCTTATTCTTAATAACAACAACCTTTTTCTCAAATTTTAATAGAAATAAAGACAATGATACGGTAAAATTTTACTGCTCTAATGAGCTCTGAACAGTGTCTTAGGCTTGTCAAGCAGCAGCTACTGCCTTTAATATCTCAGCATTTGACATCCCCTTGAAAATTCTTTACAGTTACAGCGAATATGAGCCAAATACTTCTAGCACAAATTTTCTTACAACTCAGTGGAGTTTGGAGCTGCTTCTACTGGGTTTTATAAACCCACAATAAAAACCCCAGTCAATTACACTCAAAGATTTACAGAATAAACTTAATTTTATTTTACGTCTACACAAAAGACAGGATGGTATTTCTGGTTGGGTTCTCGATTATGCAGCAGGAACATCTCTTTCAAGTTGAAAAAAAATATATAAACACTAATCTTTATTCCAATCAAGCAAATAAATTATAACTCACAAATCCTGTGCTGCCATCTCCTTGACTCCTATGCTAGGAGTCCTGGGCATTGTGCTTTCATGACAATATACCTTGAGCATTACTGAAGTATGCGGTTTTATTTCTTAACTGATTATGAGAATATTGGGGGGGGAAAAAGCCAAAACCAAACCCAGCTCTTTTTTTTTTGCTGTTCATAAAATCAGAAAGAAGTAAATTTAACTTGTACTACAGAAAAACTTTTTAATGAAACTGAAAGAAGACCACATAAGTACCAGCACATTGCCTTAATCATGGAATAGCAATAAAATGTAATGTTTTAGAGGAGGAAGAGTTTCTTCCATAAGCAAACAATCCTTCATCCGTGCCTTCAGACTTTGACATTCCAATATGTCTATTGACAATAGAAAAAACAGTGGGTTCCCTGCATTGATATAAAGAAACAACGTTAGCATTTCTCATGCACTCAAGCTGCTCTTCATTTTAGTCATTCCTTCCTGACTACAGCTGCCTCCAGAGTTTGCTAGACTCTTCTTAGGCTAATGAGCACTGTAAGTCCAGCTTGATACTTCTTTACAAAGTATCTACCTTTCCACGTCATCCCAGTAAAAGGCCTAGAAAAAACAAACATGTTTTTTCCCAATTATTAGAAAAAACTTTCAGTTTTTGATTAGATGCTTGTAATCACTTGGTTCCCCCCCAATTTAATTAGTGGTCCAAGGTTTTCATAAGCAAAAGCTGTCATTGATATAAAATGAGGTGAGTAGTGATCTGTTAATTCAGTAACACTTTAAAATAACTGAACATGAACAAAATGGTAAATTATAATTACATTCCTAAGAGAGTATATATGAAATCCATATTAATACGACATTAGTTCATCATGACTAACATTATTTTAGCTAATACTAAATGATAAAATAATGACTACCTACTTAAAGAATTAGCATTTCTAATCTTCCTTTTAAAAGGAATATAATTATGCTTCTCTACAAAGAATGCAGAGATTTTCCTTTTTAAGTGATTATTTAGGCACAAAATATGGGTTTCAGCTGACTCATGCATAGCCTCATGTAGGGTTTCCTGAGGTAAACAGCATAGCCAGATATGCAAGAGATTAAATTGTTGAAATGTTGAAGAAAAAATTTAGAAAAAGGTATTTATTCTCCATTCTAACATTTAGGAAATAATACTGAATATGAGAAAAATAGTTGTACAGATATCATTGATCTTTTAAGTAAATCAGATTTAGCATTTTTCATGGTCTTCATTTCTCCCATGTACAATACAGTGTAGAGCAATAACATTTGTCTAATTTCTGTGTCTACAAATTCTAATAAACCCCCAAAAAACTAAAGAAGAGTTAAGACAGAAATTAAACAAACACATGAACAACAGTGGCCAACAGACACATGTGGTGATACTGGCCTTCCACATATTTAAAACTTCAGGTTTGCTTTCAAAATTACTTCTGCAGAAGGATGAAAGTGAATGCAGGATTTTTTGAGCCCTAAGGCCAGTGATTCATCATTAAATTTGCTTTCTATAATGTTTACATGTTTTACATCACAGAATTGAGTCTCATGCGAGTGATGGCTTTAGCAGAGATTTTTATAGTAATAACCTATGACTAAAATGAAACTGTGTAAAAGAGAAGGGGGAATGTAGAAAAGCTACATGACTTTCCATTAAAAAGGCCTGACTCAGAGGTGGTTTTCATAGAAGCATCTGGGATACTATAATTTTGTGTAATTTCTGAGGGACTTAGTAGAGTGACTAAGAAGAGAGAAAATATGAAAATAAAAGGTAAATTTAAAATGTGGCGCAACCTTTGTCTGAGAAAATCATTAATCTACAAATTAAAAATTACAACAATGTAACGATCAATCTGTCAATATGACAACCAGCAGTTTTAACTAGTTTATTTTTCATACTAAAGTAGAGATGTCTTTAAATTGTTAAAAGAAAAAACTATTTGAGCATTGCACACCAGTTAATGATTGTGATTTGCTATGTCTATATATGATATATTTGTTATCAAGAAATATTTGGGTCAGAAACATTGAGGAACACAGGCTGCTGTTTGGTAAACAATTTAAACTAATCCAGTCTTAAAAGCTCTACAGGGTTTACAATATTTGAGAGAGGAATTAACAGCACGGTTGAACCATTCCTGAACACAGGTACTCTTTCAAGTCAATTGTCACTATACAAACAGGTTAGGTATGGAGCTTCTGTGATCAGTCTCTATGACTTCATTTTTTTCTGTGCAGTGTCAGGAATAAAGATAGGATCAGCACATGAATTGGTCACCTTCATCTGAAGCCAAGGAAGCTTCAGGCTCCCCAGTCAAGAAGCTTGTTTCTTACGAGGACCTCACGGTTGAACTGGAGAACTACTTATTTATTTAGAACACTGTAAAACAATGGAGTGTTAAAAGCTTTCTACTAAACCTGCTGGGAAAAAGCCCACTGTACAAGACAAAATTGCAATTAATTACATTCAAATTAACATATATTTTATATATATGTATATGTCTACATATGCATATTAAAATATGATAGGATATGATCCTTAATCAAAGCTATTTCCTGTTTAAACAGTACAGGGAATCAAATGAATATTAAAACATAGAATAGTTTTGTATTTCTTGCAAAAATTTAATATGGTGGAAAGAAATGGACTAACCATGAGAGGACATTTATATTTGCACAAAGAGATGCTCTCAAGGCAATGTGTAATCTAAAGCTCTTGACACATTTTCACTCTTGTGAACAGTGACAAACTCTCAGGTGGAGAAACATGGGAAATTTTTATCAGGTTGCCTTGATTCTGCTAGTTTACTTGAATCACCACCTAAACTGAAGACTTCAGCAAGTGCTTTTGAAGTATGTAAACTCCTGTCAAGAATTCCAGGAGATATACTGGGAACAGGAATGAACCCTTCCACCCGTAACCCATAACAAATTCACATTCACTTGTTACTTGGAAGGTGCAAACAGAAAGGTTTGCTCTGCTTTCTCCAGAAGAATTAATACCAGCTCACTAGGAGTGAAAGGACCTTGAAAGGGTAACCCACCCTCTGCCACACTGCCAGACTTCTGCTGGGGACTCAGACCTGTATGTCTGTCGGCCTTACTGGTGCCTGATGAGTCATAGTTTGGTGCATTCTGGTTTCAGGAGCTGTAGTGTTAATACTACTGATTTTATTCAGGTTTTACTAAGAAAGTCGAATGACCTTGAAAACTGTTGTGGTCTTAGATCAGTGATACTCACAACATGTACTTTATGTCAGCACTCACTTCACAAATTTTGCAATTATCAGTTACAAAGTTGTATTCTATTTTGAATCTCTACTATATTAACTATATTAAAGTAGTATATCTATCTATCTATCCACTATACTAAAGTACTATTTTCTTAGTACTTTGACTTTATTTTAATAACTAAAAAATCCAAGACATAAATAACAAACATTAATGCAATATTTAATTATTTGAAATATAGGTGCTAAATTGATTTTAGAAAACAAAAGGACAGACCCAAATGTTTATATTGATAATCGTGTTTTCTGTTCTATCTGCTTTCACAATTAATCACTTGTGAAACAAAAGAATTACAGAACACAGTGTAAAAAATAGCATAGAAAATTTTTGGACTCTTTATCCTTTGGCTATTTTCTCCTATCTTAAGAATAAATCAATAATCCTTTAGCTTTTTCTCACCTGCAATTAAGCCAAAAGTTTTACTGATTCTGAGTAGGCTGCTCACTTAATGTAATAATTAAATGGTCAGTCAGAGCAATTAGCTTTCTATCACAGATACCTGAGATTTTAGATTGAGGGTCTCAAGTTCTTGCTAGGTTGTGCTTAAAGCCTATATACACATACAGCCCTTGTGAACCCAGCTGCAAAGTAAAGTTTGCATATACTTCAACTAGGCATGACAGTGAACACAGATGTCCAAAAGAACTGGAAAAAAGATGAAAGAAAACATAAATACATTAAGCTAAAATGGTCAAAAGCAAATGGGAAGTCAGTTTATGCAGAGTATGGGATAATCAATGAAAGAAACCATTTTTTGAGCTGTTAAAATGTTGAAAGGAGCCTGTAATGAAGCAATATAACAGTACCAGTGGGAAAACCGTAATTCTACCTTTGTACAGTACTATGGAATTAGAAGACAGAATGCGCCAGTACAAAAGAGATGAGTTCTAATGAAATTAATTTACTCACAGAGAGTCCATATTGCTCTCTCATCCACAAAATTGTACAAGTACAGACTCATTAAGGATTAACAGAAATGGTTGTGAAAAAAAATCTAAATGGAAGACATCTTCAAACCTACACTGATGATAATCAAAGTGCATTTATAAAATCTTTTCCTCCTCCCATCATATCTCAAAGACAAAAGGAATCACAAAGCTTCAGAATGACGAACATTAACCAAACTCTCTAACGGGACTCTTAACAAGAAAGAATAAGTGCTAACTATTCTCAAATGCCATGGACAAGCCAGGTAACATTATACATATAATGGATGTTTATAGTATAAACACAATGGATTACAAAGATATTAAAGTGTAACTTTTTTCTCTGTTCCTTGTATTTACAGTTAATCAGTTCTGTCAGTAGTTACGCCCCTTAAATATGTTAACAAATAATGAAAAGAAAGGAAAATAAATGAGTATTTCAGTCTAGTCAATAGCAAAAGGGATTTTTCCAGCCAAAACAAAAAATCCTTATCAAATGTATCTGTACAAAGATCCAGTGAATAAACAGACAATTTGGTAATAAAGGTAAAAAACTAAATATGAGGTGCAAGTTAGTTCTGCCAATGAAAGTGTTCAACACCTGAACGTAGACAGAAATCTTGCAAACAATTGTATTCTTTCTAATTGGCTGAACCAAATATCTATAAAATGGATCATCTCTGAACTTGGACTCAGATCCTCAAACATATGTGTGTAGGAGTTGGGTGACTAAATACCTTCCAGGAGCAGGCAGCCTCCATGTGCAATATCTAAATAAAAGTGGAAGGGGAAGGTTGATTTGTTTTTCACAGATCTGTCATCACTTTACTCCCAACCGGCTGCATAACGAAGTATATGAGACTTCCCTATTCACAGACCCTTCAAGTTTATTCAAATAGGATGATTACTGCTCTATCAGCTGTCAGAAAGTAAAATAACTAGAAGAGATCTATTTGCTCTTTAAAATTAGTTTTCTTTCAAGAAGAATGTACAAACTGTGTTTTACATCCTTGAGATTAGAAGCAATGAACAAAAAAAGAAAGCATACTGTCTTTTAAATGCATTACTGCTGCAAGGAAAAAAATATCTACTAGAACTCTGGCTATTAATGTTAAGTTGAGGGCACTAGCTGGCCAAGAGCAATGCCTGCAGTAGAAGTAAGGCCATTTGTGCTTTTGGTATAATTTGTATCGATCATTTAAACTGAAAAAAAAAGAAAAAGTCCACAAGTAAAAAAGAATGAAAAAAATAAGCAACAAAACAGCTAAAGCAGGAAACAACAATTGGAAGGAAGAAAAAACTTTCAGCGCAGATTCGCTTCTTGCCATTTTGATGGTTAGGGATGAAACAACAACAAAGCTTGCAGTGTTAATTATTGACTCTTCTTCAGAGGTAGTCACAGTGAACTTTAAATTATAAATGTCTGTATAAATTGAAGGAGGAGATGAATAAGGGGTTTGCAGAGGATGTTAAAAAAAGCTGCAGCACTTTGGCAAGCAAAACAGCTAAGGATGCTCTATTTGATCAAAGTGGGAAAAACACTTATGCCAAACTGTCTGCTTTGTTTATAGTCATTGCCATTCTCTCACATCATCTGCCTTCTTGCATTATCGTGCTGTCTACATTTTTTATTTACTGTTGAATGATCAGTGAATCAGCATTCAGTGTATTTTTCTATGACAGATTTATTTAAATCTATTGAATTCACTAACATTTTGCTTAGAGCAACTCCTGTAATCTCTTTATGAATGCTAGTTCCTTTACTCATAATCAGAAGTGGACAGCATATAAAGAATAACCAAAGTGTGAGATATGAAAAGGATTGTGAGAATTCTATGTCAAAATGATCATGACCCCCCGGTATTATGCTGCAAACAAAAATGGTATTTCTCTCTTTTGGCAAAGGAGAAATAACTTTTTCACGACATAATAAATTCATTAGCCTTCCTGACCTCATCATTCCCACCTTAAGTTAGATATAGCATCAAAGAGAAGAATATCTGTTTGACAGCCATATTTTCAAATTGAGCTTCTTACCAGTCATAGTTATTATATTATCAGTTTGAAATTTATTGCTTGAGCACCACCTCGTGGAAATGGCTATAATTGCAAAATGTTCACCCATATGCACATATATGATCTAAAAAGGCCACGGTGATATGTAAGCAGATAGCAAATTGTTATAACAATTTTAAATAACATTGATATAATCAATATGAATGTAAATATTTAGTTACAAAGAGCACTGTTCCTCTGAGTCTATTTTAAATACAGAATTTTACATTTTAAGTCATTCTTTCATAAAAAATTTTGTGCTGTAAAGGGCCATATTATTTACTCATTTTTCCAGATAATCCTAGTCACTCTAACCAAATATGTTTCACAGAGTAATTTTGCCATGTTGATTGCACACATCAATATGCTACATTATTACAGATAACTAGTCAGTCCTCCCTAGTTATTCTGACAGTAGTCCCTGAACATTTAAAATAAGGACAACTGACAAATTCTAACATATTCCTGATTTGTTTAAGGGTTTTTTTATTCCTTTTATTAATTGTTTAAAATATTTGGACCTCAAACAGTCCAGAATTTACTACTGAAATAACTGGGTCAGTCATTCATGGCATACTAAGGCAATGGTACATCTGGGATAAAGCACTTTTTAAAGCTCAGGATAAACAAAATGGAGTCAAAAATAAAACACTCGGAACAAGAGTGTTATACTGGTACAGAGAGTGATCACTTTCAGGATATATTTTAAAAATAGGAAAAAAATATTTCCTATTTGAACTAGTATTAAAAAAATATTTAAAGAAAGCAAATTTCAAACAAAGAATTAAGATAAATAGATCCATGCCTTATTTTACTGACTCTGCAATACAGTGATATGTTTTACTTAGAAGCTACTAGATGCAGTGGTTATGCACTTTCTAGGAAACCCCCAAAACTATTTGCTATATAAAGAACAAAGATAGCTAATAATATTTAGTTTAAGCTTTTTCTATTTACTTTCAAATACTCTTTGTATCTCATTTAGACACAAACTGAGGTACAGCTGTAGAAGCCTTGCAGTCAGTCCTTCCCAAAGGACTGGCCTTAAACAGCCCAAACAGCTGAGCTTCTGGGAGGTTTTTTTTGATTACAGGCCTTAAGACAGCTTTTGCTACATACCCTTGCTCATTTTGGCTAGGACAGAGTTAAATTTCTTCATAGGAACTGGTATGGGGCTGTGTTTTGGATTTGTGCTGAAACCAGTGTTGATAACACAGAGATGCGTTCCTGCTGAGCAGCGCTTACACAGTGTCAAGGCCTTTTCTGCCTCTCCCTTCACCCCACCAGCAAGGGAGCTGGGAGTGCACAAGGAGTTGGGAGGAGACACAGCCCGGACAGTTGATCCTACTGACCAAAGACATATCACATACCAAATGGCATCATGCTCAGCATATAAAGCTGGAGGGAAGGTTAGTGGGGATGCCACCGTTCAGGGACCGGCTGGGCATTGGTCAGTTCATGGTGAGCAATTGTTTTTGTTTTTATCATTTGATTTCTTGGGTTTTACTTTACTCTGGTTAATTTTTTCTCTTTTCCTACAAGGTTTTATTATTTTTACTATTATTTCTTTTCAATTATTACACTGTTTTTATCTCAACCCATGAATTTTCTCACTTTTGTCCTTCCTATTCTCTTCCCCACCTGACTGGACAGAGAGTGAGTGAGCAGTTGCATGGGGCTTAGTTGCTGGCTGAGATTAAACCACAATACCTCTAAAATGCTCCTTGTATGTGTAATAAGTTAATCACTAAAATAATTCAGGGCTTTATGCACATTAAATATGGAATATATACATTTTTAAAAAAGATGCATAGAGAGTAAAGTGTTTGCAATATACAGATTTTCTTTGCTAATTATCAGTAATAAATTCTTACATATTCAGTTAGGTGTAAGCAAAATCAGCTTCTTTTGTCCCTGGATATACTACTGAAAATGTACAACAAATAAAACAGTCTTTCTATCAATACAAATCAATATAAATTTCAAGCATTTAGTATAAATCCATTAAACTTTCCCATGTAATTAAGTTAAATAGTTTTATAATAGCCCATCAAAATAATTTTTAAATGGTTATATTAATTTTGACAAAAGAAAATAAGGAAGAGAAATAGCCCTGCTAATTATTCAAGGCAGATAATCAAATAGATAATACCTCAATTGGCAGGTTTTGTAACATTTGCTGCCTGCTATACCACCATATTCTATGTTTTTCCATGAAAAATATATCTAGAGGTCTGACAACTCTCAGTTCCCTTGTCAGTTCTTGGTTATTTATTAGTAATCATCTCAGCCTCCTCTGAAATCAACTAAGTACCAAATTAAGAAAAACATCTGGAAAAGACTATTTCAAAATACTTTGATATCACAAGTCCTGTCAATACAGATGCAAACAATTGTTTAAATTTTCTTTCAAATAAGTGATCACTTCTCCATACTTAATATTTCCCGCAGGATCATTCCAACACTAAGTGTATCAGAATATAAAAAGTAATGGAAATATATATCAATATACATCTACAACTCAAAATAAACAATTTGTAAATATGCATTACTTATGAAAAATCAACACTGTTCAGATTTAGGAGTCCTGAGTCTACAAAAAGCTGTAGAGGTAACTGCTCAATTATCGGCAGTTCATATTTAAAAATACACACAAAAATGTTTGTTAAAAGTAATAGGTTATGAAGCACTCCAAATATCCAAATCCAAAATATCCTTCCTTGTCTAGATGCATATAGCTTTTTGTGTCCAAAGACAAAAAGGCAAAGTCTTCAGTAAAGTAATTTGGCATCAATGTATAAAAGGAGGAATCAAGAGGACAGATAAATATAATTTTATAGCACTGCTGATGAAGTTATTACTCAAGGAGAGATAGCAGTTTCGCAGCTATTCCACATGCTGATCAAAGTTGCATGTCAGAGAAATTCTAACCACAAGATCAAAGACATTATTAATAAAGGTTTTTGAATAAAGTACTTTCAAAAATCTTCCAACTTCCAGAAGGTGTAGTTATAGTCAATAACAATCCATAGGTACTCTTAAATTAGTTCTGTAAGCAACAGCTTAAGTGCAAAGTCATGAGAATATAGTCTGTGTTTTAGGTTTACGCCACCTAATTTTCCAGGCTTTATTCCATGTGGATGGATTACATCTTCTGTAAAACATTTCCCTAAGCCATTTAGGCTTTAAAACAAATCAGACATAAAACTGCTTGGGTTTTTTTTTTTGCTTGTCAGCAACTTCCTTTAAAGTTAGTTTCAAATATTTTTAAAGCATAAACTGTGCTTGGGGGAATGAGGAAAAACTATTAGAAACTGTTTTGTCTGTGTCCACAACCATGCAGTGTAGTTATATATTAAAACAAATTTAAAATCTTCTTCCAATATAGTTTATCTTCTTTCTCAACAAAGGCCAAAAAATACTGACTCTGCTTACAGCTTAGGCAGTACCCAGTAAAGGGTACTGGATGAAATGCAAAGTGACCTAAAACACTGGTATCAGTGACCTTCCTTGAACATGTAGCTAATGTTTTTTTTTCCCCTTTGTTCTGAAAGGACAAACATACAGTCACTTTCAGCAGCTTTTCAGTTCTTCTGGGTGAGCGGGCATGTCTTTTGATTCCACACTGCACCTCGTGTGAGCAGATTGCCCCTGCACGATAACAGGTAGGCTCAGAGTCATGTTAAGGATTTTGAGATATGATTTCATAGCTTTTTCCTGAACTTGCACAGATGGTGACTGTCTTTTGATCCACCTGTAAATGGCCATTTGAGTTGAGTATTCAAAGCTGGCTTTATGTGACACCTGCCATAGGACTTTCTTTGATAACACTGGCCAGTAAAATTATTTCTGATTAGCCTCACTGCTCTATGACTTTACAGGTTCTATACACTCAGGACACGGATGTACTAGAATTTTGTAAGATTTTAAAGCACAGATATCAATTCGTGTTCAAGCCTTTCTTATTTATATTTTAAGGATGAGAGAAAAGAATATTTTTCGAGTCTTGTCATCTGCAACAAGAAATGGATTCTTGTATGCAGGAGCACACTTCATGCCTGCTGTGTTATTTGCTACAAACTGCATAGGCATCACACAACTTTATGGAAAAAAATATTTTATTTATCATCATCTAATCAGTATCCACCAGTGTTGAAATAAACTTGCTATGCACGGTCTCTTTATCAGAACACACACACTGTTCTAACTGCTAAATATAGATAATTAATTTAATTACCATAATTTTTAAAGATATCAATCATACTTTGTCTTCTACTGTAGAAGAAAGAGTTTTTTAGATTAGGAGAAATTATTACCTTCTGATGAGGTACAGTCAGCTACAAAAATAAAATTCAGGTCTAATAGCTTTTGTATTTTACTCTCCTTTATGTATGGATTTGGAGGCATATCCCATACCAAGTGCCAATTCTGGGTGTCTACCTAGCTACCGTGACCTTTAGTTCTGCTTTTGTAGCAAATATTTGAAACTGAATGATGCTTATTTTTATTTAAAATAAATCTTTATACATGAAGTAAAGATTGGTTATGGTAGCTATAGCATTGGCTCCTGCTGGATTGAACAATCATAAAATGTTTTGTCATCCATGATGTTTTGAATTCATTGAGAGTGAAGTATGCTGATCCAGATCAGTCCTACAGAGAACATTAGCAAACCTGTAATTAAGTGCAGCTTCTCTTGCTAACGCAAAGTTACTAAGCACTAAATAGGTACGTAAATTTTATTGTTTCCAATCAAATCATCTTTGGATAGCACAACAAAGTTATAAAATCCTAATATTAAGTCATCTATTTGACCTTTAAAGGTTCCTTTTTCCAGTTTTACAAGCAATTAATTCACTCAAGCAGCTATGTAGAATAAGATATTATTATTTTTATGTTTTTAAACCTCAGCTAAGAAAGGTATGTAGCACCAGTGCAAAAAAAAATAAAATTATAACATCCAAGCAGCTAGAAATGAAGAGAAGGCTGCTGATTCTTCTTTCAATGCCTGATGAATTAAAAAAACCCCAAAACCCAAAAAACAAAGGAACAAAAAAACCCCAACAAACAAAAAAAGTCCCCAAACTCCCTGGCTACGTTTGTGTCAACACATTATTCTCTTTAAAATTTCAAATCAAATAGTTATGTAAAATGCCTTTCCATGCTTATTGTTGCAGACATTGTAATAGGCTTGTTCACTTCCCTTTTTCATGGTCCAATACAAATTTTCCCAAAGTAATGATTAGATGTATATTCCCATCATGATAAAAAATCATTTAGCCCACTGTGCTAGACATTAAGGAAGTTATATTGCTGTAATGTCTTCATGCAGCTCATATCCTCCTGCTCACATTTGAATGAGCTTGCAACTTTAACCATCTGGGAATGCCACTCCAAGTAAACTATGTACTACTTACACCTTTTTCAGTCTTTGATTATCCTTATGTATTTGAGAAAGAGCCCAGTATTCCTACCTTTTATAAAAAGAAAATGAAAGGCTGGCTAGGGGTAGTTGTGTCCACTGCCCTAGGTTCATTTTCACACTTTGTTCAGGACTATTTATGACTAGACTTTGCTGGCACACAGGTTCCTCATCTTGATGTATATAAATTGCCAAATAGCAGTATTTTCAATCCAATCTCCATGTCACGTCTAACAGGAATTCTTTGGTAGAAAAAGTAAAGAAATAATAAAGAAAATTATTTTTGCCAGTCTTATGATTAGAAAACAGTGCTTTAAAATTGTGATGTAAAAATATGTTGTATGCTTTTTTGACAAGGCTAATACATGGTAAGATGACAAAGCCAGAGGAAGTCAACCACATCTACAGTGACACTATCTTATAATTTTTTTCCTCAGCATGACATATGAACTACTCCCCTATACATTTCACTTTTCTTAAAGAGATGAAGCCTTTTTATGCACAAGTACTAATTTTGTAAGCTGAACCTTAAGATGATCCTCTTTCAGTACAGATGTTATCTACTGTACAGTTTGTAGAATCGTCTTATTATTAATAAGCATATTCTAGCTGCAAACACATTATGATTTATTCAAAGTTGTATTGAACTGACACAACCTGACATCTTCACAATCTATCAAGAATGAGTACCCCAATGTCAGGATTTAGACAGAGGAATAAGAAAGAAGACCAGTAACCTTATTAACAGGTGCTAAGGTGTAGTGTTCTACGTTTCGCTATATAGGACTATGTATATTTGCAACTTTACAATGCTAATAAGAAATAAAAACACTGGGACAACACTTAGAAGAGCAAAAACTGCTTTTCAGCTTAGCTTGAAAAAATAAAAGAAGTTAGGGTATAAGTGCTAATGTGAACAGAGATCAGGTTTCATTGCATGTGCAAAATAACTTCCACTCAAAGGAATCTTTTCAAAATCTACCACAGATTTAAAGGGAATACACTTTTCCCAGTGCTAAATTAGAGTGTATTAACCAGAGCTTAGTTAAACTGTCCCAATGTGAGCATCAGAATGAACTCCATATACATTTACAATATGTATATGGAAGTTAACTGAACAGAATCATGTATTTTATATAATTACGTACCTAGGTTGTGTTAAAAAGATACATATATATGCCACCAAACAGCAACTTTACAATTAAAATTCAGTCCTTCCTATTAAAAAAAAAAGTGTTGCCTTTTTATGATAATCCATCTTAATATGAATAATAATTGAATTTCATTGTTCTTGGCTAGAAGCTATCTATATTTTAAGCTTGCAAATGCCTGACACTTCTGCTAGAGGAATACACTCTCCATATAGTGAAAAAATATGCAAAATATTTAGACAGAATAGGATGAAAAATGTGACAAAATTCAATTCCTAGATCATGTTTCAAGAGTGCTCCATCTATACATAAAAAATTAATTAGTAGTGTACCAGCAAATAGTGCTTAGGTGTATGTATATATTCCATATTTATTGTAGTAATATTATGTATCACCAAGGGAAATTAGGCAGTGCTGAACACCTGTTTTACACCGGGAGCCACTAAGATTTGCATTTATCTGTCTCAAGTTTCATCTAAGGAAAAAAAAAACAAAACTGAAGAGACAACACCTTAACCCCTTATATAAGCCTCATGTAAAAGAACTTATTTAAATGTTTTTAGTAGGCACACAGAAGCTCCCAAGAAGTTACACCCATAGAAGCAAGCCAAAGAACTGAACCAGAGAATCTTACTGATCCTCAGGTAGCCGTAACTACAGTTTGGAAGCAAATAAAATTCAATTCAAGGGTGTGGGGCTCTTTCTTAATATCACCTTTTCCCTTTGTAAAAAAGCCTTCTGAAATTAAGCCCTAGCACAGCCTTAATGTTTGACAAAATTATTTTATTTGCCTTTATTAGGAAAACTAGTGTAAGATTAGCAGTTTTTCTGTTTAAAATAGTCATTTTGTATTTTATTCTACTACTGTTTTTCAGAGATGTTGGCAGAGAAGATTAGGATAATTTTAAATATGATAATTTTAACACTGGGTCCACATCATTGCTACCTCTAGGCTAACAGTGTATAATATAAGTGGAATATCTAAAAACTACAGTGGCAGCAGAACAATAATAGGCAGTGACCAATGATCTTTTACTGCAGCAGCTTAATTTTTAATAACTTTAAATGTGAAAAGATGTATTTTTGAGATTTCATATATTTTCAGTACAGTTGCAAATGGAGCACAGCTTTGAGAAAAATGCATTTAAGAAACAGAAAAATAGCAAATACTTTTTACACTAATAATAATTTAAAGACGAGTCATAAGAAGCTAAGGACAACTGTCCACTTTCTAGGTTATAATATATATTTAATTTTTCATAAAGTATCCAAAAGTACACATTTCCATTCTCTCCACAGAAGCTGCTCTACTCCTAGCTAGACAGCAGGTTTTATCAGAAATCACCCCATCAAAAAATCCAAAAGCACGTACTGAATTTATGCTCTATAAACTAATAACAAATAATATTGTGGGGTGGGGTTGCTTGGTTTTTTCCCACTGGTTTACATAATTGCAATAAAGAACTATATAGTGTTTCCTGCAAGACGTCAAAATGTGAAAATTGCGCTATATATATTGCACTATTGCTTTTTCTCTTAAATAAATACTTAATAATAGCCTAGGTTTTACAGCTTATATAAGTTTAAAAGCTCCAGAACTGTCAGAAATTTATCAACTGATAAATCATGTATGTGTATATAGTCAGTAGATTGTTAGTTCTTTCACTTTGTACATCACAAAAAGAGAAAGAAAACAGTTCCAAAGCGAGGACATTTTCCAGAAGCATGGGCTTAACACAAAGTGCTGTAAGATCAAGAAGACAGGGCATTTAAACTAAGCTGAAATCAGCACTGCATCCACCACCTACCCTGGTTGGGTCAATGGGCATTGCACATACAGTTTTGCCCTTGGCTCTTATAATGATTAAAAATACTAGTGACATTTTTCATTTATTAAAACTATGACACATTTGGTGTTGTTTCTTAACACTGCAACTCCCTAATCACACAAAACCCATTAAAAGGAGAGACATACTTCTAGACTGAAAATCAAAGAAAATATCCATGTCAGAAGTGCCAGGAAATGTCCATGTGTTGGTATCATTCTGTCTCTGGTAGCCAACCAAATCTGGAATGGAGATTCTTAAGAAAAACAAAATCAGCCTGCCACATTTCAAAGCTGGTGCACAATGACCTTTTAAAAAATGCAATATTTAAAAATGGTCTATCTGATTAATATGGAAGTAGGGCTTTTTGTAACAAGAAAGTAAGACTCCAACTAAAGCTTTTTTTATAATTTTAAATAGACAGATATTCACTTACATCATTACGTCTTTCTGTAGGGCTTACAGAATATTCAAGATAATAATACTGTATTACTACTTATTATGTTACCAAAATATGAAGTAAGAGAGAACTTAAAGAAGGATGAGAAGAGGTGATACAGACTGTGTAGCACCACAGAAATTAAAGACAAAAATAAAAAAGGGGGTAAAGAAACCAAAGTGAAAGTGAAACCATATTGTATTCTGGTGTATCATAGATACAAAAAAGGAAGAAATACAAACGGAGTTGCACTTATTTCTAAAAGGAAAAGGTTCGGAAAAACATCAGTAGTAGCTTGCTACAACAATTAAAATGCAAAAATTTATTAATATTTTATTTTCATTTGAAGTGAAGTCCTCTTAAGGTACCTACATCAAATTAATAAAACAATTCTGTAGCTTGATTCAACCACAATTCAATCTCTTTCTAGATACAATAAGGGCAGATACAATTCAAGTTTTGCAGTTTTCCTTTAAATTTTGATAATATTTGCAGGTGCAGATATTAAAATCCCAGTAGAAGGTCTCACAGTATTGGCCTAAAGGTTAAAGAAAAAACAAATCTTTGATGTATTTTCATAGCTTCTGCTTGCTACATATAGTTTGGAAACCGTTTGGCCCAACTGATTGTTCCTAAAAACTGGGTGGATCAGTGGCAATACGCAACCAATTTATAAAATAATGACCAAGACTGCCCAGCTACCTGGTGCATTTATATAAAACTTAAGGTAACAGCAATGCTATCCTTTAAGGTAGGAAAATGGGTGGTTATGATGAAAACAGAGAACACTACTGTTGCAATTATCTTAGTGTGCTTGTATTCCTGAAAGGAAAATAAGTATTACCATAGAGTATCACAAAACTTCAACCTCTGCAAAAGTAGATTAGTATTAACATCCCCTTTCCCACACACACTTTAGTCCCTAGCTTTTGATGTTTCACAAAAACAGTATGTAAATTTGAATCCTGTCTTTAACTCTTTTTTAAATACAACAAAGTATTTTATCCATCTTTCTGTTGTCTAAGCCCTTGAAAGATGTTTCCATTTCCTTTCTTGGTAGAAGCAGTCCATAACTGCAACTTCTAAGTGAGAACGATCTCTGAGGAACAGCAGCTGGGGTTAAGGCAGTTTCTCAATAGCAGTAATGCCTCCTACATATTGAAACTGTAATACCAAATATTAATCACTGTTAACATATAAGCTAGCAGGCTCATAATTTTCCCAGCAATACCCCATGCTGTTAGCAGGTGCTTATCCTGCTGAGAAGAGGTTAAGTGGATACTGCTGATTCACTGAGGCAGGTGGATTGCTACCTCTACTGCATGAAAGGGAGAAGGAGTGGCTCCCTAGGGAATGACAGGATTTTAAGATTAGAACAACCATTCTTACCACAGAAGTGCAGGTACATTCTGGCCCAGGGAAAGTCTTCAGATGCATTTTGTTGATAATCTGTTAATAGTAACTAATCTCTAGGAAGAGATTTTACACTACAAGCCCTGTTGGTTTTGCTTTTAAGTCTGCTCACAGACTAAAAGTTAATATTAGCCATTAGAAAAATAAGTACATCTCACTGAAAACAATTGCAAATATAAATTTACAGAAGGAAAAATTAACATCTAGACCTTTGGACTTCACAGTTTAATATATTTTCAGCTGTTCTGTGTTTGAAAAACAGCTAGAACTGTGAATGCTATGACTGATGTAATTAAAGTACCCAAGCTCTAACAATGCATTACGGCACCATGGATAAACAAAAATGGACAGGTGTGAACAAAATCAGAGAGAATGTCTGAAGATACATCTCTATTAGACTTAGCAGGTATGACGTCAAGCAGGTGGGCATAAGTCTTTCCTTTTTCTAGTTAGGTTGGTAGCAAAGACTGAAAAAAAGTGGCAGTACAGGATATGGCACACCGTCCTAGCAAGGATAATCAGTACTGAAAAACATCTGAACCCTGTAGAATCCTGCTACGTTGCATGAATTAACTACTACAAGGTTAGGTTGGTTATGCCTACTTATGCTACAATATCATACAAACTATGTGTAGATAGAACTTCAGCTGCAAACCTATCAGAAAAAGCATGAGAGAACAGGAAAATAGCAAGTTTCCTAACACCCACTACAACCCTCACAAAACAAATATAATACATGCATCAATTATTGCAAATATATCTGTGGCACACTTAAATATATGAAGTATGCAAAAATGAAAATAGCCTTCTGAAGTGGCTAAGTATACTACCTGTATAGTTACAGAGAGTAATGTTCCCAATAAAGGTATATTTACACGTTGCTGTTGATTCAGAAAGGCCAGTGTGCGTTCCAGGAAAAGATGGATAACAAATGGGCTAACTCAAAAGTCCAGTAATTACATGCTTTATAAAACATGTTTACATTAAATAATCGTTAATCCTATGTTTAATTACTTCAGAGGTATATTCATATTGCGTAGGCAAAGACTGGAAAACTAATTATCACAGGACTACTTTTTGTTATTATTATTCGAGCTCTCATCTCCTTACTTTCTTTTAAACTTTGCATAGTTCTACTTTTTTTTTTTGTCATTCACCTGTTCTGCATAAACAGTATACAAGAAAGCACTGTAAATTAATGCTAAATAGCTTGTGGCCTTGAACAGCTTATTCGCCTAATTGTGTATCCCTTGTGCATTTTTGGTAATACTTCACATATCTAATTTAAATACTTTAATAGATTGGTGAAATACATTTTGAGGCACATTTATTCCACTTACTTTAAAAACTTCTAATGAATTCTCTCAATATGTAATTCTCTCTTCAGCATCTTGATTTGAATTAAGTATTAGTAAACAAGGTGTTCCTAGTGAATATGAACTAGAACGAGAGCAACAGTAACCTTTACTATGATAACGGGTTTATTCCCTTTTCTTTTGAAGCTTTATTTCCTATCTGTGTAAAGACCTTCATCTGATAATCTGCCCAAAATGTGATTGAGAATTAAGCTTTATCAGTCCCAACTATACAGAGACTGGAACTAAACTATTACATCTTTCCTTGAAAGACTAAATACATTCTCTCATTATTGCACCACCAATCAGCAACACGAAGTTGGTTAATTTACTGCAAGCAATGTAATATACGCAAATACTATGACAGGACCTAAATTTTGAAGGCAGGACACATTGACTTTAGGAATGACTGTTCTACTGATGTATTTATCATTGGCTTTGAACAGAAAAAATCAGTCCCTGGAAAGATTACAGAGCACATCTTCTTGGAATCCATTTCTAAATGAAAGATAGGAACATAACTGGGATCAGTCTACATGTGTTTAACCAAAGACATGTCGCATCACCAACCTTACTGCCTTCTATGGTGAAATGATTGGCTATATCAAAAGCAAAAATAACATTGCAATCTCTCCCTCCAAAATTTAGAATTCCAGAAATACATACTGCAACAACACAACAGTAATGTATTTAGCAGCTAGGGCTTTCATCCTTTTGGATAGGTTGATAATTCAAATATTATCAAAAGTATGTCATGGATCATAACCACCAGCGCATGTGCTGGTAACACTCAGACATGTGCTGTGCACCTAGAACAGTACACAAATATGAGCAATTTTATTCATCACTCATACTAGATGCCTCTCATTTGCATCACAGTACAAAAAAAAAGGAATAGCACATACTACAATACAGGGGGAAAAAAAGAACAAAAACCCTTGTATATTACTGTACTGCCACTTATTTAATTTCTGTTCAGTTACTCAAACCAGGTTAATGGTCCCAAACACTTCTAGGTTATCTGACTAACGAGAACCTTAACTGACAAATTATACACAGTTCACAGCAATTCTTCAACTTCTTCAAAACTTCATCTCATGTTAACATTGACACATATGAAAAATAATATGAAAAATATTTTTGTCCAATTTTCAGTTACTTATGATAATAAGTAAATTCTAAAATCTTGTTGCCTTAATTGCAAACAATTACTCTTTATATGTCCAAAAGCTGTATTTTAGGCTTTTAAGACACAAAAGATTCATGGAGAAAGACACCATAGTTACTGTTAAGGAAACCTTGTCTGATCATCCAGGAGCCACTCTGGTAGTCACTCTCGTACCACCTGAGCTGGGACTGAGGTCCCTTTGCAGCTATACACACCAAACTCAAATAGTCAGACCAGGTTTCCTTAGTAGCTTGACAACAGGTTTCCCACAGCAGTCTCAGACGTCCTGATCCTTAAAATAATTTAATATTGGTGCAATAACCAAATAACAGAATATCAGTTTAAATTGGAGCCTCCAAGGAGGTACCCCTAACAAAGGAACCCCAGGGTGTTTTACCCTCACAGTCTAGGAGGGTAAAACTGTGGGAGTCCTCGCCTCCCACTTTGAGTGCCCGATCCCCTGGCTGTATCCACAGGTCCCCGGGCCCTTTGTTATGCCAAGAGACGGCACTTCACTGCCTCCTGTCTCGGGTTCTCCCCATCTGGAGCTCAACCTGCAGCTTGCCCTGCAGCTGCACACTGAGCTATCTGCACTAAATGTGTTCCTCAATAGCCACCAAGACAAAGTAATTTTTCATTTTTCATAGTCCATACACCACAAAACTTGCCTATCAAGCCTCTGAAGCTAGAAACAGCAGGTCTTGTGTACCATACTGCTGAAAAAAGCTAATCTCACCTAAAACCTGAGATCCTGTGCTGAATCTCAGGGAAACGATGTAAGCATTTTAGCCAGATAGAGAATGGGAATGTGGAATCTGTGGTATGGATAAGAGTAATCTAGTTCCAGCAGATAGGTTTTTTGTCTGTTTTTCCTGGTTTTGACAAAGATTAACAAAAAAACAAAGACTATGCTCAACTCAGTACCAGTCTGAATTGCAACCCAAGTACGTTTCCTGCCCATCGGGTTGCTGAGAAGTAACTGAGGTTGCACGCTTTGCATTGTCTTTCATGCATTTGAAAGGACTTATCACAAAACACAAAATTTCTTTTCCTTCTTTCTTGCTTTCTTTAGTGGGAATAGAAGGAGACAAAGCAAGTTTCAAACCACAGAAAGTATTCCCTGCTCAAGTCTGTCTCAGGAACAGTGCAAAAATATACATTCTTTGTACAAAAGTCTGTAAGCTTAGTTGAAAGCATGCAGTGCTATTTTAAAGAATGATGTCAGGAAAATAGAATAAAATAAAGACTATTTATAAATTATTATTATTATTAGTTTTGTTTTAATCCTTCTGGTAAATCTTCATATATGGAATAAACTTCTATCTATAACTTTTTATGATAAACCAGTAGCATTAGTAACATATGAATTTATAGCATATAAATAAAATAATAATTCAATCTTTTTCTCTAGATCTAAAAATTTGAATTCACTGGCAGAATTACAGTAACAGCTCTATATGACCCTGTTTTCATCCTAGGAATACTGTTACATTGTGTTGATACCATAATCTTCTGCATTCGGGTTGATTTTCTCTATCTATGTCCAACTGTACAAACATTACCTCTACAGAAACAGTTTCCTCATAAAGCAAAACAATTAACAACTTTCAATCTGCTAAAGAAATGAGAAATTATATTATCAGTGGTCTGTATGTTCTAGGTCAAAAGTATTAATGAAAAATAATCTTTTTATAATCATCCTGATTTTTCCTTTGTATTTGACAGCTGACCATTTTTCATTTACTCTCCTCTGCACCATGAACTCTACACATTTTAAACATCGTAATAGAGAAATACTATGTAAAAATATTAAGCACTATTACTTGTAACTGAGTCATAGGAACACAAGCTGCAACATGCTGTTTTAAATTAACACACTATGCTCCTAAAGTCAAAAGAATTATAAACTTTACTTTAAACCATGACTATACAACATTACACACAGTGAAATACTTTCTAAAGAAGAGCTCTGTAGAGAACACTACTTTGAATGAAACTAAAATGTTTTGTGTTCCTAAACATCTACTACCTTTGAATAAGCCCAAGCAAAAGCTTAGAATCAGGCATCACAGTTCACAAACATTCATTTACTTCAGCTACTTCCCCCTAATAACTAAGTTTGAAAATGAGTCAAACAGAAATGGAAAGCTGAACAATTAAGATTCTCCCCATAAGCCCATCTCTGTCATTTTATTAAAGGCAACTGGGAAAACCCATACTGAATAACTAATTCAAAATTATATTTGTAGAAAACAAATTAATGTAATAATTTTCTTTCTGAAATTAATTTAAATCTCTGTGGATGTTCCTGCAAATTTACTCTTTACTATGCAGACAAAAAGTTATGAAAAGCCTTACTATGCTGCTTTAGGCACAGATTCATTGCCTCATTGTTGACTGTAATGGCTATTCCCATCCAGCCAGCTTGCTTTAAAGCAAATATATTTTTGCTCCTATATTTATATCTGAAATTCTGGATATTGCTCTGCTGTCTCGCTAGACTATAAAATGAGATAATTTCTAAGCCTCATTAACGAGGATGAGTAAATCATATATGAAGTTCCAGTTTTGAGTCCTTTACAATCTTATTTCAATTTCTTCCAATCAAATGGCTGGCTCCTTATATTTTTTTACTATATCCTATGTTTTTCAGGCCTAAAATTCTCTAACTATTTCTAACATGTAAAAGAAGATATATTATTTTTAGTAATAAATAAACCAGGCTGGGAAACATATTATCCAATATTAAATCTAATATATAATACATTTTATAGAATAAATATTTAAGCACAAAGTAGTCTTTAGCTCAGTTCTGTATCTACTTCTGCTATATGTGAATGCACTGGTCAGGATTCTGTTTTCTGCTTATGAACATTCCCTTGCCACCACTAAGTTTTTAGGTTTTTGGGTTTTGTTTGTTGGCCTTGTTTTTTTTTTTTTTTAACTCACTTCTGATTAAACATTCTTTTTGCATATGAATTAATGTTCTACATACTTATAGGCATGAAATTATTTCTTATTTATGTTCTTCCAGAATTTCTTATTGAAAGGTCTTTGTATTATTATGTAAATTGCATCAAAAGAACTTACACCCTTTTCTATCAGGAAAAAAAGATATTAACTAAGACTTCTGTAGATGATGAAATTTACTTGCTTTATGCAATTCTACCTCTGAAGCAAAATATAGAAATTAAAATGAATTTTCTTACTATACAAGGAGAGAAAATACATTTTTTTCTTTATTTACTCTGAGTTCAGCATGGCTGACTATAATGGAACCTGAGAGTACTTAGTGCTTTACAGGCATTATTCTATAGATGTTATTCTATATACAGCCATACATTACTAATATATATTCAAGTTACCTAATCAAAGCAAGACTGACAGCAGTTTAACTCCTAATTTGGCATTTAACTTAAAACATTTGTAACGTAGTGTGTCTTAAACCTGTATTTCTAAATCCTTCCAAAAAAACCTTCTAACCAAAAAGCCTACAAGCAAGAGGGAGAGAGATTATTTACAATGATATATAGTGACAGGACAGCTAGTATGGATGACAGGTGATAATTATTTATCATTTAACTGAATCTTCTAAACATCAAACTTTTAAAAATGGGTCTAAATCTAAACTACTGTCTCAAAGGCTCAGTTTGAATAGTCAAATGCAGCATGGAAAAAAACCAGAGTTTATGTGACTAATCTGAACACTTACAATTCTGCTAGGATTTCAATTAATATATAAAGTTTCAAGTTAGCTTAAGGGTGATCAAGTCAGATTCTTTCGTTAATATTAACAGTAGCTGTTTTTTAAATTATTCAAACCAAGCCTACATGCTGATCTTCATTCAGATGGAAACATTGATAATATAAAAATAGAAAGCTCAAATAAGAAATAATCATCCTTTGAAGGTGGAGAGCAGTCTCTTTGAGGTGTGCAAGATTTACTTCAGCTTGTAAGCATTAGAATGTTGATAAAGGTGAAAATCAATAAAGGGACCCAAACTGTCCCCTCTGAGATACTTCTATTCATTAGATTCCTGTGGGTATCTAAGAAGAAATAATACTTCTGATAGTAATCAGTTTTTAAGTTATTGCTAAATACAAAATACACCAGCTTGCAATGCCGCTTTTAGCTATTAGGTGATTATTAACATTGGATAAGAAGTGGATGAATAAAAAGGCAGAAGATTATTAAACTTTATAAACTTGCAGATGAAGACTAACTGCAACCTATTTTCATTCAGGTGAATATCCATTTGTTTATAAGCTTGCTTTGTGAGGTTTTTTTACACATTCCCAGTGGAAAATACTAAGCTCAATTAATGAATTGGAATCAATCATATTCATTCCTACTGTCATTAAACTGATTATCTTGTGCAACTTAGCTTACACAACAGCCCAGGAATCTATTCCATCCCCTCTTCTCCTCTCCATTCTCTGGTTTCAATAAATGGAATAATTTTGACTAAAATATCTTGAGTGTTCTTGGATAGGCACCCATTAATACAATTACATGGATTAATCCACACAATTATGCAGAGAATACAAAGGGAAATAAATTAAAAGAGAAAAGAAGTGAATGTATCAAAATATTTTTTAAAAAAGTTTGGTAGCACTGTTTTTCACAACAGATTGATTTAGACTTATGAAGAATCAAGACTGTAGATACAGACTTTAACACATTCTTGTTGACTCATGACTTGCAGAAATTCTGCATTTGATAAATGTCATGGATTTTTGGGTTCAAAGTGTTAAGAAACATTATCATGAATAATCACAATTTTTCCTCATTATATCCTCTATATGTGAAGATAACACTGCATGTACTCTTCTCGCTGTATGGCACTGTATGCTCTTTTCATTGCTACATCTCTCAGAGACACAAATGATATGTCCTTTTACCCAACAGGAAGATTAACTGCTTTGCATAACTTAGAATGGACTTTATTTAAATAGTCCACTACAATCTGAAGTTTGAAAAAATTATTAACTCTGTACATAAAAATCACATAATTATTCAGAAGATTAAATTATAAGATTCAGCCAATTTGTCGGACATTTTACTGAAATAACCACAATTCACATCTATTAAATTTCCTGAGATTTTATAGAAAATACATTCAGGCATTCAACTGATAATTCTATTTGCCCCGATGTACAACAGTAAAAGTTTCTATTGTGTTAACCTGCAGAAAGATTTTCTATTTTTCTGCTTTCTACAGGGAGTAGCCTCTGGTTTTCTGCTTGCCTTCTGTAAAGTCCAGCAGTGAGCCACCAGGATGATTACGTGGCTGGAGCACGATGTACATGGAGAGGCTGACAGAACTGGGTTTGTTTAGCCTTAGGGAAAGAAAGATAAGGGGGAATCTTATTTGGTTTTGAACTACCCAACAGGACAGTATAAAAAAAGACAAAACATACAGTGAAATGCAATGTGGAAAGGGCATATAGCCCTCAGGTACAGAATCTATTTTTTTTTTCCCCAGGGTACAGCTATGTTACTCATTTTAAGTTGTTATTGAGTAGTATGCACTATTTAGTGTCTGTAAGGGTACACTTCTAATTTCTTAGCAGTACTTATAGACCTCAAATATGCAGTGCAAGTGCAGTGCCCTCCCTTTACATGCTGTTTCTCTATTAATTTTTCTCTATTAACTGGATGAAGGGAGAAGAGCAGAGAACTTGATTTCTTTTCTTCATTAATGTCAAGTAATGGTAAATAAGAAATAATCACCACTACTTTTTTAACGAAGAAAAAGTAGCTACCAGATCTCAGCTGTTATACTGAGGCTCTGTCCTTTCAGATATTTCTACATACTTCTTCAAAACCTGAATTTATGTACTGCTAGCACACACTTCACATTCACACCTGAATATGAACTTCACAATATGAAAAAAGTTCCATAAGCAACAGGAGAACCAGAAAATTTTTGGTACAGCCTGACAAGAGAACAGCAAAGAAAATTGTTTTTGATTTTCTATCACTAATCTCTTTTATTCTGGGAATAAATTTTAGTGCACTGTAAGGTCAACCCCTAAGCAGACAGCTTTGGTAGGAACAGAGGAAAATATACCTTATCTACCTTTTTTCCAGCACACACTAGGAAAGGAGAGAACTTGATGCCCTGCCCCAAAAATCAAAAGGCTTCAATATGGCCAAAGAATAAGCTTTATATTATGAAGTTGCATGTATAAGCTTAATTTTTGGACATGACAATCCACAGTAAGTTCACAAGAACTTCTCTAAATGGCAAATTGATGATCTGCCTGCAGAGCTGGATATCACATCTCCTCCTTCCTTTTATATTCTTCACCAGCTTGAAGACCCAGCTCAATGAAATTTGAGTTCAATGAAAATGCCACAGCCGAAAGCAAAAGCAGTTATGTGATATTAAAAAAAATAAATTATTATATTGTCTTCTGAAATCTGTCCCAGTAAGATCAGGTTTACTCATCAGACAGATTTGCTGTTACCTCTCCCAAACTTCAGTGTTTAGTAGGAAAAGAAGTGATTAAGTGGGTTTCAGAGTTTTAATAATAAAGGAACTATAAGCAAACTAAACCTTTGCTATTTAGCCTTAATAACAAGAGTAGTAGACACTGGAAATCATTAGAAATGAAAGCAAGTTTATTTATTATGTTGATAAAATCTTTTAGCAGGAGTATAATGTTCTTCATGCTAGACTTGGCACTATATATATTCATATTTGCAAAATGTTTTTCACTCATATCATAGTTTTCATAATATCAGAACAGATTTAATTATTTAACTAAAATGCAACAATATGTTCATAAAGCTTTCAGAATATTTTATCAGAGGAAAGATTGTTATTTTTTTCAATATTATGTTATGCATGACAAATTTTTCAGGGCGGAAGCTCTGTATTAAACAGAGCTGTCCTTTTTATGTGTTATGTATGAAGACTAAAAAAAAATAATCATTTTAACCTTTGAGGATTAGGTGCTCAAAAAAATATTCTCTTGCCTTAAAGCACACTTCACAGGGAAAAAGACACAGAACACACATTTAACACACAGAAATTTTTGATTCAGCTCAACACAGTTTCAGTTCATATGAAATCTTGTTTTCCATATTTTTTACAATAGTTTCCTAAATCCTTGTTAGATGCCTGGAGCCTTATTCTGTGAACAGTAAACTATTACATCTACGTGAACAGACGAAGACATCTGAATACATGCTTCATATTGTTTTTTAGACTTGCGTACAGCAAACCTCCTCATCTCACGCAAATGCCCCTATTACCAACAGCCTAAATAGCTCACAAAGGCTTTGTAAATTTTTAATTAAGGTAAAAGAACAGACTTACAATAACAGTTCATTCTAGCATTTCAGAATTCTGCTCTTAAGCACTTTGACTTGTACAATTTATGCATGTCTTAGAACCTAATTTGGTGGATGTGATATTAGCAGGCGGACAAACTTTATCATGACAACAAAATTAGAATACTACTCAAAGTACAAAGTATCTTCAAATACGGGAATCTAACTTATTTCATACTAATGCATTAATAGTGCCTATTGGCAAGAATTAAACACCGTCTACAGCCACAAAGGGTTTCCTGTTGAGAAAGATGTGAGATTGTTTTCTGATTCTAGATCCCTGCATGGACTGTATGCACAGTTTCATGGTCCACTCCTCCTCCCAAAGTAAGCAGCACTACTCTTCAGCGATATGAATTAAATATATTACACTTACAAGACATATGACTGATGTTGATTATGAGTTTCAAATACTTTGATCAAATACACAGACTTTAGGAAATATGTTTTCTACTCAGAGATTCAGCTGACAGTAGGAAATGTTGTTTCCTTCAAGCCAAAAAAGCAGTAATAACAGAGAAATAATATGAAAGTACTTACAAAGGTGGTTTGATTATGTATATTCACTTTAAAATTATAACATGCATATTTGGAGATATTTTAATTTGAACTGCATGTAGAATGGAATTTCACAATTTCACAGGACATTTTGCTCACAGATTTAGTCAAGGATGGCCTTTTAGTTTGAAAAGCCAATAATGAAAAATCCTATCAACTTTTGGTAACTAATTGCACAAACAACAGCAACAAAAGAATATTTTCCATGACTGAAAGTTTTCAGGGCTAATTCTCATGTTTGATTTAGAGATGTCAAATAGTAGCAGTCATTCAAGAAATAAATTAAAAAATTGTAAAAGTAACTAATTTCCTTATTTTTAACATGTTGGGAAAACATGTAGTGCTACATTAAAATGTGTCTTAAATATTTTATTGCATGTGAGAATCAGATAATTGGTTTTCGGATCTCTATCTCTGGAACAGAAAATTATCATTTAAAAAAATCTTTACCTGTTTTGAAAGGAGTTGGAGCAAATTAAAAAAAACCATAAGAATTCTTTGTACAAAACTTTGGAACAAAAGTCATGAAAATGTTAAGAAATTGATAAAAAAAGCAGTGATTACTAAGGATAAGAGCCCACAGCTTACACTGTTGCTAGGTACACTGTCCTTTTAGGAACAGCTTTTAGGACTTCAGTTTTGCAATTATAAGTGCAAGTCATCAAAAGGCTGATGAAAGTATGCAGAAAATTCCACCAGCTCATGTAAAAGAAGAGAGATTCAGCTATCACTGGAGAAATTAATTTGAAATAAAATAGAACCATAAAACAAGCCCATATCTGGTGCCTGCTCTATTAGAACCCTGAAAATAAACCCCAAGAGTAGCGAAAAGTGCATTTCAGCCACGAGGGAGAGCTTGAACATTTTTTACATGAGGAGAGTTCAGAAGGGTCACTTAATGGAATCCTGGGCCTCTGGTGTTTGGAAAAGACAATCAAAAATCTAATATTCCCTTCTTACTCTCAGCAGCTGAACCTCTTTGTGAAGAAGTCTGAAACTTAGCGTGGGGAAAATTAAACATTGGTGCTCATGTAGATTTCTTTTTAATGGCTTCCAGACAAGTAAGGAAAGCGAGGCAGAAGTCAAAAGGTGCAACACTCCAGCCATGACAGCCATGACATTATGCAGATTTGAGAGCAAGTAATTCCTTCTCCTTTTTTTTTTAAATATATTTTACTGTTTTTGACACTTATCATCAGGGTTACGTATCTATATATCTATATATATCTATGTATATCTATATCTTAGGAAACAATTCAGTATTTATAAGATATGCCATCAAAAAAATAAAATATTTAGAAAAACTATGAAGGATGTAATAAAATGAGTAAGAATAAGCACTGAATGAAAGAGCTAAATTAAAATTCTTCTCAATTAAAAATCAATATTATGTAACGCATGACTTTCCTTTTCCTAGTCTAATACAAACAATAACACCTTACGAAAAAATTCTGATTAAATTCTTGACAAAATGGAAAAGTAAAAAGATATTCTGCTAGGTCTTTTTGTTTGGATTTTCCCTTGAATTTAGTGATGTTTGACCTATCTTTCTACTGTGTAAGCCTTGCAAAGAAAAACCTACACTGCAATAACAGCCAGTAAACCTAATTACAGCACAGGTGGAAGGTGAAGGGAAGTTACAATTTTAGTAACTCTAGCTAAATTTAATTTTAGAACTGGAAACACACTTTAACTTTCCATTCTCTTGAGCTACCAGAAAATACTGGAATATCTTCAGTCATTTCAATGTGTCTTTACAGGGGTTTCTTTGTATTACTAATTTAATTACTGTATGACAGGACTATACACAAACAGAAAATTGGACCAGAAGGGATTATAAGAAGTCAACCTGGTAACCTACATCCCTTCTAAGAGCAGATACTATCTAACTAGAAGGCAGGCACTATCTAACCTTTCTGAAAACACCTTTTTTCCCAAGCAGTTTTGCACTTACCTTACCTTGGTTTTATCTAAACTACCATCTCCTACTTGCTTATAGGAATCTCATCTGAGACAGTATCAACAGCTTTAATAAATTTAAGATATGTGACATCCACTACAATGTTTCCATCCACAAGGCCCATTATTGTGTAACAAATTCAAGATCAAATGGTTTGGAATAAATTATTCTTGAAAAAACTATTCTGGATCTTATTAATTTTTCTGTTTTCTAACTATTTACAACAGTTGAGGTTTTTTCCAATTATTTATTTTGTTAAAACTGACTGATGTGTAATTGCATTTTTCTCACTTTTAAAACATTCAATTCTGTTACTTTCAGAAACATCATCCGTCTTCTCAAAATTACAGACAACTAACACTTCCCTCACATATATTACTTTTTAATTTAAAAGAAGCTTCTTTCCACACAAGACTATTTTTCAACTTATCTCTTCATCATGAATTTTGAAAGAAAAAAATTTGGCTTAGTAAGAATAAATAATTTAAGGGTTCTTTGGGTCTTTTACATTGTTTGGGAGCTGGACCAAAAATCCATTATTTGCACAGCTTGAGTCATGCATACTTGTGTATATTAATATACATGTGTGTATAAAAAATACAACAAATAAAAATATTGCTATGACTTTTAATACTGACTGAGAAAGAATAGGTGGCATTTTTCTCAGAGAAGTGTTTGAATTCATAATTTTCTTTTAGACAATCTCTCCCAAAGGGTTTTAAAAATAATATCAGCAGTGCAGACGGACTCAGCTATTATGGACCTGATTTCCAAAGTGCTAAACATGCATAGAATCATAGGAAACATTTAGGTCGGAAACAAAGTCCCTAAAAGCTTTAGAACTCAAAGAGCTCTGAAAAAATAGGGGAACTTTTTTGCAAGATGATCTAGGACAAAGCTTTGACCCAGAAAATCAACTTTATTTGAGGAAAATAATATGATTAAGAAATGGGATGAGAGCAAAATTTATTTCTGCTAGAATATCGGAAATGTGCTATTAATTCTCTGCTCTTTTCTTCATATAAAAATGCAAATAAAGAATTCATGTCCCTTATCCACAATTTTCCATAGATAACTTTCAATTTACAGACAGTAAGTTTACCTACTGTGGTCCTTAATGCTGAAAGTAAAGTGTGATTCTGATGAAATGATATAGTTGTATTTCATACTGAGACGTCTTCTGCAGTTGTTTTTACATCATTTCTGTTTACTCTGGCTTAGCAGGGAAGCCAGTATTAGTAACATACAGGAGATCATTTATAAGATTTCTTGTACTCTCAAGAAATCTTTTGCTGTGATATCAAATAGTGCTCAAGGTTACTGTTTATGCTATACGACCCCATGCACCATTTACTTGGAATGAAACAAAATCCTTTGCCTGTAGACTTAGTAATTGACAGAAGAAAATTCAGCTTCTTTCTGGGCATATCAGTGTTACAGTGTTTAGTGATAAAGGCAAAATATATTTTTGCTTTTTTATATCCTTTTTCAGGGAAGCAGAAATGAAGAATTAATTTGTGTTAAGCATTGTAAATATTGACCCAGAGTGTGCTGTCAACTCAAGTCACTATCTAGTAAAAGAAGTGGGTCCTTTAAAAAAGCACTGGAAAATGAACTGAATTGAAATGTGATCTTTTTCCCAGGTGAATCTGCAGGCTGCAGCCAGCATTGCAGCTATGCTGTAAGCATAATACAGTTAAAACAATCTAGAATAGAACTGATTCTACAGCTATGCTGGTACACACACAAGCTGTTATTCAAAAGGCAAGCTCAGTATTGTTCCCATATACTTCCCTCCTTTGAATCAGCACCAGATCTTTCCTGAACTAGGACCAGTTCAGGAATTTAAAGCAATAAAACTATTCCTTCTCCCCTTCTTTTTCTGTTTTTCTATTGTTTCTTTCCTTCTTTTTTTAATGTTGGTTTGACTCATTCATTTGGCTAACATGGATGCAGCCTGAGTCAGTCTAAGAAAAGCATGAAGCTGCAGTCAGGAGTGGAATTGCCATGGAACATGGTTTAGTGGCTGTTAGGAATTTAATCAGCTTAGGGGTATGTCAGTTCTTCAGTTTGCACTTCCAAGTTTGAGTCAACAATGTAATTAAACATAGACTCGAGATGGACTAACTATTCAAATATGTACTGTTTCTTAGCTGGATTTTACAGTTTATGAAGAATTCTTTAATTCTGTAGCTGGGAAATGCCTGTAAATAATTAGTTAACTACACTGTCATTCCAATAGTGAGTTTACCATGGCTATAGCAATATGCAGGTACAAAATGCATCACAAATTGCAATTTGTAATCAAAGTAGAGGGGGATTTTTTGTTGTTTTGGCTTTTTATGTCCTTTATTTTGGCTATTTTAGAATATCTTTATTTTAATGTAAAATTGTTTGTGTTAAAAAAAAAAAATCCAAGGCTGTGTTTCAGGTATTAAGGTCTAATTTTTGGTTTTTGGTGTAGATAAACATTATATTTACCTACTGCCTCTATCATTCAACTGGTATTAAAACAAATGTTACTCCAAATTGCTATTATTGCCTCAAATACAAGTGCTTTCACTGATTTATGCCCATGCCCAGCCCTTGAAACATTCTAAGTTCAAAATCAATCCTCTCATCACTGAAAAATTCTTCACATCTGCCGAGACGTAGAGTACCGCTGCTACTCATAAGTTGATGCCTAGCATAGCACTAGTTCCTTCAAAGCAGACCCTAAAGGAGAATGATGTAAAAACAAACAGGGTGTTTGCCCAAGGCTACTAAAATTCAGGAAATTTGAACAGTGTTTTATTCAGCCAGCTACAGCTCTTTCTGCTGTGTTCCAGGAAGCCTCAAGACTTCACACTTTGAAGCTGCATCATGGTACCATGACATGGGTGGGAAGCAGGATGCCTCAGGGTAGCCTTGGAGCACAGCAAAGGCAGTTGTGGGTAAATGAATATAGTGGACACAAACTTATAGGAATTGAGTGGTGGGCCTCAAGAGAGCAAGGTGATTCTTCATGGTATCAGAAATAAAACCTGTGTGGATAGTTCAGAATCTGAGCTTCCCTGCAGAAATGTGTAGTCTGAGGCCATCCTGAGCCTGACTGCTGTAATGTTTCGCTTCCAAAATACAGAGCTTAAATCAATTTACCTTTCAATCTCCTACCAAATGCTGGATTTTTCCATCTCATCTTAAGTCACCTTTATCTGCAACTGACAAAATTTCAAATCGAGGCTGTGCTTAAAGTTGTTTTGTTCAATTCACTAAATTCAGCCAGTGAAATCCTAGATGGTTCTTGGCAGGGCTATTCAAGGCAGCCTTCTGCAAGCACTGCTCCCAAGACTGGTTGCCTTTTCCTTGAGTGCCAAACCATCCATGTCCAGCAGTTGTAGAACCTCTTCTCATACTCGCATGGCATTGGACCCAGCAGTCCCTCTCCCTATAGAAAAAGGGTATTCCTAACTAATTCTCCACAACTTAGTTCTATACACAAAACCTGCTGACATTTTTGAAAACATTACAGGATTATGTTGGCATAACATCTATAGACTTCACACCAGGCAGAGAAACCACAATCATTAAAATTAACTAACTTAGAGAGAGTACTAATAGACAGCAGTATTGAAAAGACAGTGTGTTAACTAATTCTGATGCTCTAGGATTTAATATAGTATGTCAAACCACTGGTTGATAGGCTTTCTTGCTACAGCAGTGATCTAAGTCTGCTGCTTCTTTAATTAGCACACTGTATAAATTCCCAAATTTAGAATTGGAAAAATTATTTCATAAATACCGGGGGAAAAAAAAGAAAGAAAAAAACCAAGTAATGAGATCACAGTAATTACTTAGTCTAGTTTAGGAAAAGAAAAAAAGGGAACTAAAAATAGACAGCCTTTGCAAATACTAAAATAAAACTGCTATCATCCAGCTCAGCAAACCAGCGGCTACAGCAGCTGTGCATGGCAGGAAGAGAGACCAAAGCAAATTTCTCACATGTCAGAAGAGCCCCAAGGTACCATCACATAGCTGACACTCATTGCCTGCTGAGTGAATATGTATGATTCATGGAGCATCTTTGCCTCCATTGTAGCAACTGGCTTTACTTCTGACACCCCAATTGGATCAGGGGAGAAGAGCCTTCCTCTGAAGAAAGTCTCTGGTAGATTAGAGATACTAGAAGCTGTGACTAATAGCATGCACTAAATGCAGTATCTTATGGTTTGAGATGCAATTCAAGCAGTTATTGCCATGTGCTGGTTTTCCAGGAGAAAAGTAGTCTGTCAAATTTCTCGCTAAGATTTTGCACAGGGTACAGCGGAGTGCAGGAGACAAGCGATGCCCATATCCCCAGATGTTCAGGTAGCTCAGGACAAGATCAGAGCGTATAGATCTCTCTATACAGGTGCTGTGACTTGCACGTCACTGACAGAAAATAGAGACTTAGCCTAGTCATAGTAATTACATCTTGCAGTGACTGTATCCTGTCATAAGCACAAAACATGGAAATAAGCAAGCCTGTTTTCATTCAGGCTCCAACCCCAGAGATGGCATGGGTGAGAATATGAACTGTAAAAACTCAAAGACATAAGACAGAGTTAATTCTTATTACTGCAAGAAGACTCCAAAGAACAGAGAAAAACAGAGGAGAAAACTAAACATATGGGGACAAGATAATGTTTTGGAATTTATATTTTTTAATTGGGTGCTACCATTATATACACATGACTGTATTAATTTATAAACTGGGAGGACTGCATGAAGAAGTAATTCTGAAGGTGTGAAACACATCTAGCGTGGAATAGAGGAGTGATATGCTGCAGTTGAGAGGAACAAAATGGGAAAAGACAATCATGGCACAAAGGTGGTTTGAAGTAAGGCCACAACTTTAATGGAACTGCCTATATAAGGATCTCTCAAAAATCTTTATCTGTGAATTGGAACAATTGAATTTAAGGTCTAAAGCATTTGTACAGAAAGCATGAAACCATAAATGACAAACTCAAAAATAGAACCTCCTAGAGAGTTGCTACTTTGCATACGGTACTTCATCCCTTAATAACTAGAAATGCTACTGTATATACTGGAAAACTACATATACTACATGCAAGCATACACACAAATATATGCAAAGCTGTAGAAGGTAGGATAAAAGGCTGAAACACAAATCCATTTATTACAAAAGCATGTTGACTGAATGTGAAAAATACATTGGAGAGACAAAACACATATATATATATGTACGTCCTTTTTAGGTATCACAAGAAGAATCATCAGATTCAAGATAGCTGTTTCTACTTTTATGGCTACTTCATTCAATATTCCTTGGAAAAAAACCCGTCCCTGCCACCAACATGACTGAAATTACAATAAGAAAAATTTTATTACTAGTCATATGTACAAGCAGCTAGACCAAAATTGTAATTTTTACAAAATTATGAAAAGAATGTAAAATGTTGTAAACATCTATAGTTGTACACATTTTAGACCCATGCAACACGTGTGTGTATGTCTAATTTTTGTATGCAGATCGTACCCATTTTGTATTTTGTTAGCTGTAGGCTCTTCTAGGCAGGGACTTTGCCTTCCCAGTTGTTTGCCAAGAGTAATGCATACTGTTTGTATAATGTTAATTACTAACATAAATTAGTAATTGACCCTCGGATTTTAGTAATTTACATCTTGAGATAAAACGCAACATATTTTGGCCAAGAATGTATGCAGATAGTCACAAAAAATCTGCTGCACCACCTGAAAATAACTAGTGTAGTTATAAGAAGTCATTAAATACAGATTATAGATTATTAATTGAAGTTTTCGTTTTGTGGGCTTTGGGCAGTTTTTGGTTTGGAATGGGGTTTTTTTTTGTAGATTTTGTTTGGGGGTTTTTTGGGGTATTTTTTCAAGGGTTTGTTTGTTTGTTTATTAAGAAACACAGTGCTGTGATCAAACACACTCCAAAAAGTCACAAAGCAAAACTAGAAATCACACCTTCTAGATAATAATATTCAAATAACCATGACTTTACTCAAAACACAGGTTTAAAAACAAAAACAAGTAATGTAACAAGATTATTCTCAGTTTACATTAAAAACAAATAAAAAACTTATTTGGGCATTTTTGTTTTGTTTTCTGTAAGGAATAGAATAGCTACCAAGTGCTAATCTCACAAAATGTGCTAGAAAAGAATCTCTAGGCATAGAGGTTTCATCCCAAATCTGCAGAAAATAACAAGGTACTCCCTATACAGACCAAGGTTCTTTGGCACATGCAAAGAACATCCTTATACGGGACAACAAGTTTATTTATATCTCTAAACATAGTGATGTAAAAGTGTATTTATATTCCTAAACAGAGCAAACCACAACTGCTTAGGTGAAATCCAGACATATGTAGCAGTACAGTAACATAGTAACTCAGCAACTGAACTTACTACTTGCTGAGAGTTCTTCATGTTTTTAGCCTGCCGGGTCTGACCTCAAATATCTATTAGAACACAGTATTATTCACGGTAGCAAAACAAGCAGAAAAACATCAAGAGAAAAATACCTTAATCTGTTGGGAACTTCCAAAGTCTATCCAAACCTCCCAAGGTGGAAACCCCACAATTTTATTTTCCTATTTCAAACTTATTCTAGATTTAAGTGCTGTCATGGTGTTAAGGGGGTTTATTAGCTACTATAGAGGTGAAACAATTTATTCCACATATTTGTTATGATTATACTTTAAATGAAACTGCCCCCTAAGACTGAAAAACTAGTAGCTGTGTGCCTACATGAAGGAATTTTTTTATTCAAAAACCAATTTATTTTTTTTCTCTCTGAAGTTGAGATGTCTCACTGATTATTTATTGGTTTACTGTCAATAAGGAAGAGAACACAAACAGATAACAGAGAGGAAACTTGTGATTTCTCATGAATTGAAGATCATGATATCATAAGGCTTCTAAGAACACTACATTGTTTTCAATGTAACGATCTTGGAAATCCAAACCTTTTAAAAACATTTAATTCCGTTTACTCCCCATCAGCTTTGAAAAGCAATGCAACACACAGAGCACCCTGATATATATTTTCCTCTAGCAAGGATTGAACTTTATAAGAAAACTACCAAATATCTAAATGCACGCACATACATATATATGTAAAATATATATAATCTTTAATTGAATTCATCCAAAGGGCTGTTATGCGGTAACCCTCCTGTGTTCAACCCATGCTCTTTGTACCCCTATTTTTCTTAGAGCAAGACTATATTATATGTTAATGATTCCTGCACGACAAAACTTAATCTACTGAAACAATTCCATCTTCCATTTACTTCGTGGAATCAAGACAAGATTAAAAAAAGACAGATCTAACACACAAAGACAGCCTTTTTAGCATAGTGAAAGACACAATCTCCAAATACAGGGATGCTACATCTATATTTTATAGCAAATATTAAGTTTTAATTACATGCTCAAAAACTGATGAAAAACAGAAACTAAGAAAGTTGCTGAAGAACATATCTAAAAATATGAATTTCAGACTATGCACTGATCAGAAAGCTTGCACTTGCAAAATCTGTGTGAAAAATTTGACTACATTACTTGTGTTAGGAAGCCACAAATTCTGACATGAGTGGAAACCAGCACCAGAAATATTTAGCACATAAGATGTATTTAGCTAAATACAGCAGTTTTATCTTTTACACTCAGAGTACTTCAGCAAACAAGTTAAAAGTAATTCCTTTTTACAACTGAAATGCTTCTTTTCCTAAGAGAGTCCAATGGTCTCCTGACCTTTCGACCTAACGCCCAAGTATCATCAGCTAATGATAAAGCTCACGTAGCCTCTTGACCAACCCTTTTAAAAGACCGTCTTGTGCAGTACATAATTACAAAATTAAATACTTATCTAGAGTCAAGAGAAGATTTTTTCATTTTTTAATAAATCCTTATTATATCTTGTGGACCATTTACAATGTACCGATACAAACCCCAGGCATTGCTACTCGCAGGTTGCTTCTTTTGTCTCCCATGGATTTCTAAAGCAGCTATAAAATCCTTGTGACCTCTTACAACAGCAGTCAAAGTTTTTAGAAGATGGACATGATTAGCTGGGAGGGATGTTTGCTTCAATACACAAAGGAAATCTCAGACAAGACTTTCCAAGGATTTTAAAAACCATTTTAAATTAACAAAACCAGTTGGTGCTTAATAGCATGCATGTGCGAAAGACAAAATCTGCATGCTGCTCGTATCATGGGTATGCGAGTTCTGTTTGTTCTCTAGCTTCCAAATGCAATCTTGCAAATTCCAGTCTCTTTTGAGCTCCCCACAAAGAGAAGGATCATTAATAAGCTGGCTTGCTCAGCATGTTAACAGGAAGAAAAAACACAACACCCTTCAGAAGACAACCTCTGAACTCTTGCTTACTGTCTGATACAAGCAATCATAAAATCATCCATGGCACTGAGGATGCTTCTTTGACAAGGATCAGCTCCACCTTGGAACTATGGAACCAAGGCAACGACTGTATCTCTAGTACTGCCCCTCCACACACACACTTCCCTCCTGCCTGCTCTTCCTTTTAAGACAGCATAAGTTTACATATTGAGCTGCTCTGTCTTCACATAGCTATTAGTTAGAAATGATTCTAGCAAAGAGGTAACAGACTTACCATATTTGGTAAGGATGACTTCCTCCCGACACATCCAAGTTGCCCACAGTTTTCCCAACATGCTTATAAACAAGTACTTAGATTGCTGTGAAGGTGAGAGAAACAAACAAACAAACAAAACCAGAACAAAAAAGCAGTCCTGTAGAAGACAACTTTATTTATACTCAGTCTTATTTTTTTGTCTAAGATGCTTAATCAAAAAAATTTCAACTTTTAGAAGAGAAACTATCAAACAGAAAAACAGAAATAACACCAGCTTCATTTTGTAGAGAGGATTAAGTTTGTCAAGTAAATGAGAAGTAGGAAAGAAGATTGTGAGACACCTGATGAAACAGAAAGAACTAGACTTTTAAAAGCAGGTATTATTTTAAAATTTGAATAATCTTCCTGTGGTTAGTTGAAGATAACCTTTTATTACAGAAGGATGCAATTGAAAGAAGAAATTTAAAGCAAATACCATGCCTTAATGAAGAACCCAACAGAAGACAAAAACCAATTTCATCAAGCTCTAAATTTCAGATAAAGTTTACATTTACAATTCCTTTACATTGTAAACTGCATTGTAAACTACATTACAGATTGCAGTTTTAGAGACATACAAGAAAGGATTTTACGGATTAAATGCTGTAGAATAATGCTAATTTTCTTTGTTTGTTCTGAACTACTGTCAATAATCAATTTTATTAGTAGCTTTTCATTTACGTGTGTTTTTTCCTGAACTGTAATAAGGCAGTTTTCTTACAATAACACTTCTTATATTTTTTTATGGTACTGTTTTAACCTTCAGTCACACATGCTGCCATATTGTGCTGCTCCTTTTTGATAAAGGATGGGATTCTATTTAATTAAATAGATCAAAGGTATTTTACAAAATTGGTGCAAAGAAATCCCATTTTCCCATAAAAGAAAGAACTTTGTGTATTTGTGTATTTTTAATATGAAATAACGGATAAATAAAAATCAGTATCATTAAACTAGATTCCAAACAGATAACTAGCAAATGCCTTCTTACTAAATAATAAGGATTTTATAGTAAGAGGATTTTATAGCTTAGTTTGAAATATTTGAAAGGAAAGTTATAAATTTTGAAAGGATAAGATTTGTCATTACCTAAATCTTCTTTCAGACAAGCCCTCCCGATAAGACAAAAAGATATGTCCATATTTCCTTCCAGGTGAAAAAGTTTAGTTCAGAGTGTCCCTCTTCAAGTAACAAGACAAACATGATAAATCTTGGTCATACTCTACCTCAAAGTAGTAAATTATGCTTTGAAATAACTGCACAGAATTTGAAAGTATATGTTTGATAAAAACAATTAATCAAAAGCCTATACTTACAAAAGTGGCTAAAGTATAACTCATTTTAAAATATATAAATGCAGTTACTTTTCATAGTTGCTTCCACAAAGGAAAATACCTTTCTGGTATTTTTGTGGTATATTTGTGAAAAACACCTTGTGATCTCAAACTGGGCAGAGTTTGACTCCAGTTATTAAAAAGTTTCATTACTTGGGACTTTTGAGTGTCTCCTTGGCCCTTAATTCCATATTTCTGTCAGCTTTTACCCCGATTTTTTCCACCTCCATATTAGAAGACCCTTCTTTACAAGGTAAAGTTGTGCTGTATATCAACTGTCTAATCCAAACTTTTCCTGTCTAAAGACCATCATACATAATTCTGACACTTGGGATCCTAACCTTTCTCATTATAAAATGGCCCTTTTTAGTTAATATCTACAAAATGTTTTAAAAAAAAGTAGGATAAACTTAATGTTGCTTCTCATCAGATATCAGATGGACCAACAGATGACCTTTTCAGTGGCAAAAGATTATTTTAGATGAAATTTAAGAAAGAAGGGTAAAAGATTAAGGTTGCATAAGAAATTGCTAGGAAAAAGAATTTTCTCTCTAATGAACCAAAGTTTGACCAAAATATGTTACCTTTGTACTATTTTGCATAACTATCAATTGTGATATGACTTTTTGTGTTAATTTTATTTTTACAATGTCTACAAACAACACATTTTTCCAAAATAAATATTAGTAGAAGTTACACTGGACCATCCCTTGAGATAGGAGAAAATACCTTCTTTAAAAGTAATCTGAGGAATGAGGATTAAAAAGATAACTTAAAGCTTCATTTCCTTTATCTTATCACATCTTTACACCCTCGCGGGAAATGAAGAGATAACTACTGTAGAAAAGAAAAACATACTGCACACAGACTTCAAGGCTGTACCCTTTCAGATCAGTGGATGGAGATCCAGAAAGGAAGAACAAGATTTTCCTTATTTTTAACCACCACATTTTCCTCAGTAAAAATATTTGTAAGAATACACGATTAGAATGTAAAAATTTGTACAGAATCCTACGGGGAGGGGTATTGAGTATTGGTAAGAGGTATGTATAGAACATTTAAGATATTAGAAGGTGAGGTTGAAACTGTAGAATCGAGGACCAAAAACTGCCTTTTTGACTGCTACTCAAAGAACTTGTGAAAAATTCTATGGACTGTGTCAGCAGTGATCTGTGACCTAGTGGTCTGTGACCCATACCTAGCTGTATGTCAGAGAAGGTGATCCTGGGATATATGTAAGATACAAAGTGCATTGTAAAGGTCACTTTATTGAATACCATTTAATTCAGTGTTTGGCAAATATTTATAAAGAACAAATTGATAATAATCTTAAATACCTCATTTCAGTATAGTGACATTATATTGTGGATTAAAGTAGCTATTCACTGTACCATATTCACAATTGTCTTTTTCTGTCAACAATTTTATCACTGAGATACACCTGCTAACATTTGTTTCAGTGGTTCCAAAAGCACTGGAAGTCTGGGGATTGTGCCCTATTAGCCTCTTCACATTGAATAGCAGATCAGTAGAACGCAATTAACTGTAAAGTGTTTATCAATATGAGCTAGGGTTCCTCACACTGATGATTTATGCAACCTGCTCAATTTTTATCGAAGCTCTATCTACTCTTTCTGCTCTGGAGCTATTCTAAAGCATTAACAAACACTCCTTTGGATATCTTGCAAAATAGATACTGTACTACATTTAATATTCTTTGAAAATTATAATAATCTATATGAAAGTCAACTTGAATTTTGTATAATGTCTGATACAATAACCTAGTTAGCATTTCAGTACAGAATTGGAATTATTATAAAGGTAAAATTTAACAGCAAAGAGTCATGAATGCCAAAAGATAAAGCTTGACAGGTTTTACCAAACTACCAATTGTTTTTTCCCCAAAATAAAATTACAGATAAGTAAGTCTTGAATACATTTTAGGAAAAATATCGAGGAAATTCAAGTGCACTTACATTTTAAAGTTGTAGCTACATATTTTGGGGTCCTCGTGGACAAGCTGAACATGAGCTAGCAATGCACCCCTGCCTCAAAGAAGGTAAATGACATCCTGGGCTGCATTAGGCAAGGTATTGCCACAAATGCAAGGGAGGTGAGCCTTCCCCTCAGGCCACTTCTCAGGTGCTGGGTTCAGTTCTGGGCTCCCATTCACATGAAGATATGGAGCTACTGGCAAGAGACCAGCAAAGGAACACAGAGATGATGAAGGGATTTTCGTAGACATCCAAGATTATTATGGAAATTCTGAGAGAGCTGGGACTTCAACTTGGAAAAGAGAAGGCTCAGTGATACTACATTAGTGTGTATAAATACCTGAGGAGAGGGTGTAAAGAAGAGAGAACCAGGCTCTTTTCAGTGGTGCTCAGTGACACGACCAGAGGCAATGGGCACAAAGGAACACAGAGGAGTCCCTCTGAATATAAGGAAACACTTTATCACTCTTGAGAACTGGTCTGACTACTAGAACACATCCCTCAGCATAGGGGTTCTGGGCTCTCCATTGCTGGAGATACTCAAAAGCTATCTGGGCATGGCCCTGGGCAACCTGCTGTGGATAGCCCTGCTTGAGCAGGGGTGTAGAAACAGATGACCTTCAGAGGTCCCTGCCAACCTCAACAGTTCTGTGATTCTGTAGTACTATCTTTAGAAATTAAAAGAGTTTGTTCATCTGATAACTGAAAAGTTCATTAACTTCATTATTAGTAGGTTGTGAAACCTGTCAAGAGAAACCTTATCCACCATGGTAGTTAGGATTTAACTCATTATTATTTCTGCATTTCACAAGAAGAATCTGTACAACTGGCTTATTCATTAATTCATACTAGCTAGCTATTTCACATTTTTGTAGTTGTCATTAAGTAAACAAAAGTAACAAAAAGCAACTAGGAATAGTACCATAACAACAAACAGTAAAAAAAAAAAAACCGCAGTGAAATTCCTACAGCTTCAAAGATTTGTTTAGAACTAATAGAGATGACTCGAGTTTGTTTTCATAAATACTTTATTAACAAGCTTCTCTAAGTAATAGACAGTGTTCTGATTCTGAAAAGAATTATGTTTCCTTAATTTGAAGCATATGAATAATCCTTCTAAAATCTAAGTAATCAAATTAGGAATACATATATATCCATAAACATGTATTAGGCATATAGAGAGAGGTATGGACAGCTGATAACTTTTTTTTTCATGATTCGGGCCTATATTTTTCACTGCAAACAACTAAAATCAGTCAACTTAGCTTATACATTTCGCTTCTGTTTGCACCTTTTAATGCTGTTACTCCTCTTACACACCCACGTTACACTTGAAGAATGGTCAGTGCTAAGGGAAACAGCATTTCCTTTGAGGCTAAAATGTACACATATGTACAATCTAAAGCATCTATCTGAAACTCTGCCTCTAGTATTCAAGTATTACACATACAATTCACATACACAAAACCCCTTAGAGTTCGTTTATCATAGGAAATTTAAAAAGTAATTTTAATATTTTTGTTATTAGAAGTACAATCAGTGTGTGTATATATAGCATTTTTAATTTGATAACGAATTTTTTTCTTAAGCTTTCAAAATTAAATCTTTTATATCTGGTTTGCTTCTTAAGAAAACAATCAGAACAACCCCCCAAAATCACCCCATCACCAACAGAAAAAGGTAAAAATGAACAAACCAGAACATCTTGTCTGGTAGGCAGGATTTTCCAATCTCATACCACTCTTAATTTGAAAAAAATATATTTTTCTTAAAAAATAAAACCAACCACCACCACACAAATGCAAAAGCAATTTTACAGATATATATATATACAAACAGATTGAGAAAGAAATGAAGGATGTGCAACAGAGCAAGAAAATATAACCAGATTAAATTCTTCTGTTGGTAAAATGACATTTTGTTTCTAAATATTAAGCACTATACCAAGAATCCTAAATTATATCAAAAAGAAAAATATCAAAGACAAACACACACGGTGCTTATTTTTCTGTCTTCTTTTAGACATATGATTATTTACCACCCAAAAGGTAATTATCCACTTTTCCTTTATTCTAAGCATCTATTCACTCCTCTTGAATATGTGATTTGCATAAAGATGATCTCCTGGGAGTTTTGGCTCTATCTTAAAAATCACGATCAATTTCTGTGTAATCCAGCTGGATATGAAGCGAGATATGGCACATAGAGGAATGGAAATGTAAGAAGCACCAAAGCGTGAAAGAAAGTCACCTTGAAGGGCTGATACCGCAGCATATTTTGCCTAAGGTTTCATAGCCACATTACACACATATGTACAAAATATAAACTGCCTAAGCGAAAACTATATGAACAATCACCTAACAGGGCAGCTAAACATTACCAGAATGTACATCCTAGTAAGGTTAGGGTCTAAGCAAATTATGCTTTACTGTAATTTGCGGTTTTTTTCTCCAATTAAGTTGACAAATAATCTCCTGTAGATAGCTAAAATAAATCTGGATAAAAACTGGTTCTTTCAGCAAAGGGAATCTGTGTCTAATTTGCCATACTAGACTACAGCATGTGGACTTTCTTCCTGAACCAAGAGGAAAAGGTACAAGGTTACCACTCTTGATTAATAGTTTTAAACCTCATGATGATGTTGTTCTAGAATGTTAATTTGTCCTTCTATTTTGGGTATAAATGTTATCTGAGAACTTCACTTATTCTCTCCTGCCCCCCTCTGACCCAAAGTCTGGTAGGTCAATCCATTCTGAGAATAACACTAGGTTATTTGTTTAAAATATATTTCTCGGAAAAATTCAATACAGAACTCCCCACCTAAACCAACTAAGATCAGATTTTGATTTCACTTAAAAGGATAAAAATAACTGCAAAGAACTGGATTCTACATGCTTCCCTTTGACTTATGCAGCTGGAAAATGTCTTTACATCCTCATGAGTAGCACATTTCAGAAACTTACTCAGTTCTCAGGGAACTAATATTGAGTACTTAAAAGAATTCATTTATTGCCAAAAGGGAGGAAGAAGAGGAGGTTGAAATCTTAATATAAGTCTTGTTACTGAGACAGTAACCCATACCTAATGATGAAAAAGGTATGAAGCCTCTAATGTCTAAAGAAAAACACAAGTATTTCTAATGATTAACCATGGTACAAATTGCCTTAATACAAATATAATGGCTTTAATGGGTTTTTCCATTTGTTATAAAGATATATTGATGACATTGCTACATGTAACTGCATCAAATAAAAACATAGCAAAGCTTAAGTATTTGTTACCCTTCATCATGTGAATGTTTAATGAGAAACATATTACGATACTATGAGGTTATTTAATTGCTTTGTAAATAAGATACATATAGAATGGTATATAAAATTGTGACAAAAAAGAATTATTTGCTCTCAACAGAAGTTAGAATTCATTAGAGAAAAATTTCCAAACAGTAGGTGAAATTTACTTAGCTCAATATAATTCTAATAATTCTGAGACTTAGCCTAGAAATCAGGGATTTATCTTTTCAAAGATACATTGATTGTAAACCTCACCAAAACAGACACTATACAAGATAGATATATAGGTGAATAAGTGTTTCTTTCACAGGTGCATAAAATATTAGAGAAGGTATTTACACATATTTAGTGAAGATCTGAGGGCAATGTTTGTACTTTTCATCACTAGACAGATCCCCACACATTAAATTATAACTTTATTAAATTTATCTTTTTCCAGGCAGACATAAATGTGTATACCACTGTACATATATCATAAAATACTATGATTTATTTTAGAATTTGAAAATATAAGAACAGCCAGGTTTAATTGTGATTATTGTTTTAGTATGACATATGAAGGAAGAAAGTAGTCTATTGTCTCAGACGTGTGCCACTGATCCACACTTTTCCCACTTCTAGTTTCATTCCAGAACAACAGAGACTTCCCAGTTAAAAATTACATAGGTTTAAAGAAAAAATAAAAAAATTAAAATTTTCAAAACTGAGTGCAGGTAAGTTAGCTTTTCAACACAGCCCTGTACCTAAACATGCAGTCCTTTTGTTCTCACCTTCCTTCACAGAAAGACTCAGCTTTCTGAGACAATTTATGTGACAAGTATTCAAGAATATTATGCTAAAAATGCCACAAAATCAGAAAATGAGAGCATGTGTGACCACAGCTTTCTTCAGCATTGAACACCAACCCAAGTGAGAAATAATATGCTGCTAGCAATTTAGTCAGTAGTATTAGCAGAATAAAGGAACAGAATTTGAAAGATTACTATTGAATGAGATAAAATATGAAATTTAAAAGCCCTTTAAATAATGAGTTTCTTGCTGCTAAAATTTGCTACAGCTAGATAGAAAAACAATTACTTTGTGACAGATTGTGGTGGAAAATGGCAACTTTATTTAAAGGGTAGACAAATTTAATACAGTTATTTCTTTATTTTCTCCTTTGTACTGTCACACTTTCTGAGTGAGTGGCTATCAGGGACTTCTATGGATGATAACAATACAGTAACAAAGGACTACAAAACATGGTGTTTCTATAAGTGAACTACCAGTGGACATGCACAATAGTTCTGCTTCTTTTGTAAAATTCCTTTTAAGAGCTGGTCAGGAAATAACATTTTCCTTTTGAAAAGAAATGATTCTGCCGCTCGCATAAGCTGCTGTTTGGGGTGTGTCGGTCCCTTTCCTTTCTTTACTCTGCAACTGTAGCTAGGGTTGTGTATTTTCTCAGAAACACTGCTCAACATTTTTAGGAATCCTCATCTAATTGAAAAAAAGTTAGGTAAAGACAGTCTGACGGATTTCATAATATTGAAACTTGTTGTATTTCTTGGAAGTAAATTCTTTAGTTGCCCAAATATCTTGCAACAGTAGTCAGTGTTAAGTTTTCCTTCCTGCTGTATCCACAGACATTTCCAGTGTGTTTTCTGCACAATGTGAAAGGTTTGCAGTATTTTTGAAGTGGACCAGCTGAATTAGAGCAGTAATTAGTTTCTTTTCTTGTGTGTTCTGTTTTTTATTCAACTGGAAACCTCAGATGGGGCTCTAGTGAGAATGAGTTATGTTCCTCTGCTATAGGTATTCTTCCCAAAACTAGCATGAGGGTACACTACATGAGGAGTTCTAAATGGGGAAAGCATAAAAGCAATCCTAGCTATGCACACAGCATAGGTCAGAAGGAACTTTGTTAAAGTGAAGAGCCAAAATGTACTGTGAATTAAGGTTCAGCTGCATAGCTTGAAGAGGTTCTACCAGGCCAAGGAACTTGAGCTTGCATTGACCCAAAAGCTCTCCCTATTCCTTTCTTATGATCAAAAGCTCTCAGCTGGACACAAACAGCACTCTATTATAGAAAGGGAAGCTACTTGAGGAAAAAAACTATGCATAAAAAATATTTTAGTGCCTACATTTTTGTATTTACTGCTTGGAAATAGACCCACGGTAAAACTAGAGACACATGAAGTCATGCTGCATCATGGCCTGGTTAATCACCCTAAACAGTAAGCGGTCTTGCATATGCACAATGTATGAATGGTAGAAAGGAAAAATAGATAATTAGCAACAAAGAATTACCAAAATATGAAGATTTCTGTACATCAGGAAAGCAACATCAGCACAAAAAGAAAAAACCACTTAGGAATTCACAAGCAAAACAAGACTCGAAAGGCCCATGGTGCTTTCAGGACTTACACATTTGTGTCCAGAATGATTTTAAGAACTTTGAAACTGTATGAATTCTGAAAAACTGGTACTGCATTATGATAACCTCATAGCTGGAATTCCATTGGAAGAACTGGTCAAGACAAATTTAGTAGATGTAGCAAAGGAAACTCTACTTTGGTATTGTTATGCAGGTATCAGGAACATTTGTTTAAATCATAAAGTGACAAAATGTAGTTTACTCAAAAAGAAAAAAAAGAGTGGACTAGTATTTTAGAACAACTTCTAAACATACTGTTTTAGAGCAGTATCCAGAGTGCTATTTTTCATATTTTATTTGCTAAAAATAATCACAATTCACCTGCAGTAAAAGCTGAAGTTCATGTTTTATTTATAGACACTTAATTTTCACTTAATCTTGATCAATCATGGGACAGCATTTGTCTATAAGTTCCCCTATTAAACGCAATTATATTAAGTATCTTTACTGTGTTTGGCTAAATGCAATAACCATGTATGACTTTTGAGGGTGGTGGAGGTGGTTTTGGCCATTTTTTGTTTGTTTGTTCTGAAACTGAATAATCCTTTTAAATAAGGAATAAAACCATCAAAAAACACAATCATGCGCATGAGAAGATTCAGGGATCTGAAGAACATGAGAGCATATTTCTTATCTAAACTATTACTCAGACATTTTTCTTTGCAATATAAATTTATAAAAATTGCAAAAAGGTTAGTGGTCATCTGTAAGTGGCTTTGTTTGGTGATTCTAGAAGTCCCTATACTCACTTTTTATGCATTCAATCACTTTTCCACCTGTTTCTTATGCAAGCTAGGACTAAACACTTTTCCTCTATATAGCTTTACACTAAGTACCAGGGTATTCTACAGAATTCTCCTTAAAATTTAATGGGCAATTCAACTAAATCATATGGGCAGAATGACTCCAAATTTCTCCTTGTCACACTAAGAATTTACTGAGCTTAAAAACTATTAAGCACAGAGCTGATAAGGTTGGTAGAGCATGAAAACGAAACACATTTTCTTTCTTTCTAGGAAAAGATTCATATATAAATCATCTAAGTAAACAGAAGAATAATTTTCAAAGAAATCATTGGCAACCCAAAGCCTTTTCAATATATGTTAAGTAGTAAAATATTTGAATTATTTTTAATTTCATTAAATCTTTTTAATTTATGTAGTAAAGATAAGAAAACTCATATTTGCCATATGAAATAGTCTGAATTTAGAAGCTGATACAAATTAAGCTTAAAGTTTTTTATATCTTTGTTTACTATTCAAACATCAAGGCAAGAGTTCAGTAAGCAATCAACATATAAAATATAAAGGGAAAGTACCAGAAGTAAATAACTTTAAAACTACTTAAGACAGCAAAAGCACCTTAGGAATAAACTGAGAGTACCTCTGAAAATCTCTAAAATTACTTCTCAAAAGCTAGAAAATTACCATATGATAAGGTCAAGAGTGCTAAAGTAGATAACACGTGTTTTATGAGAAGTGTGGTTAATGTGCAGCTGGGTTTTTAACAATTCTTTAAAGTATAAAATATGGAGTAAGAATTCTTCTGACATTGGTGTGTTTAGTTCCCTTCAGAATATGACATAGTAATTTATATAATAGTTGAGAGCTGATACAGAGTTCTTCAGCTATTTACTAGAATGAATCCCTGAGTTAAACAAAAGCTTGCATATAAAAATTTTATTTTTTCTTTTTGCTGAAGAACTATAAATTACAGAGCTTCTTTAAAAGTCTGCATTATTTTATTTTAATTATAGATGCTTATATTTCTTCATCTTCCCTTAATAGCTTCCTCATCTTCACATCTCTTCAAATAATATTTTGCTTTCTACACAGACATTTATCTCAGGTGGTTTATAGCACCCCCAACTGCTCATGAAAACAAAACTGAAAAATATTTGAAAAAAAAGGTTATTTCTGTATTATTTGTATTCCAATGGTATGCAATATGCACGTATTCACAAATAACACAGAAGATTTCTTAGCCAAACAAGTGACATGAAGTGTCAGGCTGTGGACATCTACTGGTATTCAACAGCAGTTGGCCAGTTGCTGACTGATGAAAATCTGGAAAAGCTCTGCAGGTAATATATATCAGAAGAAAGGAAAAGAGGGAAGTAATTTTAAATATTAATAACAATTATTAATTTAAAATTGCATTTTATCCCAGGTAAGCAGAACATAGAATTCTCTTTATTGGGAGAAAATGTAAGAATGGTTGCTTCATCAGGTTGTATGAACTCTTGTCTTTATTTGTGGAGAACTCCTTTCCTTCTGGAAAGTGTTGGCAATTTGATGTCTGTTGGCTACCACATTCCAAGGCAGCCCAAGTGAGGCTAAAAATGCTGAAACAGTGAAGTACCTAGGATCGTTTGCTGGACCGATGTAGACCCATTCAAATTAAACACAAAAATGACCTCTTAATTCTCAGTAAAGGCCCCTTGTTGTCTTCTACCCTTTCAGACTACCACTATTTGGAAAAACACGAAATAAAAATAAGTAACCACACGCACTGTCAGGCTTGGATTGACTAGTGAGCAAGCCACGATCTCCACGAGAAACACACCTGCTTATTTGTAAGCAACACACTTGAAAGAAATAAAGCATGTAACAACTATAGCAAAATGCAATGATCTCAGTATAAAGATAGAAACTTGCTTTTTCAGGCATTAATTTATGCCAATCATAAATTACCTATGTTTTATATTACCTAGGACAATAAATCTTATCGCTTCATTTATAATTTTATCAGGAACCCCCCCCCCCAAACACTAATTATCTTTATGTTCACATTCCTGCCATTAAACCTTAGATGCCACTCAATTCTCATCTCTGTGTTCACATTCACTGATACAAGAAGATCACACTGTCTTGCCAACAGTATTCCAATCTCCATTGCTTCTATTCAGTGACTTCTTAAGCTATCTCCGGCCAAAAAAAAAAAAAAAAAAAAAAAAGGGAAAAAAAGAAGACAAGATTTCTATTGAGTTACTCATCCTTTTCTAAATGGAACTGACACTTTTCAGCATATATTATCCAGAAGCAGCACATAAGGCAGGAGTGTTACTTATTGGCAAAACAACTTTAAAAACATTGCTCACTTTTTTCGCCTAAGTTCTGCCCATGCCCAAAGGAAGAGAAGTGACAGAGCACTAAGAAAATTAATCCCTAGATGGCATCGCTATTCTGTCATTTTTACTGCGTAAATCCTTCCTTAGTCTGGGAAGGAATAGTCTTGCTGGTTTTTTGGTACAATTTCTTAATGGATTTGTGCCAAGCATCACAGGAATGAGTTCACAGTCCCTATTATTTTAACTATTCTGTTCACGAATCCATATACCCCCTCTCATTTTTCATGCAGGTTGTCTGCATGTTCCTTGTCATAGTTGTCACAAAACCAGTGCAAGTATGACAATGATTTGCATTTTACAAAAATACTTTAGTCATGGGCTGCAAAAGACAACTAAACAATAGCTGTCACAATTTGCGAATAAAATGGAAATAAAACTAGTTTTGTAACATAACCTAGAGATGCTCTGAAGAACAAAGCCTCCAGAAAGCAAAACAGATTCTTTCTAAGTATTATTTTTTCATTTCACTTCGTTCGTGTGACTTTCTCCCAGCTACTACGCTGCATTTCATCGCCACCTGCTGACACATACAAAAATAGCAGCAGAGCAAGCCAATGTCCGAAATTTAGGGCTTCAGTTTCTGCATGCTGTACGTTTTTCTGTTGTTGAACCATGGAGTAATATTTACATATTTTTCCCCTGGACAATGTTTAAAAAGTTTAATTTAAAAGAAAAGCATATGAAATGGGTTGGTATTACTTCTAGCGTGGCAGCAGTCTTGAACAGCAGACATTAACTCTGAAGTTGAAAATCAAAGTAAAAAGGATAAAGGCAGATGAGAAATGTATGATAACTATTTGAATTAGTGTTAAGATTGAGAATAAAACAATCTTTTTCATAACTACATCTTACTGAGATGTTTAAGCACTTGGCAATTCTAAGTAGCATCAGAAAAAATAAATACTTATTTTGCTGAATAACAGCATAAGTACTAAAATATCTAATAGCCAATTGAAGGGGAGCACTGGCCATTATGCTAGAGCATATCCTGTACAACAGTATCGTTTCTTGACAATTGTACATCAACTTTTAACCTCTCAGGGGCTACCATTTATTAACATTTTTCAGTAACAGGAAAGGAGAAAAATGCGTAGATGCATAAAATCCAAAGCCCATTGTCACAGAACACCTTAACATGATGAAGTTGTGAATTACTGTAATACTTTGAATGTTGAATTTATTCTCAAACCTCAGTCAGATAATTTTCCCATCACTGAGTTAAATTTACCATCATCTCTCTTGCAATTTTATATTTGAAAACAAGGCTGAAATTAAAAATAAAGGTAACTCACAGTTTTTATGTTTTTACTTTAAGCATCATACAGATTAGCATTATTTACCTTAATGCACCACTATATAAACATTACATATTGAGGGTGTGGGTGTATGTTTGTGTGTATGTTTTGGTGGGGTTTTTGTTTGGTTTTTCAGCAGTGCAGAATTTTTCAGCCTTTCCTGTGCATATTCATTCCCATACTCCATAAGTTTTGTTACTCAGGGTAGTTTAAAATGAAAAGAGGCTTTCAGAAAACTTAATCTGTATGACATATACAAAAATCCATAATTCTTAAATTACAAAAAAATCCCATGAAGTGTAAAATATGTCTGCACTTAATATATAATGCTTGCCTGATATTGTTATGCCTTAGGGTTCGTCAAGTCAGAAGCTGTTATATAAGATTTAAAACATTAAGGAAAAACATTTCTGGCGCTAATTACCACCAGTGACAGTACATGGCTAATATCTGCAACCAATTTGTGTCTTTCAGCGAGATTTCTTATTATAACAAATCATCATCTTGTATTTAAACGGGAAAAAAAGATTTATACATTGCCAAAACTTGAAACAGAATTTTTCAGATGGTATCCCTCAAAAAATATATATACACATACTTTGTTAATATTCTAAAGCTACATAAATAGATTTTCGCCAAATTGATATTTCAACAATAAATAATGTATTTCTAAAAGGTACAAAGTCTTCCCCCTCAACCTCATAAGGTAATTTTCAAGTTGAATCATGTCTTATTGAAAAGAATAACATAAATTTCTTACTGTTCTGTATCCATAAAAGATGTGACACACATGAGATCACTCTTTGAATAAATATTTACAACGCTTTGAAGAATTCCCAAAAGGAAAAGCAATTGCAAAGTCAGCTACAGTAATAAATAAGAGGAATGCTTCAGATACTGTACTTATGGTGTGTTTGTGCTCTGTTGAGCAAACTGAAGCAGCTGAAGTTCAAAACAGAAAATAAATTTAAGTGATTGCAGACCACATATGTAGGCATTTACTGTATAAAGAAAAGGAGTTTCATCTTAAGTGCTCATTACTGTGCCTCAGTGCACAGGAAGGTCTAGACATTGCTCTTCTAATTTAAGAATTAATTTCAAGGAATGAAGAATTAGTTAGTAAGTCTAAGTACTCATCCTAAGTCAAATAAGAAAAGCTTTTTTTTAATCTGAAACTCTCTGAAAAGCACTGGAAATTCAAATATTTAAAACAGTTTTTTTAGAGTAACAGTATGCACATTTTTTTCCCCTCCAAACTGATCAGAGAGAAGTTATATTTATCTGGGCAATTTTCCAATTAATTGCTTATTTTTCAAAGATGAGACAATAACTACGTTTGCCATATCAACTGCTTCAACAAAATTCGCAGACTTGAAATTAATTGGGTTTCTTTACTAGGCTTTATTTACCATTCGTCAACTTGTTACATGCCATATTGAGTTTACAAGCTGCCATTTTAATTTAGATTCCAGTTATGCATAGAAAATTCACTTACTGTATACATTGACTTACACTTGTATTACTCTTGCCATGCCAAAACCATGCAAAAGCAAGAACATGTTCACAGCAAGCAACACATAATCATATGTTTTCTGTTGTTTTTAAAGCCCTTCAAGTAATCATTGGTTTTGCTTTGAGAAAAAAAAAAAAGAATAAAATAGAGAGAAAATCTGAAAGGGGTAGTGAAAAAACCTACATTTTTAAATGCAGAACTACATAGGCAACACTAGAAAAATATGATCTCTTCTGAGACTGAGTCTCAGCTAATCATATTAGACATTAAGTCTTAATATATTCTATGCTAAACACTGATATAGATTAGTGATCGAATTAAGAAATAACACCTTTACCCATGACACAGAGTATAAAACATTAAGAATGAAAAAAGCCAAGGATAAAGGAAGGACAGACAAGACAAATGCCTCAATAATCAGTGAGATACATGTAAACATGACCCCACACCCCCTCATTCTGTACAAAGCTGGACAGTGAGCTGGATGATTTGGGGACACACTTGGCCTACTGCCAGAGCAATGGATTTTCCACAGCTCTATTTTATAAAGCTTTTCTGCTCCTAGAGTAAGTAATATAGACCCCACGGCTCGGAGAGACTGGATACAATGGTTTTCAGTGGGTTTGCGTATTGTACTAGATTTTTCCTAAGCTCTTCTCTGTATTCTCTTCCCTCAACACACCAGAAAACACATTCTTATTTGTAATTAGTGTAAGCATAGGGCTGTGCTGACACAGCTAATTGGTTTTGGTGCAGAGAGACAGTTGGTATCTTAGAAAATACTTCTCATGCTGCTTCTATCACTTAACCACACACACAGTCTGTAAAATACTGATTTAATGTTAACTTGTTTCTTATAAATTCCACTCTCAAAGGTTGTTCTACGACATGCTATTTCATAAATCAGAAGATAACTTTTGTTTGGTTGCTGCTGGAGTTCAAACTGATGAGGTTTGTTAGAAAAGAAAAAATTTTCCTTAAGAAGTTCCCACCATGCAGAAGATCTAAGAAAAAGAGAGAATGCTTCCCTGGATTAAGTTAAAAATCTGCCTCCAAAGGAGGAAGAGCTGTTTTCTTTACATATATTATCCCTAGGAAATAAAAGATCAATGCAGGTATAAATAAATTCTACCAGAGCTTCTCCTAGGGCAACTGAGATGCAAATATAAATTATGGTTACAAATATGATGCCACACAGTACTAGGGAAGCCTTTTTGCCTGAACACCAGCTTGCTAGTTGTGGTCCAGAGATCTGGGCTACAGGGTACTTTTCAGGCTTCCCGGGGCTATTGGTGACACACACCATCTATTGTGAACAATTATTGTGGCATTAAAAGCACCCCAAGCGCAGCATTCCGTTTGCTTGTATTAAAACAAACTGGCAATGTAAAAAGCTATCTAGATACTGATAGTGGAAAATAATGAAGTCATATCAAGTTTTCTGCATTAAAAAGGCTGAAATTTTATTCTAGATTGCACAGCATTTTCCAAGATGATTTATAATTCTCAACGTATATGTTGTCACCATGTCTATAGACTCTTTCATTTCAGGATCTAGCATGTAACTTATATGATCCTTTAAAATCCTCATAACACCTCTCCATTTGGTCTGCATCTCTGCTCCTCTCAATGTAATATAAATTTCTTTTCGCCATTACAGCAGCATATTTTGTCAATAGCACAGCAATTCAAAAAGTAATATACAACATAACAGTCAAAGTAAGCGTTAATAATTAGAACCACCTCCATCACATGGAAAATAATCTACTTGGTACCACCGAGCATTTGGAGTTCATTCTCATTCAAATATGTTTTTCTCAGAAACTAATCTCTTAATCAGGCAAATCACCACTGCTGTGAAATATAGCTAAGGGAAAAGAAGCTAATAAATATTTTATGTATTTTTACTGATATTCTACTTGAGCAATTTAAATAACATGCAAAACACATGCTCATTAAAGATCTGTTACAATATAATAAGATCTAGCTCTATCCTTAAACAGTAGTTCAAAAGTGTAGTAAAAGCAAAACCAGATCAAATAGCTTCTTAAAATTTAGACAAAAAAGATAGAGACTTGCTTGGATACAAGGAAAAAAACAGGCCAAAAAAAGCACTGCTGGAGGAACCAACTCTAACTTTTGCTAAGCATTTATTTAGATTACCAGGCAAAAGCTAGTACTTTGGGGTATCTATTCTCAGGATAAGCATTTTCTCTGTGTAGTCTTTTCAGTAGATAAAAAACCAAAACATGGGCTTAAATGTCTTGTCTAACTCACTACCTATATTATATGTCTATTGAAATCCCTCTGCATCATTTCTCTTTCTCCACTTATAGACAACTATAAAAAGTTGTCTTTTATATACACAAAGTTCCAGTGTATTCCTATGAGACAACTAATTTAATGTGGAATAAAAGCATCCTGTTTTGATGTAACTCAATATTTCACTTGTTGCATTCAGCAACAATTTGCCCTTCGCTTTTTCTCCTACCACAACAACATTACTCATGAACTTTGTGTTTTGTGAGTTTTCTGCTGGCTACAGTAGGCTACAGTTTCCTCCACAGGGTATTCTCATTGTCCTAACCCAAATAAAAATAAGAATTGATTAAGATCAATGTAGCTTAAGCACCAATTTAAGTAAATCAAGTTTTTATTCTGTTCTCTTGATCTAACAGAACTGTCAAATTTATGTAAAATTTCTTTTAGAAAATATTTTTAGCAGTATCTATTTATCCCTAATCTTTACCAGAAATAGTGCCAAAGAAAGAATATTATACGGGTTAAGAGAGGTATGAAAGGAATAAAAAAAAGAAAAAAACCTAAAGAAAACATATTTCTACATACAGTTAAACTTTGGTATTTCATTATATAATTCTATTATTACTATTAAAGAAACTGAATTTGATTCCTATTTTTCAAGTGAGTGGTGAAGGTTAGGCTAATATTTCAGGATGATGCTCACTAGATATTTAAAATTGGTCTCTCACTACTAGCAATATTTTATCTTTTTATCCTATCCAAATAAACCAGGATAGCATTTTAAATTTTATCTGTGAATATTGTTACGACAGCCATAAAACTTTAAAATCCTTCTTCGTTAAATGAAGCCTCTAAGGTCTTAAAAATATTCAGAATCAATAGTTCCAGGTAAAAGTCAAGAAATTGTACAAAAAAAAAAACAAACCCAAGAGAACTGTTCTGCTTTTCAATATGTGTTTGCCTGGGGGAATGAACAGGACAGAGAATTTAAGATAATTTTTTTTTTCATTTAATATCATTGATTCACAGTAAATAATATATGCTAGAGTATTTTGTCCTCTTATTTCTTTTCTAGATTCCACAAGGTACAAAGAGTCAATATGTTAGATTTCAGTCAACTAATACTTTCGTAAGTTAATTTCTAAAAAGTTGTTCTTGCTTAACTCTCTAGGGGAAATACTTTCCTGATTATATTTAACAGCCAAACCTACTCACATCCGGTGAAATCAGGAAGCAATGCTGAGGGTCATTAAAACTGAAGACATGCACATAATTCAGTAAGGAAATTTTCATCCTTTTATAATAGTACTACACAAAGTTTCTGTAAAAGCAAATCATGAAACTCTGTTTTTTATATTGTAGATCTTTTTCCCTCAAGGATTTGTACATGAGACACTGAAGGGTTATGTAGAATTCTCTGCCCCATCCAGCTATAATGCCTACTTTTCAGTAAGGGGTCTCAGAACAAAGTGGGGACGTGACTGATGAACAGCCACATGGGAGGGAGGATCAGTCTGGCAAAAAGCATTCATGAACAAGAAAAAACTTACAAATATAATCATTATGTAAATCCAACTGTCTATTACAAAACTACTTTTGGTGTTAAGTTTTTGTTATGTTATTATGTTATGGACAAACATAATCCAGTCAGTGAAGCGCATAACGCTAATATATCTAGACAACATATGTGTTATCACAGATTGATCTAATGCACAAAAACCAGAATTTAAAATTGTTAGAACACTTACTGATAGATGAATAATACCTTTGACTAGCTTTCCAAGAACAAAAGATAGAGTATTGTTAGGGTTTTGGTGTGTGTTTTGTTCTTTTGCTTTGGTTTATTTGGTTGGCTTTTGTTTGTTCGTTTTGGGGCTTTTTTAAGATTTTGAAAACATGGGGTGTCTCTAGAATTTTCACAGAGTTTGGGGGTTTGTTGTTTTAAACATCTGAAAGATCAAGGAGTTGCCAAGACTAGGTGCTAAGGAATGTAATTGAATCAGCCAATCTAGAAGGTACAGGAGATTGTCTTGTATAGTCATCACTCTCAAAGTATAGTTAAAACATGTTCTTGTCCAACTATTAGTTCTCCAAAGTCAGTAACTTATCAAAATTATCTTCAATATTTTAATAACTGGATTGCAGTACATGATTGTTCTTGGAGACTTTAAGGCTCTGTTTACTTTTTGAGAATTCAAGTACACTTAGCGAAGTTGCATCACTTCTCACTTCAGGATATTTAATTCTGAACAAAAATATTTACAAGTACCACAACGAAACAATAGTTGAGAAAAGCTCATGAAGCATCAAGTATTTGATTTAAATGTCACAATTGCATGCAGAAATCTGACCTGAGCTGGTCACTTAATTCAGTATTTTCTAAAAGTTTTTTCTGTGTCAGTTCCAAGTAAAGAACAATGTTCAAAGAAACTAGCCTTTGCAGGGCCAAATAACAGCCATTTGCACTTTTGAAATCATATTTAGAGCAGTGGTTGACAGAGAGCTCAACTATACTGTTTACTAAGTTAGGATAAACATATTTCAGTCAATTCTGTTCACTTTTATGCATGACAGTAATCTCCAGGACAGACTTTTTTTCAGCTTCCTGGGTTTTTTATTTGTTGCAATCCAATCAGAATTATTAACTCTTCTTAATATTCAGTAACTCAGTATTCCTTTAATTCTTGTTTTTCTTCTAAATTTTATTGTCCCAAAACTCTGAGAAACTTTACCCACAACATTTCACTGATTAAGTTTCTGTGTGAAATACCCCATATTGCATGCATATTTCCAAATCAGTGCATTTTCTGCACTAGCATTTTGAAAATGGATATTAATTTTTTCTCCAGTTTTGTGCAACCTATCTGAAATATCATTCAGTATAGAGTGATTCCTCTCTTTTTTGCTCTGTAGTTAATAGAATATCTTACTATGCTTAGAAATGTATTACAAAATAAGATTTTCTGATTTCAGAATCTCTGCTCAAATAATTGATTTATGATGACAATAGCTCAAATAGAAAGGCTCAGCTTTTCAGCACAGTGTACTTATTTGGACTATTTATTAGGACTATTTATGTTTATTTTATTTAGGTTTATTTTTTTCTGCCTATTTTGGAGGACAGAGAAATATCACATTTGAAATTGGGTCCTCTGTTTTTCTTTTATCATGTATAACTCAGTAAGATACATCTAAATTGTGAAGGCTTTTTCAATTTTTCTATCATTTGGAGGTGTTACTAAAAAAATTTGGACAAGTACTAGATAAAAAATTTTCCAATTTGCAGTTCCAGACTCTCTAATATATTTTTGCTTTCTGCATTTGTGCAAAGACAATTTGTATTTGCAATTTCAAATTGTTTGTAGTTAAACCTCCTTGAAACTTATGCTTAGTCAGTAACTGCAGAATGTAAGTTTTTAAGTAAGTTGCACCTAACTGTAATGGTCTGTGTATAACTTGATCCTTTGTGGTTGGTTATAAACTTGGAGAAATCAGTGTCTTATATTCACAATGAAGCTCACTTAGGTTGTGTGTAGATAAGTGCTTGACAGTTTCAGTCCAAGTACCATAAACAGGATAAATACAATTTAAATATTCTCTTCTGTAAGACAATTTTCTCTTTTACATGTGTATTCTTATTGTTTCACAAAACACAAGTTCAAAAGAACACTAACACGAGTACTTGTATGTTGGCAAGTACCAGGTATAAGGCAAATTAGGTCCCAGCTTTTTGAAGAACAAGAAGAAAATTACAGAAACAGAGTTCCTTGCCAACTATTTTGCAGACACTATACTACAGTCTTGTCATTCAATTATTCCTTTGTGCTAAATGCTGAACCACAAATCACGACTTTAAAATTATCTGATTCCCATATTTTCCCACACTTGTTGCAGTGCAATTTCATAACATACTCTAACTTTTGTAATGAATCCCTCACCTGGATTAGCCATTAAAACAAGCAATTCCAGCTTCACATCTTTCCAATTACCTTGTCTCTTAGCTCTTGCATGAAGCAATTCTAGTTCTTGAATTTGACAAGAGCTGAAAAAGCTACTGAGATCTTGAGATAGAGATTCAGAATATGAGAACTTCTACTTTTTGAACATGGCCAGCATAAACCCATTGTACCAAATCCTAAATGAACATGATGTGGATTAGGGTTTTTTGAGGGAAAAACAGGTGTTTGGGGTTAGCACATACTCCAGCTGACCACGTGCTATGATAGAATGGAAGAGTGCATGCACAAATTACCCAGTAGTAAGATTTATGAGTACTTTGGGTTACAAGAAGCTTACAGCCCCATTGCTGTGCCAGCAGCATACCAACTGCACATGTTCAAACTATGATTTCCTTTATCAAGGCTTATAGCAATAAAATGGCAAGACACACACCTAGGTACAAATCCCAGCACTGTGCTAACATTGAAGTACCTACTAAATCACAGTGACTATAGGCATTCTGAAAGAAAGTGTCATCAGATTTTTTAAGCGTGCAAAATCAGCAGTCTTCTTTAGCTACCCCCTTAGAAATGACTGAGTTGTTCCACTCTGTTAACACAAATTAGAAAAATCAACCTGACCCTGACATGAAGTACACGAAGTTTTCAGCCCAATCACGTATTCTTAAATAAGTTTTTAGATCTAGGTTGTTATCTAAGAAGATAGATAACAGAAGAGGAGTTAAAAAGTCTTACTTGCAGATGCAAGTATTTTAGAGTTAATAGAAAGAAATGTTTAACCTCAAATATCTTATCAGACTTCAAGTATCTTAAAGTCCAAGTAAGGTACACAAGCTGTAATGAACCTTATAATATAAAGTGACATTCTTTCATATTTGGCAGCAACTTTCTTATTAAGATTGAAAATGTGACGGAACTTATGGTTTTAAGTGATGTTAGAGGACTTATCTATGTGAACTTCTTTTAATTTAATATTTAAAGAGAAATGCTGAAAATAAAACTGTATCAAAAGATAATCTTGAGGAAAAAAATCATGCCATGCCTCATGTGTTTTTTACTCTTGGCACAGTGATTCTGGACATGATTTAAGTCAAGGATAAAGTCAGTGTGGCTACAGAATATAATGACCCAAGAACTTGAATTTCTACACACAAAACGGAATGCATTCAGCATTAAAAAGAATCATAAGTGAACTATACCAGTCATCTCCACTGTCCTTTACTAGATGATACCTTATGAAAATATTTTTGCTTCCTTCTAATAGAACAAATTATTTTATTTAAAAAACCCCACATTATAATTTCCTTTTTTATTATTATTTTAATTCTGTTGAAAATACTCTAGCCATTATGACAAAAAGGAATTTTGTATATACTTAAGGAAAATGTATCAAGTCAAATCTTAAAAAAACTCTGAAAGACATATTGAATCAACTTTAAAAACAGATTTTAGAAAGTAAAATAACTTATTTTCCTGCTGTGCAGAGTGATCAAGTAAAGTTTCAAAAAGATAAGGAAAATATGAATTTGCTTATTAAAACATTTTAAAATCAGATTGTTTATAAGCTACATTAACATATTCCATATATATATATATATATATATATATATATATAAAAATATATTTGCTAATGCACACTACTTTAAACCAACAGTGTGCTTTAGACTTGACATAAAGGAATGAAATTGAGTTCTGCATTTTCCCTGCTGGGGGCAATATGACTCCACTTGTATGCAAGAAACGATCAAAAATTACATAGAAGTGGAAAAAGTCAAATCATTTAAAATACTACACTGACTTCCTGAAGAAGAACGGGGGCACGGGACCAAAATGTCTTAATGAAGCTTATCAGGAACTGTAAATGTGAAGAGTCACTTGAAGTGGCTGGAGAAGGCTGGGTAGAGACACTTCTTCCATGGTTTTTTATTGTTACTTGTGTCACAGAACACAAAAGATAAAAACACAACCAAAAAATCATCACTCTAATCGGTAAAACAGTCAAAGATTGTGTATATCAGCTATGATTTATTTAAAACAATACCACAACCTGTCAAAATAATAATAATAATAATAATAATAATAATAATAATAATAATAATTAATGTCCTCCAATTCCTTTGTCAAACTGCTGTTTTTGTGAACTTCTTGTGAAATTACATTGATAAAACCAATAATATTAAAGTGAGATAAGAGTAGTAAATAAAAACTAATGTGAACAGTGGAGGTCTAAAAAACAAAGCTAACAGGATTCCAGTATGGGGTACAAAACTGGAATAGTTTATTGAACGCAAGAACACAGTTTTAAGGGCCTCAGGGGCTGGACATGTTAATGAAGGGGATGAGTTCTGATAATTAGGGAGTTACACAAGTTTTTACTGCAATTTCCAAATAGTTAATTTTTCTTCAAGTAGGATTACGTGGGGGAAGGAAGGACTACAGGGGTTCAGACATGGTCTTAACAATTATCTTAAAAAGTTCTCTCTTAATTCTGCTTGGAGTCAGGTTAAATCACAGGGTTGTACATCAACAAGTCTTAGGGCAAGGGTCCAACTTCTTTAGATCATGAGATGTTTGTCAGCCCTTGTTTTCCAAAGTTTATGATTCAAATTGACCAAGCTTCTTTTTGCTGAGAGCTTGTTTTTGGCCTGCTACAGTGAATAGGTATGTGAGATGAAAAATAGGAATTAGAAAACTTTCAAGCCACATTAGTAATTACCAGATTCACAGTTTATTAGTACTTTTTGTTTAAATATTTTGTTATCAAATCTAGGTATACTTATTCAAATACATTCAAAATAGTATTTTCTTACTTAGTAAAGAAATTGTAGGTTATGATGGGATCTAATGAAAGATAGGTAAATGCAATCATTGTAATTTAGATGTACTTTTTAATTCAGTCATCTGATTGTTATTTTCTGGTTTATTATGAAGCATATATATGTACATACATATAACTCCTAGAAGATTTTGATACAATTTCATTTATCATGCATCATCTGCTTTAAGACTGGGCAAATTTGGGGTTTAATTTTTTTTCTCCAGGTGCTTGTAAACTTTGCCAAACCTTAATCTTTCATCTTGAAGTTTTTTATGTAACTATCAGCCTTCACTGATTTCTGAACAAAATAAAGACACTCCAGCCCATTTCCAGAAATATTTAGCTGTGGGGAGGAGAGCAATGACTTACTATTTAAATATAGTAATAAAACAATATTTTAGAAGAAGGTAAGGGTGTCTACTTGCTTCACAATTAGACAGATTTGCTTGAACTCCACAAAAAATTGAATGAAAAAAACCTCTCCAAGTTAAAGAAGAAAACAAAAACCAAACCAAACCAACAAACAAAAATCCCCCAAACAAACAAAAAAACCGCCCTCAAGTTTCACATACAGAAGTGTAAAGATTGCTCTTTTCTCCAAATTTTTTATATATACTAAGCTTTCTGCTACTCAGTCCTAAATACTATGTAAAACTGTTTCTAGTTTTCCCATGATCCAAATACTTGGTGAATTGAGAGGGAGGATGAAGATATGGAACTGAACTAACTTTTAAATAGACTTAATATTTATAAAAACCAGTCCATTTAATCCTCCTTTCACCAAACACAACAGACGTGTTGTTCTGCAGGGCTAATAAAATTATGGCACGTTTAAAATCATAGAACACTTTGGATTAGAAGAGGTTTTAAAGACCATCTAGTCCACCCCCCTGAAATGAGCAGGGACACTTTCAACAATGTTAGCATTGCAACATCATATTTCATCTGTATAAGGGACTGACAACCCTTAAAGATGGCGGCTTTAGAATAGTAGCCTGAAAGAGAATAGTGACCATAACCTTAGAGATAGTTTACCACAATATTCAGGATGAGTTAAATCATTGCTCCTTAGTAAGACAGTTCTTTAGAGAAAAAATAAGAGAAGACAGTTCTCTGCCTCTATAAAACAATAGGAAGCAGATACTTTCTGTTATTTCTAAAATCAGACTTTAAGCTGCATTTGTGTCTTTGAAGGGCTTGCTTTTGATTAACTCTACATAACATTCACAGCATCTGCTCTGTGAAGTTTTGAATTTTTTATTTTTTTTTTTTCAAAATCAAGTGATATAACTGAATAGTTTTAAGGCAAATCTATTTTTGACGATGAAAACAAGAATAGGACAAGAAGCCAAACAATATCAGAAGAGTAGCACCTTAGTTACCTCATCTCATCTCTTCTTTGGGCCATGCAAGTCTGCCTTGTGAAAGTTCTAGTAGAACCTTCTTTGAACTGATTTTAGCTACCCAAAAGCTAGTAAATACATACATGCAATTTGATACTGCCAAAAAAAAAAAAAAAGGAAAAAAAGAAAAAAAAGAAAAAAAAATCTTGTCTATCTTCCCTCCTCTTCCCATGCCTATTCTGCTACTCCTTCCTTCTTTCTGTGCCATACCTAATCTTGTTCCATTTCTTGTTCCTTTTCTAGCACTAACTGGATCTCTTCAACAAGCTGATTTCACTAAGGAGAACAGGTCAAAATTTCCCCAACCTACGAGGAGTCGTACAGAGTACTAATGAGTTATTTTGCTAATTTTCTGAAGGTATCCCAAAAGGGAAGTGGCAAGACTACAGCCTCAAATGAAGGTGGCAACAGCAAGAAAGACAGAGGAATTCTTCTCACTTTTTTTTATTTTTTTTTTTATTTTTAGGGGGCAAGAGGGTAATTGCTAAAATATTTTTGAAAGCATTTTCCAACTCAACATAGAAAGATAAAACTTCTCAACCAATTATTTCAGCTCAGGTGGAGCTGACAACCTAAGCACCAATGATAGCATATAAAGGACACCGGTATCTTCTCTCCTTCCATGGACCAACATTTCTTGTTAAAGCTCTGAAGCGAACAGAGGCATTGTCTTCATATCATAAACATCTCAGGTTGCCCCGTTACATATTCCAATGATTTTCTATGAGAAAACCTACAGATTTGGGGTTCATTTCCTTCTAATTCCTGACAGACACAGCAATGTGTGTACCTGCCCCTACTGAGGGCAGGTAAATAAGAATTTAAATCAGCATTACCTAGAAAATAGGGGTTTTTTGTTTTGTTTTCCAAACATCAACTTTTTGTGCTGTCTTTAAGTTGATATTCAACTACCTTCCAGCTTGAAGGAAGGAAGGTTTGACTCAATAACAATTGGAATCTTTGAGACATTACTTCATATGACAAGATGTAAAAAAAGAAAACAAAAGAACCCCCCAAAAAAGAGTTGTAGAAGGTGCTGTACAACCCCAATTATCTGTAAAGTAGGGATTAGATTGTTTTCATCTTAGAAGTTTTCCTGCAAAATGTTTTCCAGTTGAATGGAATCAATGTGCACTGTGAGCCATTCATGAAGAAAGCAAGCTTTAATCAGTGCTAAAATGACTTTTTTAAACAGATAAAGTTAGGGCAAACTGGTAAGGGAAAAAAGAATTCAGAGAAGTAGAAAATTCAATGCTTCATTTTATTTTGTGGTTATAGACTTTAGAACAAGCTAAACATTCAACTCTCCTCTAAAACCAAGCTTCCTGCTTTTCTTATGGGTTGCACTGACAGCTGGGGTAAAAAGAGTTGTTTTAATTAAAACTCCACTCTAGGGAAGATCTTGTAGAACTAGCATCTGTACCTGGCCTGATGAATCACCAGTAAACAAATAGATGGGGGTTTTAGCACAAGCATCAGTATTTTAGCGGATAACAAAAAGCAATTTTGCTGGCATTTCTGAACACTCTGCATATAAAGCAGATGTAGTTTTGTTAGAAATACTACTAAAATGCAACTGTTTCAGGAGGAGCGAATACAACTGAAGTAGAAGTTGCCTTATCTGTGTATTTGTTAAAAACATCTTGAATTGCACTGATATAGCATATTTATCTCTATCTCCTAACATATTTTGCACTAATCTGACTCACACCAGCATCAGGTTTAATGTATACAATAACAGAAAAACAAATCTGAAGATGTGTTCCAGAGGGTAAAACAATAATTCGGGAACACTAGCACTTTTTGTCAGCTTGGAGTACTTCTATATAGGAGTCAGCATTTAAGTGAAAAAACCCTCCGGTTAAGGCAGTAATGATAGCTGCATTAAAAGAAGAAAAAAACCCAAACAATTCAGAATAAATACTGTTAGAATCGAGAAGCAAGATTCATTGATATATATGCCGCTTTGTCATATATTATATTTCTCCCAATAATCTTTTCTTTCATTAATGCAAACACAAGACATGTATGTACATATGTTTGCATGCTGTAATGATACTACAACAAAGAAACAGTAAAAAGGATTATTTGTCCTTTATTTTCAAAGGCCTGTGTCCATGATTTTTCCATATGTTTCTGTCTACCATAGAGAAATTGTTTCTTAAATAAATACAAATCATCATGGCTGGGCATCGCGAACGAAGATTTGGGAAAGGTCTCTACCCACGTTTGTCACATATTTTTTAATATATTACCTGTGGTTCAGTGGAAGCCTTTTCCCTCTTTTGTTAAGAGTATATTTTCCTCTTGCTTCTAAATAAGAATATTATCCCTTCCAACTCAGAATATTCTGTGGAATGCAATTTATGCTAAGTACACTAGGGAAATGAGGAATACGTGTACTAGTCTTTTGCCTTTCAGTCAAAATACAACAGTTTCTATTCCAAATATCTAGAATAGATACTGATTTCTTTCCAACTTTTAACCAGTTGAAGTAGTTGTATCTGTCACATAAAAGTGTGAACTCTTTCTCTGCCAATACCCTGTTATGCATATGTACCTATGAATTTTGGTTAAAATTAGTCAAGCAAGAAGCAGTTGATCAGATATTTCATTGGTACAAATAAGAATGAAAGTAAACTTAGATGGTATGAGAAAAACAAGTTCAGTGATTTTATGATTTGCATGATTTTCAATGCTAAAACATAAAAGATGATAGCAATGGATTTCCAAACAAGAGAGGAAAAGAAATGTGTATATATGCATGTATATGTGTATGCAAGTGTATTTTATGCCTGCTTATCATTTTATGGTCTTTAAATGTGTTGTTCCTGTTTTTAGTCTGGGAGAATTCAAGGCAAGAGCACCAAGGTAATGAAAATGACTGCTAGAAACCTGCAGAAATCACTTTCTATAATTTCAATTGGCAATTCAGGAGGTCTCCTAATAGTTCAATTCCCCATTTGCTGCCATTCTTCTTACATCCCCATCCCCCAAATTAGAATAAAGTGAACCCTGGAAAGAAAAAAATGAAACTGGAAATAAACCATGGTTATGTTACAGAGGGAAGGAAAAAGTGGAAAAATCACATCAGAGACAAGATTTCACTCTAGAGCCTTTTCTTGAAAAAAAGCCCAAAACAAACCAAAACGAAAAAAACCAACCAAACCAACCAACCAACCAACCAACAACAACAACAACAACAAAAACCCAAAACAAAACCCTAAAAAACTGGCAGGGTGGATATGATGTTTTTGAAGTGAAATCATACCTGCTGTCTCAGAACTGCTAGAGAGAGATGGATTAAATAAAGCTCTTTGTCATCCTCAGTGATCTGGAAATCACTTCCTACAATGTTATACTCAGTAGAAAATATACATCTAGATTTTAATAGACTTTTCCATTGAATATTTCTAAAGAATGCTATACTCATGGGCTTACCACCACATATTTGCTTTGAAGAATCCTCTTTATAGTTTTTAATTAGCTTCTTTTTGTACAAGTTCAGAAGCCTTCACCATTCAGTAACTCACATTGCACTGTAAATCTCATCACTACTTGAGAAAAACTAGGTTATTAACGTTTGACTCAATTTGATATTTTAAAAAAGACCCAACCCGACATGTTATACAGGTATGTATCATTTCCGACAGAAAACACAACACTGCATTACAACTGTAGTGTTGTCTGCAACACAAGCAGAAATAAACTGAATATAAACAGAAGGGAAAGAACACTATCCTTTAGATCAAGCATAATAAATCACAACCAAAGGTAAGCATTTTCTGTTTATTGATTTTCACAGTATTATCCAAGTATTGTTATGCTGCGTTGATATAAAAATAATCTGTTGCAACATAGAAGTTGCCTTTTCCCAATACTTCAATAATAATATAGGAGACCCAACAGTTTTAGAGTATTAATTTCTGAACTCTACTGAAATAAATGAGCATATATTCTTTCTGACGTTTACCTACTGAACTTCATCTTTTTGTGACTGCACACATATGATATGTACCTAAAGTGGATTGGTGTGATGAATACAAAAAGAATGCAGGATAAAAGGTGACGAATTACAATGAATGCAAGACACCACTCACTCTGTCCCACTCAAATTTACAGAACATTATGTTTTCCTCAGGCTTTTATACTGTGCATGTATGTATGCAAGCGCTGTGCTGAAGGTCTTTTACAAAGATATATGTTCATCCTGCCTACACCTAGCCAGGACACAACAGTCAAAAAAATATGTTCTCAAGCTACAGTTCCACAGCCGTTAATAGTGGATCTGTGCACTACAGTACAGATTTGATTTTTATTAGACATGAGAACACAACTGCATTTTTCTCTCAAATTAGATGGTGCAGACAATATAGCCTCTGTGATAGCTTTATGCTCTACAGTGGTTACATGACAGCTATGATAGAACAGATAACAGTCAATCTGGCATAAAACCTGACAATGTTAACTTGTCAAAATTCCCAGAAAACTGTTGAGTTAGCAGAATATGTTTGTACTGGATCATTGCTTACCACTATGTACCTGCAACATTCTTGATTAGAAGTAAGAGCCCTAAAGCCAGATTCAGTCTGCTGTTGAACTGGGGCCTCGGAACAGCTTACCCCACCCAGCTGGAGTGTAGCACTGAGCTGTGGTTTGCTCCTGTTGAGTCAGTTGTTCCACCTGCCATCCACCGAGACCAAATCACACAGAAAACCAAGGCTTAAATAAGAGCAATAACTTAATTCTTGTGGTTCTTAATTTGTGCTAACAGAAAGTACGTTACAGGTAATTTCACAGGTAAAAGACTACATACAATTGTTTTACTGCTTGATTTTCTTGAGCTACAGTAATATACTTTATTTACCCTGAAAGTTTAGCTGTGCAGAAATTAAGGCTAAGAAAGCTGTAAACAAATGAACATTTATTACACCTCACAAAACAATTGCTTTTCACTACACAAACCCAACAGAAACTACTAATGTGGTATGTTTATCTGAAAGGAAAATACCCTTCCCTTCTTAAATATCACAGACCCCTCAGTTAGTCTTGAGAATTTCTTCTTTAAATTCCACTGTTTCACATATAAATCTGGGAATAAGATTCTCTTGCAAATACAAGAAAGAAATGTCTTTTTTTTATAGCACCTGATTTCAGAAGTACAAAACGCTTTCAAAGAGTAGGAGTAGAGATCTTCTGAATAATTTGATTATATTTCAGGCAGCATACACGGGCTTTAAATCAGTGGCAAAATACAGACAAAACCAAGTCCCAGACTTAGCCATCCCAAGGCCCTAGTTCAGATGATGTTCCCATTCTTAAAATGAAACATAATTCATCTGAGAACCATGGATTAAGGGAATAATGAGTAATATCACAAGGAGAAACTAAATTTGGTCTGTTCTAGGTAAAAAATTATGTTCTCATTTTTTGGGTGTTAATTTTACAGCAAAACAGGATTACATCACCCCAAAGAGAGTACTTAAATATTAGATTTAGAATAGGCATATTTTGCATACACTTTTGTGCACACACATCAAGTGGGAATCCTAGGAAACAGCAAGCATAAAGTAAGAGCAGTTTCTTAATAAATTCCCCAATAGTCATTTTAAAGAACATGATCCCAATTTGGAATAGCATAATATTTCCCCAAAAAACCACTAATAGGCTCCTATTTAACTTGCCTTGCTTCTGTTATTTGATACCAGTACTCTGTTCCATTGGCTGTAACAGTCCCCAAAATCACATTTACTTTGTGAGCAATTACTAGTATCCTCTGTGATACTAGCACCATGCAAGTTCTCAGAATAATAAATTCCCCAAGGCAAAGTTCCTACTTGCTATGGTCAGTGTATTCAGAATACCTTTTCTTGTACTATCATATTTTGAGAACTGCAGGTTGAATTCAGGTTTTCCATGCAGCACTTTTGACAAGTAGCACTCTTGGGAACATCCCCTATCCTTCTTAAAGGGCAGGTTGCATATAACAAAGCAGGAAAAGGGCAGTTTCTTAGTAAAGAGCTCCAGACAGAGGTTGTAGCTTCAAAGAAAACCTAAACCTTATACTGACTCAAACTTACTAACAGTTCAAAAGAAGTAAATAGTAGCAGTGTTTTACAGAGGCAAACACAGAGCAGAAGTGATTTGCCCAAAGTAAGACTGACAGCAAAGCACAAGAACCTAACCAAACACCATGAGTTTCACAGCATAACAAAAATATACATAACATGGACACAGCCTTGATTAGAAAAAGGAAAAGTGCTGGGTTGGTTTTTTTTTGTTTGTTTGTTTGGTTTTTTTTGTTTGTTTAAAAGTATTGTTTTGTATCAGAGATCAAAAAAAAAAAAATCATAAACCCCAAGTTTTTCCTTTGGTAGAGAAAACGGGATATGGTAGTGCACATTTGGAACTGCATGGTAAAGAGCTAAAAAAACCTCCAAACAAAAAAACCCTAAAACCAGCAGTTACAAGAATGATAGCTTTAAGGAATAATTTTATATGTCTTGTTTAGAGTAAAGACCGAGGAACAGATTGGTCTATACACCACTTGCAAGCCTAGACATGTCCACTTAAGCTGTCAAACACATTCACAATAGTTTCTTGACAACTTTGAGAAAAGGCCTACATTAGTTTCATAGTAAACATCACCCTCTTCATAGACAGGTTTGAGATTAGAGATGTACAAATGATAATTTTTCCTGTTCAGCACACCAATTGACCAGTAAGATAGATGAAACAAAGATAACTCTGGTGGATGTGTAATGGAACTTGCAAGAGTTAAAGTACCAAATACTCGCACATTACTTTTCACTTTATCTGAAAGAGGTAATTTATTCTAAACTAAGTGGGTTTTGTTTGTTTGGGTTCCTTGTCCAGTAAGCCTTTAAATCTTTTAAACTGGATAATAAATCCCAAGTGAACGTTTCATTCAGCATAAAATCAGACAACTGTCAAAAATGAAGCATTCACTCAGTAACTATTTACAAAAGAAAAACTAGGCTGTTTGCTGACCTTTTCCCTTCCCTGTAAACTGTACCATAGGATGAAATCACCATGTGACTGGGATCTCATATTTATGCTTCATATTTACCTTAGCTTATTATTCAAAGAACCTAGAGTATATATTTTTTTTAATTGCATCAGTGGAGCTTGGTTAAACTGGGACATTGCATCCTCAGACAGTAAAGAAATCCTCTGTAAAGAAATCTTTCCAGTTAAGTGTATTGATAAGCATTGAAACAGTTAACACTGCCTCAATTATCAGCTTTTTACATTAATCCTTCATAAAATTCCATATTGTAGTGGGTTTCTGTGGCTGGGTTTTGATGTGTGTGTGTGGGGGCTACAGGGGTGGCTTCTGTTAGAAGCTGCTAGAAGCTTCCCTTGTCCCGTGCAGCCAGTGTCAGCCGGCTCCAGGATGGACTTCCTGCCGCTGGCCAAGGTCGAGTCAATTAGGAGTAACAGTAACGCCTCTGTGGTAACATATTTAAAAAAAGAAGATTGTTGCGCAGAAGAAATTCCAGTCGGGGAAGAGTGGAATGAGAACATGGGAATAACAACGTAGACATCAAGGTCAGTGCAGAAGGAGGGGAGGAGGTGCTCCAGGTGCCAGAGCTGAGGCCCCTGCAGCCCATGGAGGACCATCAGGGTGCAGAGACCCACCTGCAGCCCATGGAGGAGCCCGTGCTGGAGCAGGCAGATGCATGAAAGAAGCTGTGACCCCGGGGGAGGTCCAGGATGGAGTGGGGTCCTGCCAGAGACCTGCAGCCCGTGGAGAGGGAAGCCCATGCCGGAGCAGGGTTTTCTTGGGTAGAACTTGCAGCACCTGTGGGGGACCCACGTTGGTACAGCTCATTCATGAAGGACTGCACCCCACAGAGGAGTGACCCACAGGACAGCAGTTTGGGAAAAACTACTGCCCGAGGGATGGACTCACGCCGGAGTGGTCCATCAAGGACTGTCTCCTGTGGGAGTGACCCTACAGGAGCAGGGGAAGGACTCCTCTCTCTGAGTAGCAGCAGAAACAACAACTGACCACAACTCCCATTCCCCATCCCCCTGCACTGCTGGGGGGAAGGAGGGAGAACACGGAAGGAAGGAGGAGTGGGGGGAAGGTGTTTTTAAGACTGTTTTATTTCTCACTCTTTGGCTCTTATCCTATTAGTAATAAATATAAGTACTATCCCCACTTAGAGTCTTGTTTTGCCTGTGAAGGTAATCAGTCACTGACCTCTCCCAGTTCTTATCTCTACTCATGAATTCTTAGCTTTTTTTTTCCTCTCTCCTCTGTCCAATCGCAGACAGAGAATGAGAGAGCAGCTTTAGTGGGTGCCTGGTATCTGGCCAGGGTCAACCCACTACACATATACTGGGGGTGAAAATCTTACACTTATCAACATCTTTGTCTCCAAAGACCTTTTCCCCTCTGCGTCACAGTTAGTTTTTCCCTCCATGAAGCTGAATTAACTTTCAGTTCTTGGTAACTCCTGTTGTGTTGTATTGGGAGTTTGTTAGTTTTTCCACTGGGATAATATTTCTAAGTTATTTGGTATACAGAGACCTTCATCACCTCAAAAACAGCTTATTAGTCAACATAAAAATACAGAAAGCTCATGCATATAAAGTAGACAGCTGTATCACAAAAGCATATATTAGGTATTGCATTGCTGATTTCTCATTTCCACAGACTGTGAGCTATGGATAGGAAATGGGCTGACATGAATGCATTTGTATGAAGAATAAGTGGGAAACTTTGTATATTTAACCCATTCTACAAGATTTAAGTTTCAAAATCACATACCAGAGGTCATATGAATTTTCATTTAGACAATTATCTAAAGACAATTTTATACAACACACTTCATGTCCTGGGTAAACATTGATGCAGTAATTAAGTAGTTGCAAAAGTTCAAGATTTGTGTCCTAAGGCTGCTAAAAGACAAGGCAGCATATTCTGAATAGACTATCTTACAATGAGTTCAGGATATTTACCATAGTTACAGTAAGTGTTACTGGCAGAAATAGTGGAAAAAGAAAACACAAATTGATGCTCAGCTAAAACTACTGTCCTTCTACATATATTTTAGAAGATTGTCAACATTCTGTAGTCTGATTTACTAATATGTGTCTTAAGATACATTTAATTTCTTAACTCTAAAACCAAAAGGCAAATAAAGAAGCAAACAAGCATTTGTTTATGAGAGGTTATGAGTATTAATAAATACTCTATTTTAAAGATAACCTAGTATCTAGTGTAACCTCTGTAGAAGTTCTCAACCATTACTAAACTAAACACATACTACTGTAGTGTAAGCCCAAACACAGCATTAATCATCAGAGAAGGCAGACTGCCTGATATAAACCATCATCAGTATGAAAACATACCAGCAATGAAGGACTATTCTAGAAATAATTTTTAGTGTGCTAAAAGCCTTCAGTTAATAAAAAGAACAAGAAAAAAAATACTTCATGAATTAGCTCAGGTAAAACTGTAATGCTTTAGGAAAATATAAGTCATACTTGATTTATAATTTACGTTCATGTGTAGGTATTTATACTAACTTTCATTGATATCTGCATGAACATGTTGTTGATAAGCATCATGTTATGAGAAACTCTATTACTTGTGACCAAAGATCCAGTACTACTCACCAGTTTGGTAATGAAAGGTCATTCTAATCATTTTCTCCACACTTTATTGACACCTCCCCTGGTAAAGCCTCTGTTTTGTCTTCCCTTTTCATGCTTTGCACTACTTAACATCAAGTCAGTTTTCTTTTACGATACCCTGATTCGATAAATTTCTCCATCCATTTGACACACACTATTGGGATGCTTGAGGGAAAGCACTGTCAGATGATCTGAAGAGATCGAAATCTCATAATTTAACTCAATATTTTGGCTAATGGCTGAGTATTTTGGCTAATGGCTGAGCATTAGAAATGACAACTAACACACTGTAGGATCATTCCCATAATTGTCACTGTATAACAAAGGGCTTACAGAAAGGAAGCAGTATTTTAAATGCATCTTTACTACAGCAATTTGAAATAATGTTTTTTTAATTTTTTTTCCTGTGGTAATATTCATGTACAGTGAATCAAAGGTCTGCCTTGCCCAGCAAATTATCCTCTCCCTCCCAATTTGGCCTCAAGTAGATATCAGAAAATATATATCATCCTTGCCTCAGTGCTTTCCCACCAGTCATTTTCATTTACAGCCTTTTCTGAGTTGGAAATCATTTTTGGGTTTGGATTTTTTTTGTGCTAATTACCTCACAGTTCTTAGGGCAAAGTTTCTTTTACGCTAATCAGCACATGGTAATGGAAGCAGAAACTAATGTTAATTTCAAATTTTATAGTTAATATTATGAGTGCAATACATTTGTGTCCCATTCAATCTTGCAGCCGGCAGTGGTTTTTTTGGTACAACATGTAGCGCTTCCCACAACAATGGCTTTTGAAAGATTCCACTGTTCCACTATGGAACAACATATGTTCCAGCCTCCCTTTCAGTGTCAAGGCGAAGATAATGTTTTATGCTCAAGCAGAATGAGTTCATTTGTAATAGCAAATTACTTTTATGTATAAAGCATTCAAAATATGACTTTGTTATTACTATTTACATACTTGATTTAGTGACCAGTGCTTTTTCCTCCTGCTATATCTCTACGAAAAAGAAATCTTGGTTTGTGACAGTTATTTGCTGTATATAAGTTCTGTAATAGCTTAATTCCATCTTATTTCGAGACAAAAAGCCAAGTCATTTTTATTTCATTTCAGTTTATTTTCCTTAATTAGGAAAAGGTTCCCTTGTTCACAGAGTGACTGACTGCTCAGCTTTAGTCAGGACCTAGACACACAGACTCTCAGAGGCACATTAAAACCTCAAGCCTGATCCCCTCATCTCTTATATGACCAGAAGGGTAGCTGTAATAACCAAACAACATTTGTCCCTATCTAAGAGGCTGGAATGTAGCCCAAGTTATATGCAGAAATCCAGCTGCATGACTAGTTCAACATGTTTATTCATGAGAGTGTTAAAAGATACAGAAGTGCTTATATGGTGGACTATTTTGCTTGTAGAGTGGACCTACTTTCAGTCAAACAAAAAATGAAAAAGATTTACAAAAAAACAAGCCACAAGAGCAATTAATCTCATTCACTCCCTGTTTATTTGAAAGAAGTTCTGTTTTAAAGTAAAGAAGAAAAAAGAGTGCGGCAAATAACAGTCTATGGGTCGACAGTCTTCAGGCCAAAGATGGTCACTATGTCATCTAGAAGCACCTCTGCCTGAAACCTTTTAAGTTACTGACCATACAAGAATGCATGTTGTGACTGATCTGTAAAAATGCACTCTTGGTGAACAGGAAGATATTATCTCACTTTCAACAGTTATCATATGCCACCTACATATCTATATACATACACACACAAGTATGTGTTATACATGCCAGACACAGTTGTCAGTGTTTGGTTTACCTTTGCTAGAGTTAACTGAACAAAATAGAAGAGAATCAGCTAAAAATTTTATTGCATTAGAACATGAACTCAATTTAATTATCCTAAAACTACTAACACTTCATTCTCAAACAAGAATATAAGCCTCTTTTCATAATATTCAACACTCGCTATGCCATTAAAGTTGCAGCAAATGAGCAACTTTTTGAAGGGAACCATACCAATGGTTAAAATATTCAAGTTATACATGAAAGTGGTAAAACAGAGGAGAATAAGACAGAAAAGATATTACTACAGTTCTGATATTTAGACCAACTGATCATCTAAGAGTATCTTTTATGCTTTCATTTCCTTTGATCTGCCAAAAAGATTCTTGTTTGTTCTTCCAGTTTAATGTGTTCTATGCTAGTTGAAGGGCTTTTACTTATGACTCTCATTTGTGGAAGTAACCCTTGAAAGCATGTTTCCCAGACAATCATCATCACTTTGATTCCATGCTAACAATGTTTCTTTATGCAAAAAAAAGCTAAACTCACCAAACTCAGAAGTATCGTAGCACTTATTTCAAAGCTCACCTGGTTGAATAGCATGACAGATGCTTTTTCAGTTACTACTTTACAAAAATCTTTTCTATGTAACTTGGAGTACACCAATTATTTTACATCTGAAAGTAAAAAGTGATGTCTCAAATATTACTTAATTTACCATAATTTAGGAAGTTACTATTTAAATATAGCACCATTCCAATTAAGGACATCGGTTTGTACACTCTGGGCCTACCTGTATCAACAGGCTTTTGAACTCTACAAGCACAATAGATGGGTTACTCTGGAAGACAAGGGAAAAAGGCACTCTGAAAACAACTAATGGATTATTCAGTTTCCTAATATTTTAGAGATGTAATGTCAAGGTAGAAGCACATTCATGTCAACACCTTGATTTTCATTATGTTAGCTCTTCCTCCTTGAAATAATAATTTTCATAATTTCTTATTGGTAACCAAATCAGTACTATTAAAAGAAGAACAAAATTCCCACACAAGTTTGATTCAGTATGAGCAGAGCAAACCAAACAAAAAACCAAACCAAAGCAAACCTGACACTAACAGAACTGAGAGGTGGACATATGGGAAAAAAAAGTAACAACAGCCAGTGATCAGAATAAACAGAACTTCAAAATACAAAAGATACAAGAAGAAATAAAAAATTTTACTTAATTAATTTTACTAACATAATGCACTAATGATAAATTATATCCTTTTAATGACACTTCTATCCAAATTATGTCCTTTTGTTTGTCTTTACAAGGGATACAGTTAATTCACTTATTCAAATATTTAATTTTTTCTACTATTATACTCTTACTGATCAAACTTTCAAGAAGGCATCTAAACAAACTGATTTTTAGAGATTTTGATAGCTTTCCCTCCATATTTAAATATAAGGCTACTAATTCAATCAAAACCATCTGACATACTGAAAATGCAATATCCCAGTCTAGCATTGTTTCCAGTGAAACAATAAGTATACATAAGAATGGCCATCTAAAGAGATGGCCAGGTAAAGGGCTCCCTGCTGTTCTTAGCCTCCTTCAAGCCAGAGGGTATTTCTACACAGGCAAGAAATATAACTGAACACAGAAAATATAAATAAATGTTGCCCCTCATCAGCAGAGCAATTCTCAAAAGGCCTCTTTAAACAACATGTGTTGGAATAGTGGAGCTTTCAGGATAAACTGCACATGGGCTTCTACATGTACTCAGAATTGGTGACAGAAGTGGACAGAACGGTTTCAATATCTATTATTTTGGTCTATGTGTTGGACATTAGGATATATTCTTGAAAATTCACCCAAAATAATAATGCATAATAGGGTTATTTTTTTCTATTAATTCTTTATTAGTAGTGAAATAAGCACATTTTAGTATTATATTTAGGAAAGCAATGCAACACTCCATTTGTATTCAAGTGAGAGAACTACAAGTGAATAAGCATAAAATATATCTTCCTGTCCAAGATCAAATACTGCCTCTTAAGCAACTCCTGTGAACATTTAAAATTCATTTGCCTCTATGTCAGAACAAAATATCATCTCTACTTCTGGTTGATATTTTCTTCTTTGACATTTCTTCACTGCTTAGTTGAGAAGCAAGTGATATGCATTGGCTCAATAATATCATAGCATGTGGGGACAAACAGACTACGCAGTTAAAAATAAAAGCTAGTAACAAGGAAAAAAACACAAAACAAAACAGTTTATCACAAAGCTCTAAAATGAAGGCCCAGTTCTTCCTATTGATTTCTCTACAAATCAAACCCCAGGGTTTTTTTTGGAAGAGACTCAACTGTGGCCCCACCCCCAGTCTCATTTCAACTGCACAAACTAAACAAAACACAAAAAGACCCAAACCTCGGCCCACTTGGCCTATTTAAAAAAAATAGTATCATGTGATGGAGTGCAACCATTTTTCCCCACAGAGACCAGACTGCCGTCAGGAAGAGTTTAAACAATTTTGTGACGATCAAGAAAGATGCAGTTTGTATTTATGTAAATATTTATACAGAATCCTTCAGAAGTACTCTGCTGCTTTCAAGTACAACAGGTCACTAGCAATAAATAAAATAGCTCTAAAAAAATGAACCCTATAAAAAGAAATTGACCCAGGAAAGATTATAAAGTGTTTCCCAAAATGTTGCATCCTGCTGTAGCCCAAGATTTTCATGTTGGAAATTAAAGCTGATTCCTCCTCCACCAAGATCAGCAACACTTCCTTTACTTAAAAGCATAGTGAACAAATGATTCAACATCAGTGTCAACTTATATATACACCAAAATTGCTGCAGGTAAATTGATTTAAGAATACTCAGTAAATCTTTATTAAAAGATTTAATTAGATCTTAATTCATTGCACCACAACTTGTAGAGCTATAAGATTAATATAATTGTTTTTTGATTGTTTTTGTAACTACATTGATTGTTACAGACCACTCCAAATACTACAGTGATTTCTCTTCTGATCTTGATCAGACATTGCCCCAAGCTATGATGTCCTGAGGTCATAAAAACCCTCTAGCATCACACCCTGCTTTAGAGTACAAGACTGCCTGTCTCCCTCCAACAATCCTCATTCAATATCTAATGAAAACGGAAGGCAAACTGGAAGTTAATAAAACATATAAACTTCTTAAATCATTCCCTTGGTAATAAACACAGCAACTGATATAAATTTACTTTTATATTCAATCGTACAACAGGTATGTATTTAAAATTCATTTGCAAAGGATGTAAAGCCTTAATGTGCATAGCAATTTCACATTGCGTTGTTTTGCATGAAGACTCTTAAAAGCTATTAAGAAGAGTAGTATCTTTTGGAAAGACAATGAAGCCTTCTTAAAATTATTGTTGATGGCATACAGCCAGTGTTATTTTTAACCCTGGCTGCAAAAACCCAAAGCAATAACCTAGAAATAGCCTATCATGAACCACTTTTGTACGTTCATTCAGTCTTTCAGAACATTGATTCATTCTCCTTCTAACATACTAATTTTCTGCTTTTCTTATTTCCTGAAACCCATTAAAGTATAATAAAACTTCTTGTAAAAGTATAGTAACTCTTCCACTTTAATTTCTAGTAATTTTAATAACTTCAAAAAATAGTTTCATAGACAAATTTATGCCATTCAATGAAAACACTGGGAATTACAGCCAACTGAAATAAAGTCCTTTACTCCAATTTGGTTGTCCTTTTATGAAAGATAACTAAATATTCTGAGCAAGAACCATCTGAGATCATTTCATCATTGGCTATAGTCAGTAGTCATAATGGCTTCCCAGAACACATTTTAAGTAAATATCAAAGACTTAAAAAAAGAAAAACTTCATTAAAAAACCTCACACTTACTGTTACTTCTTTGATGTAGACTCTATATTCTCAATGAAAGCATGAAGTTATAGTTCAAAGTTATTGCCTGTTAGGAAGTCAAAACAACATAAATATATTAATTTAATATATAATAAACTTTGAATTGCAAATGCTGATAAGAATCTCCTCATAAGATAAATAAGAAATATACCCCCAATAAGGTCTACGTTTCTTTCTTATTCCCCCCCCCCCCCCCCCCCCCGAATTAAGAATCACAAATGCAAGGCAAGTGGAAATTATGTGTTTATAGAGACACTGTCACAGAATGAAATAACAAATGCTGCCTTGGGACCATAGGAAAAAAAAATTCAGAACACAAAAACCCAAAAACCTAATGGAATGAAAAATAAGATCTAACTTATTCTAATACTCCAGTAACAGACACAAATTACTACAATGAGGATGCATTCTCTTCTAACTGGCAAAGTAAAATTCCAAGATTAGGACCAGATAATAAAAATACACATCGGTTGACTTTTTAATATATTCAAACCAAGATAATGGTATCTCCATTTTATCACTTATTCCACTGGACTTATCAAATATATCAGATCTGGGAAAAGTGCAAATCTGATCACATTGCCAACAACAATTATCTTATACCTACAGCCAGTGATTAAATAGCATTAAAATAGTTTCTCTTACATTGGTATATTCTAATTATGGCATAAAAAAGGGTTTGGCTAGAGGTAAAAGAAATAAAGAGAAAATGCAATCAATAAGCATGATTTGCTTAATCTTACAGGTAATCTTACTTGTATTTTTCCTTTGTTATATAGAAATACCAATGTCTAGTAAGTGAAATAACAAACAACATCAACTGTATTACATATTGACAAAGTCAGGCCTTTAGGATTCATGAAAGTAGTTAAGCCCACAGATAACTTCTAATTTAGAAAATGTCTCCGAATTCTTAATGTGACTCCTTATATGCTACAGTTGAATGAATAAAACATGTCCATGTGCCCTTAGCTATTGAGATCCTACAATTGTAGAAGCAATATAAAGAAAGATAAAAGTTTTCACTCTGGGCTACGATGATCTTTCAAAGTAAATATATGTTTGCACCCATTAAAACATCTTAGTTGCAAGCACTGCTCCATTTGCCCCCTCCTCTGTATACAAGATCTATGATTCCTTAAATAGAATTATGTTTTATTTTAAACTCTACCAGCATGTTACACACTTCGTATAACACAGGAAACGGAGATTTAATACAAAAGGTGAGACAGACAACTTGCAACAGAAACACCTTATTTGCAGGTTTATCAAGAAAAAGAATAAGATGAAATGAAACAGATCTATCTGGCCTCCCAATCAGAATGGGGGAAAAGTAAATTATACCAGGAAACCTTTGCATAAAACTGTGCAACCAAGTTTACAGCAGCAGAACCTCGTGCGAGTGTTGGGAAAGCTGCACAGTAAGAATAAACAGAAGTCATAAATTGTTCAGCATGTTATGAGAAAATAGTCTTCTAAAACACAGGAGATGTGAAGTCACCTTTTCTTCTTTGTACAGGCTGAAAAACACATAATATGTAACAATTTGCACCATGCACAGTGTTTTTTCCCAATATCACTCAGTAGTATTCATTCACATCATGCAACTTAGACAAATTAAAGATCATTGTTTCCATATTTGCTAGATTGTTAAAATAGGAGGTGTTCTGGTACAGGATGATAAGCCTGAATGCAAGATAAACAGTCTCTGTCTCTTACAATTTAGTGGTTCTGTTTGTTTGTTTTTAATATTCTCATTTAACAGAGTTAAGCATTGTTGTGAATCAAACCCCAGATTTAATTAAATGTACGAATTAAGAAAGGATAGACTTGGTTCTTTATATTAGCAATACCTGCAACAGAATTCTTTCTCTCATCTCCCACTTCCATCATTAAAGATACTAGATACTAATTAAAATGTACATAAATATATGAGTCTTTACTAACAAAATGAGAACAATAAAGCTTAGAAATTGGGCGTGACCCACTGGTAAAATAATGTTTTCAGTTCCTATTAAAATTGTTAGTTTATTTAAGCTATTTATTCCAAAGAAATGCTTTCTGCTTGAATAGGAGCAGTATGACATCAAAACCATGCTAAGCAGATGTTAAAATAGATACTTGGAAATTAACCACCTTACAGTACTAGTAAACATCAGTTTACTGCAGTGAACAGGAATGTTAATAAGATACCTTCCAAAGATGCTTATTCCAGAAAAGATGCTTGACATTAATCTCAGAACTCAACTTGTTCAAAGTTGATAACTTTCAACATGTCTCCTGCTAACTGAGAGGCAGAGAAGAATGGAGTTCTGCTTATTGTCCTGCACTGACAAGCCTTCAAGACCTGCAGCAGGCATAAGAGCAATCTTTTACTATATTGATTAAGGCAAACCACTGCTAAAGTTTTCCTTGTTTATCTGTTTCAGTAAAATTCTGAGCCAGTGCATGTAATGATATTGCTTTTTGGACTGCATTACAGACTTTAACTATGACACACAGATAGTTACTTTATTATACCAAAAGAAAATTTAAAGAGCTTACAGCCAATAATTCCATAAGCTATATACAAATCCAACATACTTTAAAAGCATTCAAGGGGCATTCACACGTGACTGTCCCCATGTGGAAAAGGGGCCTGATTACATGATATACATGGTTAAAGTAGGATTAGGGAAGTAGAATGTGCCATACTGATTTATTCCCTCACACTCTAATAGAAGTAGGCAATCTTAAAAATAATACTTAAAATTACACACAAGGACTAGAAGACCATCACCTGTGAACAGCAATAACTCAAGATTTTCTCAAAGGCAAGCTTGAATTCAGGCTCAGTATTAGGACTTCATGAGCTAGTTACTAAAGGCACTTGATTCAAATAAATCAAATAGGCCATTTGACAATTCTGTGTAGAGCTCTAAAAAGAAAGCTCCAAAATCCCACAACTCTAAGACTGTAATTCCATGTTTAAACTTTGTAAAATTAACACTACTAGCACATTTCCAGTTTGCCTTCTTTCAGCTCCCAAACCCTTTGCTGAAGCAGCGACTACATGCCCACTCTTTTGCTTTAGTTTCTGAAAGACTGAGAAGTTCTGGTTTGCTCTCTGTAGCTGTCAAAGGCAATTTGTCTGCACCTCTGAACACAAATATATATATATATAAAAGAGCCATCACCTGCTCTGAGGCCATATCTGATTTCCTGTTTTTCCCCTCACAGAGAAAATTTAGTTCCATACCAAGAGCAATATTAATTCAAGTGCCCATTTTAAAGACAATCTTAACATTACTGACAAGGGGCATAAATTCAATCCTATATGTAGGTGAGTGAACTAATCATTAAGCAATCAGGGGAACAAAACTAAGCTTAGACACAATAAAATGTAATAAACATGAGGACCTATACATAGATTTTGGAACTGCAGATATAACTATATTTTTACATTACATATAAGGGTTTATATAGTGATACATATAATTTATATAATCTCAAAATACACTGGAGTCTAAAAATACCTAGATCACTCATGCAAGCTAAATTCTCTAAGCTGCTATGTTTAAAAGATATTGTATATATTGTATTTTTTCTTTCCACTTTTAGAAAAAACAAACAAAAGACAAACAGAATGGTAAACTCATCAAAAAGTTTGTTGTTAGACCAAGGATATCTGAATAAAATCTGTTAAAGCAGAAATGCTCTATTTACCTCATTGTTTGAATTATTTTCTGTAAATTTTATAGATTTTTCTATTTAAAGAGAAAAGATAATCATCAGCACATTTTGTTCCTTAGGTGGGTTTTTTTTTTGTTTGTTTGTTGTTTTTTTTTAAAAATAAAATAAGCAGAGGTGGATGGGTGATTCTTTTTTCAGTCAGGTGGAAGGCAAGTTAAAATCATAACCAAAAAACGTATACACAGTTGACATGGGAAACATTTATGAACAAGACCAAATATTTATCTTCAGAGTAAGAATTTGCTCTTTTTTATTCAAAATAAAAATCTACTTTGGACACATCTTACAGTGCAAGAAATCTGTATATTTGATCACTCAGCAGACATAAGAATTACCAAAAAAAAACCCCAAAATACCCAAAAAGGTGCATTTCCTCCAGAGACTGAAAATAAGGTAACAATTAAAAAAGGCAAACCAAACCACAACAAATTACAGGTTGAACTGTAAGAATTTACTTCCAATTTTACAATCCATATCCTCCAAAATAATTGTTTTTCACAATTTATGACAATCAAATCTGTGCAACAGAAAGCTGTGTGACTATTGGAGGTCTTCCTGCTTTGAGGAAAGAAGTTGGAGATCAGGTATTCTAAAGCAATTAAGTATTACCATATTCAGTTAGTAGCAAGCTACATTTTATTCTTTTTGAACCTTTGTATGACAAATTGCTCATGTGCTCCCATAATGTGGAATGCAGAGTGCAACATAAGACCTGCAAGGTGCTGGTAGAGATGCAGCAAGTAGCTATTTCCTGGCAAGGCAAATAGAGATGATGCATTGCTCTAACAGAGAGATGCACACATTTGTAAGAGGTTGAAGCAATGTTTAATTAAACAGACTATTTCCAGGACAGAAAAAAATGTAAAGAGATAAGTTAAAGTGAAAAGACTGAACCTGCCTGTGAGATTTGCACAGATTGAAGAGGAAAACTCTTTGAAACCCATCACTGCCCCTTGCTCACAAGCAAAGGCAGGATTCCTGAAGATGAGGGACATTCAATAGAACTTCATCTTGACTATACCAAAACTATTTATTGATTTTTACGTTTTTTAAGCCTTGTAACTAATCTGGCCATTTGAAATCTCATTAAAAAGGACTCTCATTTTATTTTAACAGGCCTGGGATTAAACTAATCCCACAACATCCACATGAACAGCAAGACTTTTTTTCACCCAGGGAAGCTGTAAATCTTCAGATTACAGTAAGTGAGCACATTGAGAAGCATCCTACCTGCCAAGTACACTTTCCACTTTAGCTCAAACCTAGTAGTGCTACACAGGCCCCCATTTCAGATTCGTGGGTTAGGTAGAGCTGGCACAAGAGAAATTGGAGCAGTAAGAAGTGTCTCCAGTGACTGGTAATTATAAAGGGCTGACAGGGCTCAAGATGCCAAAGTGTAAACAGCATTCTGTTTTGACAGGCTTGAAACACATAAAAAAATAAGCTTTTAAAGAGTTAACCACAGAATAATCATTCATTTCTTCATGTCTGATACCAGTAGCTTACTGCAAGTGGCTTGCTAGAGCAATACCTTTTGACCAACAACCTATTTAAAATGTATCCAATCTTTAACTTGTGGATATAAAAGCATACACACAAAATCATACTGAATAAGCATAAGCAATTCAAAGTTGTTAATCAATGGTTTATTAATTCACTTAAAGTCTGAAGAAGTATTTAATACTGTGAGATCCCTTTCTATGACAATTCTATGAGCATACTTAAGAACAAGAAAGCAGAAAAAATACTGCTTTAGGGAACATTTACGGATGAACTATATCTAAAAAGGAGTAATAAAAGCAATAAGAGTCATCAAAAAAGTTCTATAGAAATCAAGTTTTTATATGGTGAAACTTTTTTATTATGCATAGGCAATTTATCACATTTGTATGAGCAACAGTACGTTCCTCCGTGACAGGACACTGAAAGGAAAACTTCACTGTATTTCTGATTCAATACAAGCCCCACTTGTGCTTCAGTCATATTTTACATCTACTTATTTAATACAGTCCCTCTGTCACAGTTCATTCACAAAAGCTCAGAGACAGGGACTGCAAGAACCTGAAATGACTGGGTAAACACTTCTTGTATATTTCTGAATATATAAACATTGGTAAACAGGAGCAACTAAAACTGAATAAACAAAACCAAGAAAATTGGACAGAAAATAATAATTTTTGAAGCCAAACATGGTCTAGAAAAGGGCTTGGAACCACAAGTACATCCTCAGTACAACACAGCATACTGCAGAGAAGTGCATCTCCTGGAGGTTACTGACTCCTAAGTCATATATTAGCATAAAAATCTCAGTATTGATCTGTACCTGACCTAACAAATCCTACACTTCAGGGACAAGGCTTATATTAATGTATTCCCATCACATCACTAAGGCAGCTAGCTGTATTATCATTATGCAATGATATCATGCACAGAATCATCAAGACACAGGAACTCAGACCAGAAACAGCACACATACCCACAGTTCCTTCCACTGAGTGGTATCAATATATCCTTACCCTGTGTTGGGGTGTTTTTTTTTGTTTTAAAGTCTTTTTTTTAGGGGTTTTTTATTTTTTTTTTTTTTTTTTGGGGGGTGGTGCTGGGGGTGTAGGGTTTGCTTGTTTTTTATAACCTAGTATAAATAAAATCTTAAAGTCACCTGTACCAGTCAACATATCATAATATACCACAGCACAAGGTACCTCTACTTTTTTTACTCCCTCCCCTAAACCACATCTACTGTGTATTCATCTGCTACTGAGAGTACATGAACCACAGTCAGGAACAAGTTTAATGCTTATTTTTCCTGGGGTTTAGGGTTTTAGCCAGTATTCCTTTCCACAGGGAGAAAGAAAGTCTTCAGAGGACAACAAGATCTCAATGATTGTAAATGAAAAGAACCTGTGCAGTCCTAAAGTAAGGAGCCATTAGAGCGCCTGTGGTGGGTTGACCCTGGCTGGATTACAGGTGCCCACCAAAGCAGCTCTATCACTTCTCAGCTGGAGAGAGGAAAGAAAATAGAATGAAAGCCTCATGGGTTGCTCTCACATATTCTCACTCCTCTCTCAGCAGACGGATGTTGGAGCTGGCTGGCACTGGTTCCATCGGACATAGAGGAAGCTTCTGACAGCTTCTCACAGAAGCCACACCAGTAGTCCTGCCCCCTCCGCCCACTTTTTAAAAAATAAAACAACAACTCACCATTTCTTTAAAAGAAAAGTTTTAAAGCATTGATGGTTAAAGAATACTTCTGAAAAAAATTATTCTTCTGTATAGGTGAGAGATCTATAGCGTATCATTTAAAACAGGGTTACAAGAAGCAGTGTTATGGTTAGCAATAATTAGTGGAAAACAGGAGAAGAAGAAAATTCACCTTTTAAAAGGACTAAAAATGAAAGTGTAAAGAAATTTCTCTTTCATTTCTCATGTATCTGACATTTACAAAAGTGTCCCTATGCCTTTGGAAAGTTGATTTTTTTTTTCTTTTTAAAGAGAGTCTAAAAGAGGGTTTCTTATAAGAAAGGACTAATTAGTGTGACCCAGCTTTCTATGGCTGCCAGTTGCTTTTAATAACTTCCAAAGTCATAGACATAACTATGAACTGGTATTTAATTTTGTTATTTAAGTTGCCTTTTAGAAAATCCAATTTACAGTTAGCTTTCTAATTCACACTGTCTCAGGTTTTTCTCATACTCCAGCCTCCCTCCCACCAGGCAAATATTTGTTAGCTGAGTGGCTTTTACGAGACTGAGACATCAGCTTATTCTGAAGTTGCCATATGAATAACTGCAGCTGGGAATTCTGCCCACCAAAACCACCACTTCATGGTAAAAATACTAGTTTCTTGCAAGCTTTCACAGATATTTCTTTCTTTAGGCTTGACTACGTTGTCAACAGTCTATCTTTAACATTTAATACATAAGTTAATTTCAAGTGAATCACAGGAGAAAACATGGTTTGGTAATTTGTTTCAGCAAGCACAACTGTTTTGCTAACAATTAGAGAAAAGACCTTTAAAAGGGAACTGGCAAAGTACTTAGTTATTTTTCTTCTCACCTTAACAAACACTCATTGACAGATATGTAATAAGAACAGAATGAGATAAGACAACAAGGTGAGATGTGGGAAAACAAGGCTAAAAAGAAAATCATACAGAGAGAATTGGAAGGAGAGGCAGAAGCTGAAAGGAATAGTGATAAGATAATGTGCTCAAGAAGGAAAACATCAAAAAGTATGAAAAATTAAATCACACAGAATACGAAAGAGTTAAGGAACAAGAGAAGACATGGAGGAGGTTAGATTTCAGCTGGAAAGAATGGTGAAATGTTACAGGGCACAGTATAATGCAGTGCAAGAATAAAAGAAGGCATACTAAGAATAGTAGCTGAAGAATCAAGCAACAGCAGCAGGGCTCCTCATGCTTCATTTACTTGTAGAGGCTCAGACCTTGATACTTCAGGAGAAAGGAACTGTTCCATAAAGTTGCCTAGCTGGGGAAGGACTCCTGTAGCATTGCTCATTCACAGCTCTGTTTATTATTTTAAGAATATTGCACAGAGTAGCCCAGCACAAGCTGGTACTTGGTAGTTCTCATTTTGCTATTCCCAAAATATTCCCTAGCTTAACAGAACAGGCTTGCAAACAGTTAGTACACTATGGCAATAAGCAGGACAACTGAACAGCATCTCACCTTCCTCCCTACACTGACTTCCTCTCTTTGCCATGCCCACCATTTCATTGCATAACTTCCATGACGTGCTTCACGTGTAACAGCCAGGAAGCTGTTCAGACTGCTCCTGGTCTGAACCACTCGTTCTTGGCATGCCTCACTTTCTAGCATACCTTCTGTCAAGATCTGCAGTTTGGAAAAGCAACATCTTCCCCTCTACCAGGACTAGTGGAAGAAGATACGGTAAAACGAAGGAGGATGCAAATCTTCCTCTAAGATTCTCCAGGATTTGCATACTTAGTTTAACAAAACAAAAGATAAGCTAACTTACTTCAGTTAACTCGTCATAGAATCAGCTCCTTTCTTCACACACAGTGTAAGACTGCTTTCAAGGAAATGGGTTTATGAACCAGGCCCACACTTACCTAGATCCAGAATCATCCAAGTTCTCTTTGGTCTTTTGTTCTACATGTTGGAAGTACTCTGCTGCTTACATCTTCTGCTTGGCCACAAGGTGTAGAGCCCTAGTGTCTTTGCAGATTTTACAGGAGGAGCATCTAGCTCATTAAGGTGTTGTTTTTCCCTTGGTCACAAACACCTACTCTTACGTTCCTTAATTAGGAGAATATGGTGCATATTTCTTCAAATTCTTTTTCTAAATTTCTCTTTTTTTTTTTCTTCTCTGCTAATTCAGATTCTTCTCCATTTCACAGCCATCTCCACAAATTATTGATGATCTGTAAGTATGTCATCTGCCTATTTTCCTAAGGAATGCTAATACTTTGATTCATTTGCTTTCAGAATATAGCAAATCTCATCTAAAAAAATAAACCCAAATTCTCCACAGTAGTTCAGATTTACTCCTTCAGCTAAGAAAGGCATCAAACCTCAGAAGTAATAAACTGTCCTCAGAGCAAGCCACAGGTGATCTCCCAAGGAGTACTGGGAAGTGCTCTTCCCAGGTGGGCTCAATCAGCACTGATTGGCATCTGCTGCTTGCTCTCTCTTGCGTTTGCTCCAAACTTACCAGGTCGCCCCTTAATGCCACACACTTGCCTGGCCCAACCTTGGCTTGGCTGAAATGCCCTAACACCTGCTCAGGTACAACCCTTCAGAGATTTTGTGCATCCCACAATTAAATTAAAGTGAGACTTTATGCTAGATTTTTTTTGCAAGGGCTTAATACAGAAAAGATGCTGTCAGTATTATAATAAGCATTTTAATATTGTGAGCCTATTTTCTGTAGCTGATTAACAGTTTTCTTAATCTACTGGGAAAGGTGCTCTTAGTGGGATCAGCTGCAGAGTGCAGCTAGCAGAAGCAGCTGCAGAAATTGCTTCTGCCATTACCAGGATATTATTGGACAGTATTTTTTACTCTGATGTACCACTGACTGTAAATCTTGAACAGTCATTCAGAACAGCCTTTTTGTCCAAACTTCAACTGTTTTTTCCTCACTTTCTACCCACATCTTTTTCTTCTAACATATTTTAATTACTTTCTAAATTCTCTTTTCATCAGGTTTTTTCTAGTTGTTTTTTTTCTGCATATATTATTGAATATAAAACTATTTATAAAATAAAAAAGCAACCAAAAAAATGGTCATCACTAAAAGAATCACTTCATGATTCTTTTAGTTTTAGCAACCCGTTTTTCACCTGGGTATTTACACTGTCAAGTTCTTTTATGTTGTTTTATAGCAGACTGGAGTCCTGATCTTCACTGGAGTGCAATAGCAGTAGAACTATAATAACAAATAGTTATGTGCAATTGCTTTTCTGCATTTATTTAACACAATTATTACCAGAGTAATAACATTAATGTCTGTCTCCAGATGCTTTGCTGAGAAAATGGAGACAATAATGTGAAGCATGGCTTACAATTAAACAAAGTGAAAATTTATTGTTGGGAAAAAGTGACAGTAATGACAGGAAAAGTTGCAGCATAGCTCATCACATTCATTCCTTTTACTTTGAATTTAGGAAGGTTGTGGTTTCAGACATTACTGGAGTTATCAATAGGGGAATTAGGAGAAGCTTGATGTGCAGACAGCACTAAGGAAGTCCATTCAGTAACGTGGAAAGCTTCTTATGATGATGCTTGTGATGTAAGCTTTGAGTTGGTTTAGACTTTGCAACAAATGTGGGTAGAGCCCTTCCCAAATCTTCGTTTGTGAAGCCCAGCCATGATGATGATGGTTTAGACTAGTCATGCACTTAAACTCCTCCAAGAATACATATTTGTTCATCTTAACTATACTCTTGTAAATTAAAGGAACAGACTGACTTCTATTCCTATTTTCCCAAAATAAAACTCCATTTTGCAAACTGTTCAAACCTTTAAAATTTTAACTACCTTTTTTTAACTATTAGGAAAACAAAGAAAAAAAAGACAAAAAAATGCTGAGGCTTTGCTTCCCTGTGAAAGTAACATATGCAAGTGTGTTTAACTTTCCTTTTCCTAATGCATTTAGAGAAAATGGATTCCTACTTTTTTCTCTGTCAGAGCTTCAAAATAAAATGAAAAATATTTTCTACAAATTGCTTGGGTTCAGAATATATTCAAGCTTTAATCTTGATGAAAAGAACTATAATTGTAAATGTCAGTATAATACAAAAAATCAGTTCAAGTGGTTTTGCATTTTGTAAAGCAGTTGTCTTACTATCAAATAGTTCTGACTACTCATGGGAATCTTTTTGCCTTTGTAGGTAACAGTGATAGCAAGGAATGACATGCATAAAATATATGCCAAAAATAAGATGAACATGGAAATATGTTTAAACAGAAAAAAATGAGGAAAAGACAATTCTAAGTCTCTCTAGATACATGATGCTGATACCAGTTCTGCTTTTCCCTCATTTTGTGACCTCAGCTTTTATATCTGCATGCTGCCTTGACAGACTACTAGACAAAGGTTTAAACTGGATATCACATAATCTACTCTTATTCTTTTGATCATATCCAGCTCTGCTTACTTGACTACCTAATGTTTTTCCTAGGAAATTAATCTTACCTAATGCACTAATATTCCATTACAATCAGAAAATTCAATGTAGATTGCTCTTTCAGTCAGATTTAATTAAAAAAAAATCTCTGTGTATGTTTTCTAAAGTAGTTTATATGAATATTTCTTAATACAATTTCCAGTGAATGTTCCTTATATTACATAAGATGCAACATTGCCTCTTACATACTCTGACCATCAGTAGAGAATAAGGGTAAGGTCTACAGCATTTATGGTTATGCAAATCTGTAGTGTTTCCTAGGATCTTTTCTAGTTTCTACATACACTATTCCTGAAAGATTTATTTAAAAATCTCTATGGTAGTTAAATTCCATGAGTTTACCTTTGAAAATTAAACACTGCTAGTAAAATGGTTCAAAGATGCTTCCATTCAATGAATAAAGAATACTGACAACTATTTTTTAATCCTTGAGATTAGTGACTGCAACTACAGTAACATAAATTCCTACACCTGTCACAAAAATCTGCCCTTACAGTGAATATCAGTGAAAATGAATAGAAGTTTACAGGCTGAATAAGTGCCACCACTAAGCTGTTAATACGCATTCAGAGTCGTGATACTCTTAATATTTTCTGAGATTGAATAGAGTTTTTAAAATGGCTCAGTTGTCTACGGTAGCCATTAATACCCACTATGCAATCACATCCTGATCAGATATGAAATAATACTAGCTGAGGACTTTGCTTACAGAGAAAAATGAGGAATCAGTTCTAGGGACTTTGCTGTTATTGTAGGGAAATGCTCTCTATTTGCATTCTTACCGATTTCTCTTCTGTATAAAAAAAAGTAATAATTTTGCTTTTAAAAACCAGTAGTTTGTGTATAAGAGAAAGACTGAAAAGAGAGAAAATGGAAAAAATACTTGGGTAAGCAAGTGAACAATTAATGAAGTGATTATTACACATGCACAGTTTTAGTAAATAAAAATATGCCAAAGATGTTAGTTCTAACACCTGAACTTTAGGAAAGTACTTTACAATTTTTTCCCATTTAACATGATTTGAAATTATATTGTAAGCTTTAGAGGTGCTTTGGAGGTAATCAGTAAAGTAAGTAATGTAAAGGTAATTTTCCTAAACGTTGTATTTGCATTTATCCAAAGCATAAAAGGTTCTTTTTAAATTCTGCAAATTAAAACAACTGCCTTTGACAAAATTATATAAGCTTTTCTGGAAAAGTCTTTTTTTCAAACTCAGAAGAATTTTTATCTAAAATTAAGAATTCCTTTTTCTCTCTCATTTTTTCCCTTCATATTTATCCTTCTCTAATTTCTACAGAAATATTTGCAGATCTTGGGAGAAAATGAAGAATGATTATTGCCACTGTCTTTTACTAAGAAAAATACCTTTTGTATTAATTTTTAAAAGTATTATTTTATATAAGAAAATATTTAAAAAATACATATTATAGTCTCTATCATTTTGTGTAAATTGCTTGGAGTAATGCTAGCTGAGTGTTCCTGTGCATGAATTCCTCCTCTAAACCAGATGGCACTATTTTACATCACATCCATAACCTTTTGAATTAAGAAGCTTATTCAAGGCACTCTTATTTAGCATACTTAGAAGGTATGAAAAGCTAGATCAAATGCATTCTACTTCTTTATTTTTAAGTGCCTTAATTATTAACTTGAAAGCAACTTTTATGTTCAAAGAGTCTGTAAGTTTGTAAGGAACCTTTCTAGTGAACACCAGCTTCTTGAAAACAGAGGTCATGTCTGGAGTCATTCAATTTAGGTATCTAATCCTGGACTCAGACACAAGGCATCAACTAACTGCTTCCATAGCAGTAGGTTAACAGGTACCTGGTCCATTAGTTTTTTCAAAGAACAGAAAGAATTCTGGTAACCTAAAGAAAATTGTTCTGCTGCACACCATGTGCACTGAAATGCTGATGCTCAGAAGCATGAATTTATATCAAGATGTAGCAGCAGTGAATTAGTCCACTGAAAATCAGATTACTGTTCCTTACCATATTCTATCTGAAACATGCTAATTAGTAGTTTAAATTTCCTCTTCCATCTCACTAATACAAACTGTATGCAGTATTTGCCAGTTATAACCCAAAAAGTGGCTTTACCAGATTTTGTACGTATGAATGGTTATTTAATCTCATGGTTTGCCTAAGGCTACACCTCTTCAGGAGATTTAGTCTATGAATCCTTAGGGATTAGGGAATCTGACATGAGTGCTGTGCAAGTGTGGTCACTAGTGCTCGCTTAGAACCGAACTAAAAAGGATTGTGGTTTTGCTCACTGAATTTCTTCTTAGGAGTATACCAATATAATATACAGAGTTTCCAGAAAAACCTTCAAAATACCCAAATCTTCCATTTTACTCATAGTAAGTTGAGTCAAAAGACTTCAGATAGGCACCAAGAAGATAGGTATCTTCTGTAAGATCAGAAGTTTTTGAGCAACCTGATCTAATGAAAGACGATCTTTAAAAGGTCCCTTCCAACCAAAGCAACCTTCCAACCCAGACCATTCTGTGATTATATGATATCAAAAAAATAGCAATTCTCCTATACAACCTGAGTGTGAAAATGGAAGATAAATTAATCCTATATCCTACCACTGCACTTCTTAAAAAAATACTACTATGCTTAAAAAATTACTATCCCTCATTGCCCAAACTGAATGCAGGGAGTCCTTGAAAAAAAACAGAAACAAAACCAACAGAATCAGTATTAGTCCATCTGTCTGGTAATGTCTAGCACCCTCTTAAGTCTGCTCCCTCTATTAAGACTTCCACCTAAGCTTAGTATCATTAATATTCAGTGTCTTTACAAAAGCAAATCAACATCAGTCTTCTTGTATGCTGTTTTACTCCTTTTCAGTGCATGATAAAGCAATGTAAAGGGCAACAAGTCTGCTAAAATGACTCAACAGAGAAAACAGAAGATTAATTTTGATTTAGTACAAATAAACAAAGTCTTCTACTCTCCAGAAGGGCTTACCCATACCCATCAAAGCTCAGGTAACGTCCTACATTTGTTTCCAAAAGAGTAATACTTTTCAGCTGTCTGCTAGAGCTTCTTCAGAACATTCTTATGCTGACAGTAAGATTCAGAGTCTTGATCAGTACTCAGAGACCTTGTAAATATAGGCTGTGTCTACGCTGATCAATGCATTTGCCCCAGTTGAGTGATACAACTTTGCCCCGTGACCATATTGCTAAAGGTTAGTTCTCTAAAGCAGCCTGGTAACATGCACAGACTACAATGCTTGACCAAGGCCATGGTGGTAGTGGTAGCCCTGTGTGCACCCTACGGTGCCCTGTGGATCTAAGACACAATAATTTATCCTTTTGTGTTTGCTTTTTAAGTTCAATGTAAAAGGCAGCACTGCAATCTACTTTAGTGTTAATTCTGTAACATAACATAGAACAGGTCTTGTGGTGGCTTCCTTGTAATAGATGTCATGTAAACTGTCTTGGAATGGGTAAGTAAGCCATGTTATTGGTGAATCCTCTCTCTCCTGTAGATTTATAGATGCCTAAGCTTCTTTGATTTGATAAAGTACTGATCCTAAACATATTCACTTCATAGTAAGAATGCTTTCCAGGCAGGGAATGTTTTCTGTAACCAGGAAATCTCTGATGAGGGTTCAGGCCTCTTTTGGGTTACAGGTTACATTCTTACTTGTACAAACACAAAAATTTCTGAAGACAGAGTCCTGTTATTTATCATGTTTGGTTTTGTTGTTTGTGTTTTTTCATTATTTTTTTTTCTTTCTGAAAGTGCCTGTCTTTTTATCTCAAACACAGAAGTAACTAAGGGAAACAAGCTTCCTATTCAAGGCATGTAAGCTAACATCTGCCAATGGAGCAAAAATATTCCTCTTGTCCTCTATGACTCAGCTTTTTCCATTCAGTTTGGTGGTAGATTTTTCTGTCAAAGCCAGCTCACTTAGAACTGCACTGGGATAGAGCATTTCGGTTCAAACATATCAACCAATCTCAAGGATGATGTATAAAATCTATTAGCAAAATAAAAACAAAGAGAATAAAAAGACCACAATTACCATCCAAAAAGAAATTAAGAGAGAAATTGGTATTTAACTAACTCGTTAAATAAAGGATTTAACATTTCTACTATATTGCATTTTCTAAACAAAGGATGTGGATATTCTCTGGATTCTGAGTACAACCTTTGCTCTGTGCCAATGATCAATTTGGGAAAAAACAAGGAAATCATATTTCTCCTGATATGTCAGCAATTTACACTTCCTGATAGGAAGGGTTCAGAATGCACAAATATTTTCATTATCTTTCTTCTTTAATAATAACTGGTGGGAAATTACAGACTCATACATCCACAAATTTACCAATAAATTTATTGCTTATTCTCTGACTACTTGAAGAAGTTGAGTTAATATTTTTCCCTTTTCAAAAGCAATATGCAAATACTGGTGCATGTGTTTATACATGCATTTAGAAACACACAAACATAACACACATACACACCGCTTTGAATGTTTCTTTTTCCTTTATTTGCCAATTACTTAGGGTCACACAGAAATGAAATGAAAAAACACCTATACATCTAATAATTATGTCTGTGACCTTCACTCTTTCTTATATGAGGTACTTCACTCTTTCTTATATAAGGTACCAAATGAGAGAAAATAGGAAATGTACACAAAAATGGAAGGGAAAAACACAACAAAAGAGAATAATGAGAAGCAGAAAAATAAAACAGCAAAGATAGTAAAGAAGAGAAGAAATCTAGGAAGAAAAGAGATCTAGGAAGAAAAGAGAAGAAGAAACAGAAATAAAAGCAGAGATAGAAAATGAAGTGAAGGAAAAGTCAAATAGAATAAACTGGAAGATTTGAGAATGGATTAAATAATACAAAATATGACAATAAAATACAAATCTATAAAACAGGAATTGTAAGTAGCAGGAATTATCCCAAAATAGATTCGCAGAATTAAATATGAAACGAGAATTTGTATTTCTGAAGTAAGATTAGAAGAAATAAAATCAGGACAACTTGACAGCAGCTGATCTTAGAAATAATTGTCAGAAATCTTTTCATGCTTCCACGACTAATATTCAATTATTCTCCTTTGATAGTTTTCCACAAATTGAATAGATGATACAGTACATCAAAAGCCAACAAAGTAGAATATGGCCAGAAATAAGATATCTTAACTAGTGCAGGAAATACCGAAGTAATTACAATAATGACCCATCATTAAAATTTTTCTTTTTTAAAGTGGTCATAGCTGCAAACAGCTTATGGTTATCTGAAAGTAGTCAGTCTTCAAAAGAACGGGCAAAAGTATTATTGTTTAAGAAGTCAATTGAATACTCATTGTGCATTTTACTATCACCCTTTTCCTACCTCAAAAGGGTTATTTCCTCCTTTGTCATCTCATTATTATTTCATAGTATAAGGTTCATTGATTACAATCCGAAGAAAAACTTACAATGAAATGAATTATAACTTTTATTCACAGAGGTCTCTAGACTTGAAGTAAAAGTAGAAGATAATATCCCTAAGGCTTCTGACATACAGCATGGTAGAAAATTGCTTCACATTGCTTAATTTGGAAAAATTAACATAATGGAAGACAATAAATAGGTTCTAATAATTACATCAAAACCATACAATTCCCACAAGTAAATATGTGCTTTATGTGGTATTCAAATCACTATTCTGTCAAATGTATAAATACAATCTCTGTAAAGCAGTTCATCAGAAAACTCAACGATTTTGTTATGCTTTTGAGGGTATTTAAAAAACTTCATTGCACAGTACCAGCAGTATCAGTTAAAACAAGGTCTAAGAGCAAACAATAGCAAACAGGAGCTCTGACAGTTCCCTCTTCGGGTACCTGAATACAATAAATGAACTTCACAGGAGCAAAATTCCTAAACCCTCTTCTGTAGAAACCAACTTTCTACAGGGAATGCTTGGGCTTTGCAGTGGGAGGAATCCCCTCCGCACTCAGCGCTGATGCATGGCTTGTGGAGACATCTCTCAAGTAAAGGGAAGATGGTTTCTCATACTATTAAAAACCACAGAAATGTCTAAAAGACCTTTCTTGGTGTAAGCTTACAGTGTCAGAGATGAGGAACAAATGATCTAGACTTTTCCTCTCAATGAAAAATCTTTGCTTCTCCTATATTCTTCTCACAGGTACCAAGGGCACTTAGTGGTTTTATGTACTATGAACTATTACTTTATTATAAAAATACTGCTGGAACAGTCTAGCAATAATAAGACTCACTGCAGTACCCCTAATTTTGATGACTTGCAGTTCATCAGAAGTTACGATGTAGCTAAAAATATAGTGCTATGTTTTATCCTTAACATGTGAGCTGAATGCTGAAGCACTTGTCTCCTAAATGCACTAGCCCTGACTAGCTTCATGGCACATTAACAGAAGAGACACAGGAAGACAATCAGGGTTTTGGCTTACAAGTGTATACCACAGATCCAGGCCCAGATGAAACCTTCTTAATATGTGCGACTATCCAGCTAATTATCTTCATATAACCAGAACCCATGTATCCAAGATGAATGCTTTCTCACAACTTATAATGTAGCTGTTAATAGGGTTGATCTGTGATTTAGTCAGACATTTCCATTATTGGCAGAACTCCTGTGTGGTCTATACAGTGTTAGCTTAGCTGTCATAATATAAATGGATTTACAGTGCTAAATAGTTCTTCTTTAAAATACAGATAAGTTAAAATACAAACAAATATGTAATAGACATGATTTAGGAAAGCAAATTTGAGGTTGAAAATGGCAGCAATTTTCTAATATTACAATTGATCATACAGTTTTTTCTTTGGGTACTTTCCCAATACAGTTTTCTACAGTTTGCAATTATTTGATTTGATAACAACTTTGTTCAGGATTCCTCTATCTGCACTATCCTAAATGCTGCCTTGACCTCAACTAACATATGCATGTGGGCTACCTGAATCTTTGGCTTTGCAATGGTAAAATCACATAGAAATAAATAAAAGGCTCATTATTGAATCAGAAAAATAAGAAAATGCCTTAGAAATGTAACCGTTTGACAATACTTAACCCTTCCTGATTATGAAGAAGACTGGAATCTCTAGATTTGAATGCCTGCCAGCTGCTATTTGAACTAACATATTAACACTGCAAAGGACTTTTTATTTTTTTAACATGAACTAATCACTGCTGGTAGAGGGAACACAATTATAACAGAAATTATGAAACTAGTGGGGACCCTGGATTTGGTTCCTGCACAAGATCTTTGAGTTACAGACTATTTCTCAAAAATTCAGTCTATGGACCCTGCCCCATATCTATTTCTGCTTGACTCTGGGTTCTTTGCTTCATGTTTTCTTTACCCAATCCCACCTACTTCTCCACTGCTTCCTGTTTCTGTTCTCTCCCCTACTCTCTGGGCTTAAAACATAATATTGCTGGAAGAAACTGCTTGTCTTGCTAAACCCACACACCCTAGAAACACGGCACACAATAGTTACCATGCTGAAGCTAAGAAGAACTGAAACACACCCCTGACACACCAATTTCAGCAATAATCAAACTGAAACAATACCACTTCTAAACTGGAACAAATCTGGAAATTTTTATGAAATTGCAAACCTCCAGGGTATTAGCATGGGTAAACTTTTCCAAAATTAAATCACTGCTCCTAAATATTCAGGCATGAAGCTTAACAAGATATAGTTGTCTGTTTTAACAGGGAAACTATATATTTTCTCCCACTGCAAAGCATCTTAATTAAAAGGAAAAAAAAAAATCCAATCTTAACACAGACAGTGCGTTCAACTTCGCCAAGTCTTGGACAGAATTGTTTCAGAAAGGAAAAAAGTTATGCAGCCATGAATACACTTAACATCTCAAACCTTAATAGGCAAGTACAAACTTACTTTTTAATGAACTTTATGCTTATTGAAGTCCAGCTAAATGGGGCAGCACATTTAGGTACAACCATGACGACAAGGGAAGCTGAGAGCTAGGTAGTGGAAGACAGCAGATGTTACTTGATAAATGGATGAGAACAAGCTACCATCTAGTGTTTACATAGTGCTTAACCTGTTCTAGCAGAGTGCACTCTGTGAAGGATTTCACAGAGGCTGGTATGGAATGAGATGTGCCTAATCTTCTGTCTGTGTGTCTTAGGATTTTAACACATAGATCAAGGGAACTTAACTGATCCTGACTGTAGTATCTCTTTTCCTCTTCCAACTGTCTTTCCTTGCTACCCAATTTCTTAAAACTATAATAATAACTATAACAAACACCAATAATACTTAGCTTTTACACACCCTGCTGTTCTTAATGTGGTGAAATTCTATTTGAACTCGATGGGAGTTTTGTCTGAGCAAGAACTATAGGATTCTCTCCCTGATTGAAAGAACAATTCACCACAGCATCTAGATGCTATTTCAAAAAAAAAAAATAGATTACACAAAAGTACTCACAATGAATGTTATTTAACAGGCTACTATTATCACTACTATTATCAAGAGTATATTGGTAATCTTGGAGCTAGTGGCAGCAGGAGCATTTGATTTCTCTATTTTTATGATTAATCTCAGTAGGGAATATTTTGTCTTTTTTTCCTGGGTATGTGTATTTTACAGACTCCTCACAAGTTAACAAGACCATTACTGAAGAGTGATCTCTACAGGTTTGGTCTTCAAAGTACACTAAAATTTAATTTAATCACAGCTTCAAAATATTATACAATAAAACTAATTTAATTACACTTAGCAATGGCCACTAGTCTCATTAAAATGCTAATGAGGCTTATAATTATTAAATTGCTTAATGATTGTTAATAGAAATAAATGACAAAATAAAACTTAAGCAGAAAGACAGAATGCCCTCAGGTAATTTTTCTTAGCGACAGTTTCACAGGATATAGTTTCTTTGCAGTATTTAGAAAAAGAAGGCAGATTAAATTTTGAGGTAAGAGGATATAAAAGAAAAGAAGGCAGTTGTAGAATGCAATGCATTGTCTTCTCTTAAAATGTGTAAATATAGCAGATATAAACTTTCCTTGTCTGGAATATTTTAGAGTATTTGTTTTCATGTCATGTGCCAAATACAGAAAAAACAAATGTATATGTAAAACTCACAAAGAATTCCAATTCAAAAGAAATATTTTTCTGACATTGTTTGTAAAGTAGCATTATAATATTAGCATCTCTATGAAAACCATCATAATGGAGAATAAAAATAGGACCTGTAAACACTCAGAGACAGATCTAAAGATTACTCTGCATTATGTTTCAGAAATGAGAAATATTTATTTAAATCAAAATCAGCTTTTGCACACACAGTTTGCAATTTATTCAAAAGATGCTATTTATGTCCTAAAACAAAAACACATTTCAAAACAGCAAAAAGCAGCTGTTGACATTTGGCCAAATGTAATGCAGCTTTCCCTATTTCTTCATTTTGACAGCTATTCTTTTCTCCAGGAGTGGCAGGCAGAGAGCAATGTGAGTACCTCCAGCTCAGAAAGAGACGGTAGCACTGAGTCCAACTACAGTAATGCATTGTGTGAGCAGCGAGGAATTCCCTGATCTCTTATTACAGGGAGTTTCAGAGCCAGCAGGCAGCCAGGGAACTCCTCCTGGAGGCTTATGAATAGTAACAAGGAAGGAAAAGCAAAGGACCAAAGCAAGTGAGAACCAAGCAACCCTGACTGCTTTTTTTTGGTCTCCTAAGGAGATTGCACTGATAAAAATGCCCATTGAATGGCTTTTGTAATCTTCCAGTATGAGATATTTGGGCCTTCAGCACATAATGTTGTTAGAGTATATTCCACACACGCACATTATTTATAACCAAAAAAAAAAAAAAGTAGAAGGCATAGCCTTGCCAGACAGAAACAACCATTGGTATTGGAATGGCTGACAGTTGGCTTTTCCAGTGATCAGACCTTGTTAAAAAACAAAACACAAACCCTTTCACAGTTTCAGAAAATAAGCCTCCCTCCTCTTTAAATCCATCTAAGACGCATGCATATATTATTATATCTTCATCCCCATAAAGCACTGTTTCTTGCTGAAGTACATTCAGTCATCCTTATAATCAAGAGAATATTGTCATACATCAACACCTCATCAAAGGGGAAAAAATGTTATAAAATCAAAGTATCCGTACTGGTGGAAAACTGAGTAAAAGTAATACACATTAATTTAGCTATCTAAATCAGTAGTTATTAAAAAGAAATCTCACTTTGGGAGACCAATGGACTTTGAATTCACAATTCTAAACTGTTCTACCCTCTTCTCCAATCTGTTATTTTTTCTTCACCAGCGATAACATTTCCTATGTCAAATTTCACTTGATATCAAAATCTAATCCTGAAATGTCATTTTAATCTCAAAGGGGTATGTAGTTACTTTGCATATGCATTTCCCACACTGTATTTTTGAAATACTGAAAAATAAATGGTTTTGGGTGCATGCCTAGTCAGGAATTACCAGAATCCATTTTGATTATGCTAGACTACAAACAGAGATTAAGTTATTCTCTTGGGAAAAAGTATTAGTTAATGAAGATTTTTTCAGGATATCCTACTGGACTGGGAATAATTCACTCACTAACTTTATTCATTTATAGCAGACAGCAACTGGAATTGCTGTGCCCTCCTTTAGCAATTCGTATGCAGAGAAAATTCATAAACATAGATTTATTCATTTGGCTAGAGGTTATCAGTAGTTTTCAGACATTTGGAGTTTTACTTCTCAAGGCAAATGCTAAGGAACAGTTTGGGGCACATCCTGAATAGTATATTTCAGTAAAATTAAACAAGTATGCTTTAGCCAGTCATATTTAGGCAACTGCCCAAACGAAAGCTTTAACAAGTAATAATTTATGTCTGGTTCAGAGCAGAATTAGAAAAATTAGACAAGATGTAGGGTTTCCCTTCTGTTAAATTTCTGAAGGTAATGTTTTATTTAATATAGTTGCTGTATCTGGGCAAAAAAAGGAGAAGAAAAAGTGATTTCCCACTTTGATGTAAAAAAATACAAGAAAGAAACAGAACATCATTGAAATAATATGGGAGGATTGAGTATGGATATTAGAAAATCTGAGAAGGAAGATGACGAATCAGTGTGCAGACAGGACTGTGGTAAAACTTTCATATGTGATACAGTAGAGGAGTAGGAATGTTCATACCTAAGATGTCCTCACTTGTGGAGAATGGCAAATGGATGTGTTTGTAGTGAGGAAAATTGTATTCTCACGGAGTAATATACTAACTGCTTCACAAAAGCAAACAGAAACCTTCCTCATGGTAAGGTACTTCAGAACTCTGTTCTCCTTCCTCCATACCCAGGAAAGTATGGCCTGCTATCTCCATCTTAGTGACTTTTCCATCACCCCTGAAACCTCAGAAACCACTTCTGAGTATGCTGGTCTCCTGACTGATCAGAAATCAGTCTGGGCTATTTGCTGTGTTAAGTGAGCTTAGGCTGTATATTTATGGATCAAAGAAGCCCTTCGGCTGTATTTAGAGTGGAAAGTTCTTTTTCTGTAATAGTCCTACCTAGCAATGGTAGAATAATTTGCTGTCTATAGCTAACACTTTTTCTTTTTCTTTTTCTTTTTTTTTTTTTTTAATCTGGCTAAGGACTGAGAGCACTTAATTTTTCATGTATATTTTCACTAAGGTCTGGAAATATGGGACAGGGGTAGGGGAATTGCTTTACTCAAGTGCAGTGACACTGAATTGCTGCACCAGGCCAGTTGTCCACTGTGGAGATGCAGCGTCAATAGAAGAAGTTATCTTCTTCTGAAGATAACTGAAATAACAGTTAGTAGAAATAACAGTTAGTAGAGAAAGACTGTTACAGTTGAGGCCTTTTATTCAGAGTTTCCTGATGGGGTAAAGGTGATTTAAGGTCACTTTACCGAGGTATTTACACTGTTCTTGGTGCCTGAATTAACCAGATGTAGGCAAGGAACACATATGAACACAGGAAACAGAAAGAAAAACTCCAAGGAACTGTAGACACTTTTCCTAGCTAGCTGGTAAAGGAAGTGAGGTTATTAAAACCACATGAAAATAGGTAACAGAGTAATTAGAGCACTGTATAGTGACCAGCAGCAGAAGTTCAAAAATGGCATCTGTCTCTGTACGGTGCTGCTCCCAGACTTGGGAAGGAAGAGCAGGCTCAGGAGGTCCAAAACAGAACACGTAAAACAGCATAGCTTAGGAAAAGGGCAGTGAAGATGAAAACATGAAGTCTTTTGAAAAATTTCATTAGCTCAAATGAAATACAAAAGAATTAGGAAGATATGTTGGTTTTAGAAATTATGAATGTTAATGGGTTATGCCACGAGTACAAAAAAAACCTGAGGTGAGGGCAAGGATGGCCCATCTCATACCCAAGGATCTCATCTACTTAGAGCCAATATAAGGTTCTGTCTGCTTCATCATTCTGGTATATTGATTCCTAAGGAAGCTTCTCTTAGAGACACTATTTAGTCCAGTGATATGGCTTTCAATAATTAAAACAGTGTTTCTCAAAAGACAAGTTATGTATAAAATCACTTCACTTTTCTAAATCCTGTCTTGCAGGCAATTTCTCTTACTTCAGAGGCCTCATATGAAAGTGTTGTCTTTGGAAGTTCAGTAGCATGGAGATCCTTGGATCCATGTGGTGAGAGGAAAAGCACACATAATGATTTAATTCTAAAAATAGACTCAGCAAAACTGAGTGGTAATAGATTGGCAAGTAATTACATTCTAAGTAAATATATGCAGCTAAATCATACTCATTTATGTGCAGAAAGCTTGAATAGTAATTATGACTCCTCTAAAAACCTATTTAAATCATTTGTTTCAAATCTTAGATGAGGCACATGTGTTTGCACTGCTCAAGTGCAGTCCTTCGCAAAGGATCCAATTTCATTCTAAGAGTTCACATCTAAAGGAATGAGAAAAAAAAAAGCTGAAACACATCCTGTCAAGTTTTCTGGGCATTTACAGGGGAAAGAAAATAATAGAAATTATAAAATGTTAATTTTAAATAAAGAGACTAAATCCATTACGTATTTGTCAGAGACCACACATATAGGAGAGTACAAGATCAATGGAAGCTATTGAGATGCCAAGATTTACAGCATTAAATATACACTAGGAGTTTTTAAATACAAGTTTCTTGCCCTCTACATGTGACTTAAATCACTAAAATAAGATTAGATTTTAGAAAATTAAGAAGTCTTAAAAAAAATTCTGCAAGTGTTGAAACTGATAGTTACAGACTGTAGTCTTCCTTAGGTAAAACAGAGGCATGTATTTTTATTCCTATTGAAAAATGGGAAAAGGGAGAAGTTACAAAATATTGTAAGAGAGTGGGCATTTTATGCCCTCCATCTAACATAGTACTTCTAATAATCATGCTTTTTCTAGAAAACTGCAAAAGAATTTATGAAAGAACATTCAATTTACATTTTGCAGTTTGCAATATTCAGTAGTAAAGATGAAAAAAAATAAAATTAGGACTAAATCCAGAAGAATCTCCAAAAAAGCATAAACCTGCATGTTTATGAATGCTTTTTACCCCAAAGCACAAACTTTAATTGTGAAGTCATGGATCTAAACCATATTTTGGGAAGCACTAGACTAATATAGAGCAAAAGTAGCTGGCTAGAATTCATTTTATTATTATTTTTATATGACAAGGCAAGACAAAGTGTAAAGGAAGACTGGAAAGTCTGAGGAAACAAAAATACACTATTAATATACATTATTATAGCCAGTGTTTTCAAGACATCAGCAGTCTAATTATTGTCAGGTAAATAGTAGTGTGGATATTTATAGGAAAGTTCCTCCATACAAGAAAGCATGGAAGTGATAGTTTGAAAATGTAACAAGAAGGCGATAGAAGCTAACATCATAATGTAGTATTTATTTTTTGCGATCTTACAAAAAGTGACTATACCACCTGAGATCCTTCAGTTCTCATTGGCCTATTTAGTGCAGCATCACACTGCTTCTGGAAGCAGCACACCTGCATTGCTGTATTTTAGCTTATGAGTCTCTTTCCTTACCATGCACACGAATGTCTTCTCTTTGATCTAAATTGTTGCTGCCTAAGAGCTGTGCCTATCCACTCACTGTTCTCCTCATTGCTTCCATCACCAAGTTCCTAGGTCACTTGGAATGTACTTGTACCAAAGATCCACAAAGCCCATTTGCTTCAATTGTAAATCTGTCTCCCAGTCTCCCTGTAACTTTCACTCATTTGAGCCTTTGTCAGAATATTCTTGACATGATGACTCAGAATGACTTTCAGACAGTATTGGACTGAGAATTGGGGATGAAGGTGTCAGACACTGATAGGAGTCCTCTAACCTCAGCTGAGAAAGAAGACATATTTGCAACATGAGGTTACTGTTGAATAATAGGGGAAAAAAACAAGAATAGACAGAAGGTATGTTCTCAGATAACCCTGATACCAACTTGTACCGTAGGTGTAACTAGATCTTTATATTTCCACATCTGCTGCCAAAAAACTCGTTCAGACCTTCACATCAAATAAAATCAAAATTCATCTTAAAGACAGGGTTATAAAGAACATTGATCATTTGTCCATTTGTCCTAGGAGTACTTAGTCTGAAGTTATTTTTTTCATAACTAAAAAGGGTGGGACAGCTAGGCTATGCTTAACATACACATTTTTATTTTCTTTCTTTATTTGTATATGTTGAAAACCTACTTAACTCAGAAATTCTTCCTTTAAGTCCCTAGATACACAAGGGTGCACTCTATACTACTAACTGTGTTCTCATATACATTAATCCAACTCTTCAAATCATTCATTTCTCCTCATATAACATTTTAATCCTGTTCCTTATCAAGGAAGATCCTCAAACTTGTGCTATGACAAAACATTAAGAGCTCCCTTCTACCTTTTGTGTCACTCTCCATGAAAATATTGATCAACTATCAAATCTTTAGACATTCCGTTGGTTAACTTCTCTTCAATGCAAGATAAAAGTCCAGAGTGTTGTCTCGCCCTTTCTTTTGCTCAAAACTTTATCCATATTACTTGCTCTAACTTCTATCTTTACTAATTTTCTATCAGCAGACACTTTCATTGCATTTAGTGAGTCATTACTACAAGAAATGCTTTGTTGAAGACTGGATTGACAAGATCTATCCGTTTTGTTTCATCTAGAAATTGTTTCAAATAAATATTGTGTACACAGATGTGTGCATAATTTCATTCCATTGCAAGTTATTGATGGGTCTCTAGGTCTAAACCCACATATAGCTGAAAGCATTATTCTTTTTCATTTTAAAACTGTATTTTGCATGTCTCTCATTTCAGTGGTTTTATGGCAGAACATAAACCAAAACAACTGGTTAATATCACAGAATGCAGGTATGAAAAACATGCAAGTGCAATTTCATGCACCTGTGTGTGTATATATATACTTATTTTATGACTCATATTTTAAAATTCATGGATCTTTTAGGATAGCCAAAGAGACAACACTTATTTTAAGAGTTGCTACAATACATACAAATTCCTGTATATAGCACTAACACTCAGAAAACTATGATGGGAACAGACAAATGGGATTTACTCATCTAGCTCAAATAAAGTATGCAAACAAAAAGTATCCATAGCAAAATCTGACTCAGAGATGTAGGCTTCTGTAAAAAATCAAGCAGATCATAATGCAAAAATCCCATACTCAATATGATTATGTCCAGATTCACAACCTCTTATGAATGGTTTGTGGGTTTTTCCATTCAGAACAAGGGTATATGAAAAAGCTTTAATTGGATTTTAAGTTCAAAGCTATTACCTAACACTAATGAACATACTAATTTTCACCAGGGCACTGGAAGATACCACAGTCAGACATGACAATGATATTTGAAAAAGACAGAATCATAGAATCATTAAGGGTGGAAAAGACCTCAAGACCTCTAAGATCATCGAGTCCAACTGTTAACCCAGCACTGACAAGTCCACCATTAAACAATGTCCCCGAGAAACATATCTACAGGTTTTCTGAACATTGTCAGGCATGGTGATTCCTGGGGTGATTCCCTGGGGATACTACTCCAGTGCTTGGTAACCTTTTCAGTGATACAGGCCAAGATGTCCTTGGTCTTCTTGGCCACCTGGGCACACTGCTGGCTCACGTTCAGCCAGCTGTTGACCAACACTCCCAGGTCCTTTTCTGATGGGCAGCTTTCCAGACACTTTTCCCCAAGCCTGTAGCACTGCATTGGGGTTGTTGATACAGCAGAACTTTTTGGTATCTTCAATAAAGCATTTGTAACCTTAGATCTAATGTTACTTCTGTTTAAATACCTCACTCAAGACATCAGGAGACATAAGCTTGGATTCAAACAATAAATTAAAATATATTATGTAATAGTTTGAGAAAACACAATAGCAATAACCTATTTCCTACATTATTTCCTACTTCTATAGTGACTACAGAAAAAGATATTTTATTTTCACACTTTTATCTTCTGTATATCTAAACTTAAGCTCAGCTTTAGAGCACACCATAAATAAAAATATATTATGTTCCTCATTCATCAAAGTGTTAAACATGGGTTTATGTGAGTAGTTTCATTCAAGTCTGTAGGTTTACAACAATGTTTAAGAAGAAATATATATATATGTTTCTGTATAAGTTTGTATAAGCCAGCATCTTTTTCCAATTAAGTTGTGAAAACTTTTCTAAGCACTGCTCCTATTAAAACCAGATAAAAATGTTTTGGGTTTGCTTGTTTTTTTTTCTTTCAGGGAAAGGGGGTAGGGGAGGAAACCTCAACTTTGCTGTATGTGCAACCCTGAGAATATGATCATTTTCTTGATATCTCTGCACCAGTTTCAGAACCAACTGAGCAGAATAAAAAAATACTTTATCCACAGGCCCTGGATAAGGGCCTACAAATTCATACTTCATTCATAAGGTAAACATTAATTTCCACTTTTTACTTCCTGGCTGTGGTTGTTTGGGTTTTTTTTGTTTGTTTATGTATATATATATATTTCTTAGACATTTTAAAGTAGACTCTATGTAAAATATTACAGATTGAAAAACTACATTTTCTGAAATTTGGTGTTTCTTTGCACATAGCACATTTAACGTGAAACAAGACAAGAACAGCAGAAGTCTAATTCAGAGTGAAGGATTGTTCAATACCATCCTTCAGTGCCAGGGATAGAAGTCATCAATTCTATCCCATCCTGCTAAAGAAATAAATTTTCTAATAGTTGGTCAGAAGTTTAGATGAAAGGAGATGATGATCTCAATTTAAGCTCCTAAAGGCTATGAGCAAGCATAAGTAAATCTCTTCCTTATGAGTTGCCTTAGTGAATAGACAGAGCAGAAGAAGGATGAAAACTAAACCACTAAATTATTCGTTTAAGTGATTCTTGAAAAACTGGGACAGTACTAAGAGTACAGAAACTTGCACTACAATTCGTTTACTATATTTATAGACACTGACTTGATAGTGGAGTCTATCAGCAGATCTAATGACAACTATGTCAGACTTTGAAGGCAGATAATATTGTAAGGTATAGTTTAATATCTCCTTTCTATCCTGAGTGGTTCATTAACATGAGATTTTTTAAGGACTACAAACCAGATCTCAGACCACAGCTTAGGAGCTGCAGAAAAAACAGAGGAGTAGTTGTTAAAGATCAGCCCAAGGATATAATGTGAGAAATGACTAATATTAATATGATGTTTTAGCTTTATCAAATTGACTTTTATCATACCCGAAATATAATTTAGCAATAATCCTAGAGATAATTATGAGAAAAGAGATTTAAATAACCTTTTCCCTCCCAAACATTCTATTCTGTTTGGACTGAAATCTTATTTAACAAACACTTGACTATTATTCTCTGTGCAAAATCTAGCTGATCTTAATGTGAAACTTTTAGATTTTATTGGAATATAAAGAGCAATATTATAAATGAATTTTTGTAGCTTTGTATCATAATGTTAATTAATCAACTCTCTGTACTCATCTCTGCCCTATCTAAACCTGAGATTGCTTTCAATACAACTTCAGTGTAATATCTGGCATGTCTTCTTCACACAAATATAACCAAATTATAAAATCTTCACTAAAACCAGCTATACAAATAGGCTTACTCTTAAACCTAAGGATCTTCCATATAAAGTAGAAAAGACTAGTGTGCTATTATAAAGTTAGTATATCTCTAAAATGAATTTTTTTTTTTCAATTTGATTGCAAGGAAATTTAATGCATTGTCTGTGGAATCTATAAATTTTGGAATATATTCTATGAAGTGTTGACAATGATTCAGATTTTCAGAGAATAAATTTTTAATGAAAAGTCTACCTCGAAAAAGTAGCCAGTTTCTTCTCGCCTACAAAATAAGTGATCATCATTGAGGTGATTCATAAAGATAGCATTTGACTGTGATGGATGAACAATTCAAATATATACTGGTCAGGATTATAAAAAGCAAAGATACAAAAACAAGATATGTTTTTGCAAAATACTAGATGAACAGAAAATAAAATCCCAGTAGGAAAAAAACAAACAGTGGTTTAACTTGACTTAGCATAAGCCTAAATTCCAAGATGAGTGTCTTCAAATCTGAAGATTGAGAAACAACAAGAAAAGGTGGATCTTGTGGTTTTTCCCTATGGTGAACTTTTTCTGTTCTTTTTTCATAAATTCTCAAGCAGCACAAGAGTTTCTCTGTCTTTCTCCTCTATGGTAGTTAAAATTATAATTTACTTTTACAGAATTAAGTACCTGAAGTTCTTTATATGGCCTCTATCCTCTGCCTATTTTAGTGTTAAATAAAGAATCTGAAGGGTCTCATAAATATTTTTTTTGTTCTGTGCTCAATCACAGCTCAGCATTGGCTGGAGCTCATATAATGATTTTATTAAATTTATTATAAAGCATTACTTTGCTTCTTATTTTTAGCAGTGTTTCTATTTCTACACCCTCCAAACTACTGTTTATCTACAAGTTTAATTGTAACTCTTCTCCAAGAGGTTCCACTGTCTGATCCACACTCTCTTGGATAAAGTCCAGCTGTATAGCCTCGGCTGAGAAAATTACTTAGTTAAGTAAAACTTTGACAAAGTCCACAGAAAATAGCCACAAATGGAAAGAAAGGTAATACTGCAAGCAGATGTTAGACTGTTGAGATAGGTATAGATGCCTGAAATTTAAAGAAAAATACTGATAGAGAAAGGTATGAAATCCTGAATGAACTGAAAGAGCTGCAAAACAACAGTTCAGCAGCTTCAAAGATCAGTCTGAGTAAACAAAACCATAAGGTCTCACATGGGGGTTGGCGAGCATATTGATGCTTATCCTACAGGCTCATTAGTCCTAACTAGATATTGTGTATATCCTGCTAGCATAGTTTCTTTGCAAATGGGAAAAAAAATAGAGTATTCTGCAACAGATTTCTAAGCATGTGATTGGAAAGAACAGAAAGGGAAAAATCTAAAAACTTCACCCAAACTCTTCATGGAGCACATCAATATTTTGGCACTACATAGTTGTCAGTGACTTGTCCTTTACCACGCTATATCAAAGGCCTTTTTTTAGAAGAGAACTTCCAGCTTGTAATTTCCATGTTATGTTTTAGGGATATATCATTCTCTCTTAAGGAATTTAAATTAAATGAGGTGGTATAAAAAAAAAAAAAAATGCACTCTTTTGGTAGGATCAATATTTTTTAATTATAACCTCGTAATAAAAGTCTCCATTCCAGTGACATGAAATAATCAGAGTTTAAAAGCTACTTCAGGTCTATTAAAGACACCATGGAAAAGGCCAAGAGTTTAGGGCTTTTTATCTGTGTGAAAGAGAGGTTTATTTATTTTGAATTAATTATATTTGTTTCAGAAGGGTAGTATTATCATTATTATAGTGTTCTAAGAGATAACCAAATTATGTTGTCATAAGAAAATACTTAGCTAGTGGTCTTATAGTTTATCCATTTGGAAATCAGATTATTTTCATGTAAACAGAGGTGCAATTATGCTCCTATTCTTGTATAAACAGACTCTCCTCTCTACCAACAATTTTTTAAGTTATAACTTAAGTCTGGTGATGACCATGAGATAATAAGAGAATCCTTCACTTGCATTTCCATCTTCCATTTTCTGGCCTTTTCTCAGCTTGAAATGTTTTTTCTAAATCACTTTCCAAGAGTTTCAAGTTACACTTGCATCTGTCAGGATTTTATTGGGCAGTCAGAATTGTCATAGCAGTATATATTGCTCTAAGCTCTAAAAAGTCTAGAGATAAGCCTACTAAACTAGTAGAAAGTGGTAGTTTCATTGACAAAGACAAATACCCCACAACGTCAGACTGGCTGTAGTGATAGCAAATAAGAGTACCTTCCAAAAGGTTCCATTCCTCAGTTATTCCCATATGGGAACTTGATCATGAATGTATCATCATAGGTATGTCATGGCACTGTAAGATAGCTTTTATTTTAAGCTTCATATTCCATGTCATATTTCAAATATTTTAAAAACCTAATAGTAATGCACTAAGGTACCAGAGGGGTGATATAGGAGAGGAAGTCATTTCCTGAAGTGTAACAGCACAACATACATTAACTTAAAGGGTATTGCTCAGTAGTTTAGTGTGCAGAGTTTGAACAAAACATGACAAGTTTCTCTGAACACTACAAGCACTGCTTGCCTCCAGAAACACTGATTTCTACTGATTTCTACAGTTTAGACCTCTGGATTGATAACGTAACCTAATCCCTTTGTCAATGTTTTGAAAAATGTGCTTATTTATTTCCGTAAAGGAATCAAATATAATTATTATTTAAGAAAAAAGGTGAATGAACTGAATATTCAGCTGCAAGATCTCCTGGTATAAGTGTCATCCTTGTTACAACTGACTTTCACGATTTTATCTCATGCAAAAGGTCACTCTAGAGCTAGGTAACTCTCAATGTCATACTCGATCACAAGTGTGCTTTATGAGAATAACCATTAGCCTCGAGGATTTAAAGGACGTTCAATTTAGGTGAATTAAAAGTTGTAGTCCAAAATATGGCCATATGATCAATTTAGGTTATTCCAAAGCTAGGTGAGATTTATGATTTATGGATTGCTTTTGGTCTTCAGTGTCCAAATTTCACCTATCTGTGAAGTAGTTAGAGCAGCCCTTCCCCAGAGTGGTCTGCTGAAATGTGCTTTGATGGAGCAGCACTCTGCTCTTCATCCATAAAACATTTCATCTTCAAAACTACATCAGAATCTAGTCCTTAGGTTAAAGTAAATCCCAAGTGTATCTACAAACATATCTACATACATATGACAATATGCAAATTATAAACTTTCCATTAAAGAATAACCGTTTATTTTACAACAATATCAGTTTATCTCTTTTCACATTTATGTATCAACTCAGGATTTAAAAAGTAAATGCTGAGGATTCCCCATGGCCACAGCTATCCTTCCCTCTGTGGAAATCTGTTTCTAAAATAACTCACATTCAATTACACAGGTCACTTGTGATAGTGGCTTTTCTTGGTGTGCCTGAAGAAAAGTCTGCAGTATTTGAACCATGAAAAATTATGCACAGTGTTTCATTTTAAAGATGTGCCAGATTAACAGAAGGTAATTGGGGTAGACTGTGAATAGTAGCAGCTGCTTATTTGCAAATGCTACAGACACTACTTATTTTTGCTTAGAATTTCTATTAGGTACTTTCCTAAAAACTATTATAGCTTATTTTTAGCTATGTCACCCCAAGCCAATATTACTTATTTGTTGTTGCTTTTTCTTGTACCAGTTTAACTCAGCACTTCTACTACTATGTTTACAACTGCAACCCTTCTACATTTTTTTTATGTAAGCAAAGGAGAAACATTAAACAATGAGAGATAGTTGGGGATGACTTTTCTCTTTGCAAAATTTTCACAGATTTGAAATCTGCACTATTCCAGTATCATTAAGACTATCTAGGTTAATTTTAACAAAACTACATGATAATATAAATCATATTAATTATAAATCATATTAATTATAAATCATATAATTAAAAAGCTTATAATGAGTGGTGTTTTGGAGGACTCCACAGGCAGCCCCTCCTCCTCCCCAACACACATCTTGATTATATTTGCACAACTACTTCGAAGTCCCTATTTTAATATTAGTTTGGATTAGAAATTAGTACAAGACCAGAATGATAATGTGAGGCATTATACTTTCCTTACAGTTATGTGCACAAAAGATGAAAACTGGGTCATTTTAGGACTTTCTCAGGGATTTATTTAGACAGTTTTTCACACAGTGAATTTTCTTGACTGACATTAGATGTCTTAATAATAAAAGATTCTATTTGACTACAGCTTAAAGATGCTAAAATCTTGACTACATCTAAGAACACACACCACATCTACAAAAGATGCTGAATATCAACATCTTTTTGGTCAAAAGAAGAAAAGGATCACTTTCAGATAATTTTCACACTTTCTTCTTGTTTGTATTGAAAACTATTTTAAACCCAACATCTGAGTAGATTCTCAAAACTCTAAATTATGAATATTCCTTGATTATCTCAAAGATTTTTATTTAATATAAATGCAAGCCAGAGGAAATACGATGCCCTGTAATATTATATCAAATATGCAATTTGCAATAGCATTCCTTTATTAAAAACGCCAATTATAATTGCACATAAAATTTAATGGAGGTCATTACCCTCTTGACAAGTTATTCCTAAATTCTGCCTTCTAATAAGATTTGTTATTTTAACATTTTTCACATCAATGCTTCTTTCACATCTATACACTTCTTATCTATTTATAAAGATAATAGAAATTACCCATCATTTGAGTGTATCATTGTGCTATTAATAAGAAAGCTATCTATTTAACTGGTTATCTGGGAGATAAGATTATCTTTTATGTGTAAAATTGTAGATGTGATCATCTTAAACCCATAGATAATTACAATAAAATTACATTTTTTAAAATATTAGTGTTGAAAAATAACACTGAAGTTATGAATTAATTTTTTTAAATTAGTTTTTGTTTTACTTTGCAGTCTTGATTAAAATGCTCAGGAAATATATAATCTTAAAAAAACATTACATTCATTTTTACATTTGGCTTACTGTATTATTGCCATGTATCTCACAAAGTTAAATAAGGCTTGCCAATTCATTAGGTAGGCAAACAAAGGAGGTCATATTGTTCATTAAGAGATCTCAACTACTTGTTCCTGTTTTACTCAGAAATAATATATTGGCCAGGACAACTAAGATTATTACCTTGGATGTTTCCTAAGCCTCACGGGATGCTTTACTTCACGTAAATGCATGTGGTGGAAAGTACCTTGTCTGAAGGGCATAAAGGTTTCCTTTTTCACAATAAACTTGCCTTAGGCATGTTTTCCACTGCCATGCAAGTAGTCAGATATTCAAGACACAATTAATTTTGTTTTCAGTCCTTCAGATATGTAATACATTTGGGAAGGTCATTTATGCTGCAATTTAGTATAAACCCAGCTCTAGACTGAAAAAAAAAATAGTTCTACCTTCAATCAAACTAATCTAAATATATTCATTCATATTATGTTATTATGCATTTAAACCTCAGGGAAATTAAAAAGAGGGAGTTACTTTTCTTTTTTTCTATATTTTACTAGCAATAGGCATATAAAAATAGGCATCAAGGAAAAATTTGTACTCAGTAAATAACATTCTGTCTTGTACAGTTCCTGTACTATGAGAAAGTCACACCTTAGTGTACACATACCTAGTGGAAGCCTGTGCTTTAGTGTAAAAAAAAATAGAAGACCACCTTTTGAGCAGTAACTCATGTTGCACAGATGAGTACTTCCACTTTCAACAGAGAACAAAGTGCTGCTACTGTTACACTCTCCATGACAAAAAAGGCAGTTGGTCTCCTCCAGTATGTGTGCATTGCCTTGTAGGAAACTAGGACAGTAAAGCTGTTTCTTCAAGAAAGGACAATCTAATTTTATCCTCATGATGGTTACAAATGAGTGAACGAAGTAATGGGGTCTTAAGTGGACCGAGTGGAGCATATAATTGAAATTAACATCACTTTTGAAATTTGCATGTACCTATAATTAAGATCTTAGCATGCAAATAGCAGTTTATGACCTAATATTCCCTATGTGTCCCTTTCCCAATTTCTATTTAAAAAGTGAACTATTTAATTTTCTTGAACAACCAAACAAATAAGAATGAACCATTCTGTCCTGACAGGATTTACCAGGCTGGACGTACAGAAGTGTAGTTTGCTAAAGCTTGCAACTTGCCTGGCTTGGGCTGGATTAGCTTATTCCCTGGCTAGCTATCACTTGAAAAGAAACAATCAAAGAATGAAGTAAAAATAAATGCACTGATTTGTGATAAACAAAATAATTACATTGTGACCTATTTTATTTGCATAAATTTCCCTCCTGAAAAATCTACTCTAAGCTCACTTACTAGGTTTAAGGTTCTTCCTCTTATGCTCCAGTGATAATATTCTGCCTCTTTTGAGGATGGAAGTTCTAAGAAAAAGAAAATAAAAAAGAAAATAAGAAGAAATATGATGAACATGTTTATTTAAAACATATCTCATTGCCTTTAGGTTGTGCAGTGTTATTCAAAATGGGTAAAATGCAAAACTTGGCTTTGAAGGCACCATAGCTGCCAGGTGCGAGAAGCAAGCACACTAAGGATGTTTTCCTGCCTCATGTGACTTGTTTTTTAATATCCTTCTGAATTTCTACCTTTTTTTTCTACTATTTAACCGTGTCTAGCTTTGGTAACAATAATCACTTTGTATTTTACAGCTGTAAACCAGTCCCCGTAATAATCTATTGATTTTCACATGTATCACACAGTGAATTAAAAATACCCCATCATTTGTCAGCTGTCAGAACATGATCAAGCATATCCTAACTGATAATGACAGAAACTTGCATGATCTGTTAGGTATGGAACATAAAACTTATGTTCATTTCAGCTATTCTGTGAAGCTTCATAAAATTTTGAGAGAGTTACACTAAGCTAATAATATATTGCTGGATCAACTGAGCCAAAAAAATACCCATAAAAGTGTTCTTTTTACATGCTCTAAGGCCTCCTGGAGAGAGAGAAAGGAGAGCAGAGAACTGGATTTTTCAGTGTAGCCTAAGTAATGAGGTCAGAAGGGCTTTGTGCTAACACTAGTATTAGCTTTCTGAGGAGACAACTTACAAACTGTGAATATCTGAAATTAATAACGTCTTGGTGTCACAATAACTGACTTGAAGAAAAAGATACTTGAATGCAAGAAATTTTCCTTACTCCATTACGTGATTTTATAAACATGCCTCAATATTGTATCCAGTTTTGCTACCACAGGGTTATGAAGAACAACTTAGTGAGGAAGACGACAATATATCTCTGGTAGATTGCCAAATGGAGTGATTACCGACTATATTCATGCATGTAAGGTAGTATTTTAACACAGAATATAACAAAGCAATGAAGTATATAATCAAAATAGATGTTTTTCAACTAGTTGAAGGTACAATTCCTTTTTGCTAAAAAATATTTTCATGCTATCAAATTCATATTGGCTACTATATTAATTTAATAACAGCAAATATATTCAAAACACTCTAAATTTTTCAAATTCAGTTACACAAATTAGTTTATAAAATCCTAAATATTCACTGAAGTTTGGATGCTCATTTCATAATTCTTCTGTCAGAGAAGTAAGTAAAAACATCCACGCTAAATGATTTGCCTATTCCATGTTAGAGATGTCCCTTAGACGAAAAATCCCTATTCAGCCCTGGTATTCAAATCCCTAAACTCTGCTTCATTCAAAAGTCCTAAGTGAACAGTGCTCAGGTAGTTTTTGATGCAGTCATTGAACTTCATCCTAAACCACAGTATTCAGAATATATTCTGAAGGTAAGGGACTTATCTATCCTAAACATTCTCAGTATTGTATACTACCAAACAGTATTGCTAAGACAATTTGCATAGCGAAACTGTTCATGACAGCAGGACTGATCCTATCCTGCTTTCTAGTCCTTATATTTTGTAAAACCCACATAAGTTGCAAACACAATGATCAAACCTGTACTCTTCAGCTGTCTTTTTTCCTTCTCCGAGGAAACTGGGACATAATTTCGGGTTGTGTTTTAGTTAATTTTGGCATCCTCAGCACACAGTTGAGGCACAGTGAATTATCCCTGGCCAGGTGCTGAAGCTTCTCCATGTTCCTCAGCTCTAACTGGGGACTAACTGATAGGTTATTATGAAAAAGAAGTGAACACGAGTCCTGTCGCAGTTTCAGAGGCTGTCTAAATGGAGACAGACAAGAGCACGACATCTCCTGCTACCTCCATCTACTTCCAGTGAAAGAGAAAGACACCTTGGCAGTATTGAGAGAATGCTAGAGAAAGAAAGCATTTAAATTTGTGTGGACTCGATTCCTCTGATAACATCACATTTTCAGAGTCTGTTCTCTCCTCCATTAACTAGAGAAGAAGTTTAAGTAGATTGCAAACTGTCCAGCGTCTGTGGGTACTGTGTATACACCTTATGTCAGGAATATCTGACCCTGCTTTTGATATTCCAGTGAAGCATTGCCTTAGTTACAGGGAAAGGATGTTCACCCATGATCATCAGAGGTATGTACAGGCCTGTAATATCACTGCACAGAATTACACTGATGCTTCCACTGATTGCAATAAAAAGGAGACATTTTGAGAAAATTATAATACTCATGAGCTAAGTATTGAGAACCATGTTGGCTTTTATTCTCAACTTTCAACCAGACTCAATCTGAAGCATGCATAATGCTCTTCAATATTTTTCATAGAATCATAGAAACAACTGGGTTGGAAAAGACCTCTGAGATCATCAAGTCCAACCCCAGATTTTATCTAATCCTTTAACATAGTGGTGCAGAGAGGAGAGGGGAAAATGCACATTTTTAATTAAACTCTGAGACAACATTTCCTCCAAGTTCATTTGCTTGTTTGGAGAAGCAGTATACTTTGGAGATATTACAAATGGAGAAACAATCTTATCTCTGTAATTTTACCTGGCAAGGGTGTTAAACAAACATAAAGGGTCTGTGCCAGACAGACATTTACTTTAAAAGAGGTATAATTCTCAGGACAAAGGGGGACAGCTGAGCTTAAAAAACAACAAAACAAAAAAAAATACAGGAGCTTGTTTGTTTCCTGCTTCAAATAACATGACAAGACACTTTATCTCTCTTGTGCTTGTCTCTAAATATGTAAATAATATTTTGCCACTTGACAGACATTTTTAGAAGTTGAATTAATGCGGTCACTGAATCAGAGTACCCTGTCATTGTTTAACTTTGTTAGATTGATTCAGAGCAAAAAAAAGCAGAATCGGCAGCAATTGCAGGAGCAACAACATTTACAGCACATATAATAGATGTGAAACCACAAAAGTAATTAAACAAAATCTGGAAGTAATTTTTAAGGAGTAACTGCTCATTTGATGTACTTAATATGTTTTCTGCTTTGATGGGAATAGGAACCTCAGCTGTACAACTGAGGGTATACAACTGGAGCAGGCAAGAGCCATCTGACAAAAAGAGGAATACGATCAGGGTTGATGAACTTGGGAGGAAACATTGGCGGAGTTGCAGGGGGAGTTGCTGTCTGCCTGCTATAGGTGAGTCGCAGGTTTTTAACAGCTCAGAGGGAACCTGGATATATAAGAAGTACTATCAAGGAGACAAGTGACTTCCCACTCAGACAACTCAGGGTCTGGATGGTATGGAAATCTGGAAGATCTGTGTCTGGGCATGAAACATTCATACAAAAACATCTTGCTTACAATTTCGATCACTAAACCCCAACAATATAACTGAAAGGATGACTCTAAAAGAATAATATCCTGTCCTCCTAATAACCCAAAACTTCAGCTGTCTCCATATTTCCACTGCAATCAATATTTTATTTATAATTCCATTTTAGTTAAGCCAAATTTCATATTAATAAAACCCCTGATCCAGGAAATTCCTCTTCTATATATACATAAGCAAGATTTTCCTATTCAAAAATATAATCACAAATATATTTTATTCATATTAATAAATAAGAAAAAATTGCATATTACAATAACTGTAAAATATACTACATATTTAATAAGCTTATTAAAAGGAACATACATTAACTCAAATATTTGTTCTACAGAGCTATTCACAATATTACTCTGGAGATAGATATTACTAGGAGGTGAGATACAATGAAGCGGAAAGAAATGTGACTGTTTCAAAATTAAGTATAGTTCACTTTTTAACCTCAAAAACTAGAAGAGGGAAGCAAAAACAAAGATTTTTTTTTTTCCTTTTCAAAAGATAGTACTTACACTATTAATACAAAAAATAATAATAAAAAAAAATAAAAGGAAATCTACTAGGAGCACAGGCCTCTTTTTATTCCTCATGGGACAAGAGAAGAGAGAAAGAAGGTAGGCTGCCAGTACACAAAAGTAAATATCAGATAAGAAAATCCTAGTCAATATATTTTTTCCTTCAGTCAAGCTATTTTTAATACATACAGTCCTGTCTCTTTCTAGGCGACATATGTTATTGGAAAGATTAGTTTTGCTGTACCTATTGCTTCTGCCAACCTGCATCAAAGTAAATTTAGAGATGTGCTGACAGTCTAATACCTGCTATCAGGTTCTACCTGTAGATAAGATTTGAAAAATCGTCTGTTGAATTTCTTCACAATAGTCAAATGCTATTTTAATGTACACAGTGATAGTTTCTCTAGTTATTTCCCATAAGTTTTCAAGTTAATTAACTTGAAATACAGTGTAAAATACAAGTATCTGAGCTGTTGTCCAAAAATAAAGAAATGCATTTGCATAAACCTGATTTGGGAGATTCTCAGCCCTAAATGTGTCTGGATGGAAAGCAGCAGACTTTAGCTAGACAGAAAATCAACAAAGGATGAGTATGGAGAACCCCCACCATTTCCCCCTTCCTTTCAATTTCAAAACAAACTAAACTAGCAAAAAATACTGACACCCCTCCCATTTCAGTTCTTCAGAGAAAAATCATGTGCTATGTTATTCCTTTTTCTCAAACCAAACCTTTAAAAACCAGACTTCAAAACATCCAGATAAGACCTTCATGCAATATGAGTGTGCACACACACCTACCCACACATACACACCTTCTCTTCTTCCAGATCCAAAGTTATTCTTCTCCCAAGGAACTTGAGAAAATGACACATAGGAGACCACACAGGTAGGATCATGTTCTTCACTCGCATTGCTCAATCTGGTTAAAATCTTTGTTCAAGCACATAGTATTTTTGAGAAGGAAGTGAAGGACTGCCCAGAGAAGTTATGGATGTCTCATTGGAAGTGCTCAAAGTCAGGTTGGACAGAAGTTTGAGCAACCTGGTTTAATGCAAGATGTCCCTGCCCACAGGAGGGGGGAAGGATATAAAAGATATCTAAAATATCAATATGTTATCTCATTCTCATATGATATCTCATACATGTAATCCAATTTCAGGTAGAGGCACAGAAACAGTTCCTCCAGTTCAATATAAAAGTATATCAGGTGTTGTAGGGGATGCCTGATACTGAGACCAAAAATGATTGAAGGAAAACAGAAGAAGAAGAATTTAAGGACTCCTATTCCCTCTGTAAAGAATTAAAATACACAATTTCAGCAGTGACTCAAGTGTATGAAGGACAATTGATGTAATTTTCAGCACTAGAAAGAGAAACCATCTTGAAGTTGCTATCAAGAAATTAAGGAAATTGATTTTTTATATGGAAGCTACAATACATCAGAAACACCTAACTTTGCATGGACTCCCACTCTTGAAACAGCTGAAGGTCAAAGTAGTAACAACTGTTGCAGATGCTTCTCATCCAGAGAATTATACAGCTGTGATCTGAGCACTAGAAAGCTTTTTTTTATTATCTCATCCATTATTGAAGAGAAATGTTGTCATTGAGAGAAATGTTGTACAGAATGTCAGGTTGGTAAAATTTCTTTAATTTTTTTATTGTAGATATTTGCCTTACCAGTCACTTTTGTAGAGTTTCATCACAGCATAGTTTAATAATTGAGGACTGTAAATAAACTTCATTCTTGTACAACATAAGCTCCTGTTTAGGTTTTAATTATGTTTAATTAGAAGGGATGTTTCATACTTGCAGGACAGTATGATACTCTCCGATCATAATTTTTAAATCCTTTTCCTTTAATTTTCCTATACAAATATTTCTTTTTCTATTATTTACTGTCAGAATGATGCACAGTTTGTAAAAAAAAACCCTTGATTTTTCCAAAATTTTATTGTTTTGATTAGGACAATAAAATATATATCTGTTTTTCAACCTGTTTGACCTAAATCAGTGTAGTTCTTAAACCAATACTACACATTCCCTAGCATGCCCATAGATTGACTTTATATGACCTGTAGTTTAAATCCCTGTTTTCTCCAATAAGAGGGATTCAGGACAATAGACAGATCATGCAATATTGTGTTGCATAATCTTTTCCCCACTGGTTAGTGTGCTGTGGATCATGGAAGTCATATAACTGTTAGAAAAGTCAGATGAAGAAAAGCCTCACAGTTCACTTTAAACTCTTAAGGTGTCTCTGACTTTCTTCTTCAATATAGTTGAATCTCTTCTGGTTTTCATGCTCAGTGCTTCTGTAGTCATAAAGGCTCTATACTTGTTGACAAGACAAACTGGTCCCAGTAGCACTTTCTGAAAAACCAGTTTGTCTCCCTTGACTAGGAATATTCCAGCCTGTACCAGCTCAGGTATTACTGAAAACTCAGGAACCACTGATTCTAACTGGAATAGCACAGAGGTACTAAGAAAAGTGGAATATCAGTTTCTGACATAACTAGAGTCAGTCTTATAGAAAGAGCTTAGATTTATAAAGTTGTGCCTATAACAACTTAAAACCCTCAAAGACTCAGGCTTGGCCAACAATATTTCTGACAAGTAAACAAACCTGTAAAAGCAAAACAAGAAATACAGATGTCTTCCTGGATCATAAATAGAACATTCACATTGATTCTTTTTAATTTTTGCAGCGTATGAATTTGATTTTTCACTACTAGATACAGCTCTCCATTATTTCTCTCTGAACTAATTTCTGTCTGATGTACAGGTTACTTATCTATAGACAGCAATTACTAGAATAGACTGCAATAATGTAACACTTATGTGTGATTTTTTTCATATATAATTTTCTTTTTCCCTCATACATATGCATGTCCTTGCTCTCTGAATTTATTTTATCATCAGTGTAAAAACTGCCACTGCTGTATTACATGAAGGGTGAAGGGTCTCAGAGTTATGATTTGAAGAAACAAGATTAATGAGAACACACCAAGATAAGAAGCAATATTTTTTAGTTCCAATCAAGAATGTCAAATAATGTCTGAAAAATACAGGATAATATCTGAGAAGCAAATATTGAAGGAATACTGCTTGTAATAAGAAACAGTCTCATGTTTTATGAGATTTGAAAAGCTATTCTCATCACCTTTACTTAAAATTCAGGGATACAACTTGAAAGTAACATCCAGAAGTCCAGGTTCTGTAACTCCAAACCAAAGGAAAAAACCCACATTCATAAAGATTCTTGAACATGAAATGAACAAGATACCTGAGAGGTTCTGCCACATCCAGTCTTGAAGAAACTCTAACTTTACTGGGAAAGACCCTGAGCTACTTGACCAAACATTGCCATTGGCCCTGTTTTGAATAGTGTCTCAGTCAAAGTCCGTTTCTGACCTAAATTATCATATGTTTCTATGATTCTAAAGTGGAGGAAGAGGTGGGTTTAAGTGGTAGGCTATGCTTATTAATGTAAGTACCCAGGAGGTGATCTGCAAAATCCACCTGCTCACCATTTAAGTGGAAACAGGTATTGGTACCAGATCTCTGACTAGTATCCCTCTGAATGAGGAACTGGAGGGTTCCCTCTCCTGTATTTTCCGCTTCCTTAGGAATGTTCAAAGCACTCAACAGATGAGTAACTGTAAAAGCCTATGCAAGGTCACTACCTCTGTCACAACTAGAGAGGAAATTTGAATCTTACCATCCCCCCTTTCATGAACTATACAAACTATGAATCAAACAGAAGATCCACTACATTTTTTCAACATACAGCAAAAATAACTGGTCTATTTACAGCATTTGCACTGATTCAGCACCATCCAAGGAGGTGACTCAAAGCAATTTTAACAGTTCCAAAAAAAACCCCTTGGAAATCCTGTTGTGAGTTTTTCAGTATACTGGTGAAGACAGTTAGTCTTTTACTGACAGTTTTCTTATGGGATATAGTCTTAAATACACAATTAATGATATCTCACACAATTAATGGTATCTTAAATTATGATTTTGTATTAGTTGTATTCATATGCTTACTCCTGGAAGAAATAGAACACTCCCTTTATTTATGAAACACTTATAGACACAGAGATGTAATGTAAGCTTAAGTATACTATCCTACTAATGAGCTGCAAGCTGTGTTTTGGACAGTTGGGCTTCAGAACATTTAATATTTTATCTCAATTTAATAAAACCAAAAAATACCTCACATACACATCAGGTAAATGGAGACACTTCTCAAGAAGATGAAGTTTGGCCACTGAATCATCTGATAGAAATAAGTGTAGAATTATGCAACAATAAGTTTGTTGAAATTGTCATTAGACAGTTACTATGCTCAGTGAAAATCTTCATTTATGAGGAGAGAATCTATTTGTTTCATTTATATATGACAGCTATATATAATATATATGTATGAAGCCAGTAGATTTTATACTCTAGGCCTAAATAATATTAAGGAATCATACTTTATTGCTATGCATGAAGATACATTGTTTTATAGGTGTGATAATATTTATTCTGAAATGTACAGAAGACAGAAAAATCAACATTTTTAGAATGGAATTCTGCAATTAATATTTATTTTAGGGATGTTTTTCCAGTTTTCCCTAAAATAATGGAAGGAACTTCCCTAACTTTCAAATGAGATTGAAATAAAGGCTTGCTAAGGGGGAGTAAACAAACTGAGTTCATTAGAAATGAAAGTTTTCTTTGTAGATAATAACGTCTAGCTATGAATAAATTAAAATGATTGCAAATGTGGTATGATAATTATTATGACTATTACACATCAGCAATGTGGAATAGTGGAATGGCCAAAAGTATGCACAAAAATAAAACTTCGTAGTTTTCTCTTTTCTGGTAGAAATTGAAGTGACAAAATATTCACTGAAGGCTGGAATTGCCTCACTCTTGTTATTCTTGTGTAAGTAGAATCTTGATCAGTTCCAGGGAGTAAAAATGAAAGCTGGCAAAGCTATGCTTACTATATAATGTAATGAAAATACAATTGATTTGAGAAGACCTGCATTTACACTGCACAACACCCATATCCTGTTCCGAATGAGAATTCTAGTAATATTGAGCCCATACAATTGAGGAAATACCTACAAAAAGACAGAAAAGGGTAGCAAATGAAAGACATAAAATGTATCCCAGAGAAAATGCAGTTTTGAGGCTACAACATAGCAAACAAATAAATATCTCTTCATCTATGTTTTGAGGTTTTTTTCTTTTAAATTAATTCAAAAGCCTTTCCTGTAAATTTTTATGTTACTTTTTTTTTACTATTAATTCTGGAGTGAGGTTAAAAACAATGTATGCACAAGTACGTTATTTAATTGGAATATGTAATTACGATGTTTGTCCTTGAAACTTTTTGGTATAAATAAACAGAAATGTAGGTGGTTTGACATAACAAGACACGCTCATTGTCACACTCTTTCTCAGTGTTTTATACTTATTTTTTGTGAGTTCATACCGGGATTTGATTCTAAAAAAGAGGGGGTGTGTCCTATCTATTCATCGATTACATTTCAAGATTTTCTTAATACATGTTTCTGAGCAAACCTTATTTGGATTAAGATCAAGAATTACTGTCTGTTGTAAGTAATGATTCCTAAAGCCTTTGAAAGCATTTTATAGGGCTTACAGATTCTGGAATTACTTTTGTGTATCACCTGAAAATCATTTGTTCTCATTTTCATCCAAATTCCAGAATTCTATACGTACTCCACATACATACTTATGTTCCTGTCTCTGCTGTGTACTGTATTCTAGAGTGTACATGTATGTATGCATATGGATAGGTGGGTATATAAAATGTATGTATTTTGCAGTGCTGGTACCTACACCTTTCTTATAACGCCAGTCAGACAAATTTCTAAAACAAGTATCTTCCATTTTTAACGTAAATTACTCTTTTGAAGCTCAATATAAAATGGGAAAACTAAATAGGAATCTGAGAGTCCAAAAAAGAACACCACTAAAAGGATATTTCACCTCTTTATTATCACAAAAGTAGCAATTTTAAAAAATAATACTTTTTAATCTTCTGCCTTGTAAGAATACATACCAATCAATATGAACAGGAGTGTACTAGTACATTATAAGTAGTATATTATAGTCCTCCAGTCCTTACATTGGCTGACAGATGAATAAAATGCATATTGTCTGAGAGATGAGTAAGCTGTTTGATCAAATGCTTACCTTACCACTGCAGTTTCACTGAAATGGATGGTGTTGCCATGCTTTATACTAGTGGAAAAATCCAGCCACTTTCTTTTTTTTTTTATACTTACAGTGCATAGAAAAATATGTTTTATGTGCATCTCCTCTTGTTACATGTACTTCTTGTTTTCAAAATAAAAGGCAACCTAAAAGCTGTATTTTTTTTCTTTCTTCCCTTTTTTTTTTTTTTCTGTTAAATTACTCTGCAATGAAAGCACAGTGTTACCATATGCATGCTGAAAGACACATCTGGGTGATTTGACCATAAATCAGAGTATGTGGGGATAGGGGTTAGGAGAACAGATGAGAGATACTTTTGAGAGTTTCTCCATTGCCTAAATTCTGTGCCAACACTGTGTCAATATGAAGGGATTTATTCTATCAGACCTTTCCATTCAGCTATGCATTTCCTGTTAATTAGATCAATACCTGTGCCTATTAGGAGCTGGCTTAATATTCTTAATGAAGGTTCATTTAAGGTTCATTCTAGTTACAAGGTAGTTCTTTTCTCATTTTTTACAGACCACTTTTTAGACTCTGTATTCATTTGTATATTGTAAGTGATCTTCATTTAAGGAGTAGCTGCACCACTAAGCAATGAACACAATGAATTAAAAATAGTAATAATGCTCAAAGAAATTTTATTTTTCTTTTATCCCCTTAAGTCACATGTGCACTCTCATTTCTTACCAGCACTACCATAACTTCCTGAACTTGCAAGGAAATCCATCTATTATTATGGTAAATCATTCTCTCTCAAAGCTTATCCCTTTCTTTTTAATTTTAAATGGAAATTTAAATGGGTTTTAAATGGAAAACCTTTCTCTGTTATACACATGAAAATGGAAGAAGTATGTTACAACTGGCAAGTAGGACAAAGCACCTGAGGACTTCCACACATTTAAACATCCAGCTACCAACAAAGAGGACTACAGACGTCATGATCACCAATTTGAATTAATTAAATCATGAAAATTTGTAGGTGCTGAAATTTTTCCTAAATTGCTTTTGGGTTAAAAAGTTAATTATGGCCTTGGTTCTGACATAGTACACTTTTTAATCAGACTATTTTTCAAGACATAAATGATTAGGTATCAGCAGTTAATCCTTAAACATACAGCTGACATTATTTATCACAGATCAGAGCAAACTAGTATAAAAGTTACAACCCCAAAGTAGCTTTTCTAATAGAATAGAAACATGAGTTCATGTTGGTTTTGTTTTTCTTACTGTCATTATGAACTACCAAGATGTCCTTTGAAGCTGAATAAAATTCATTGAACTATGGCCTGTGAAGAGATCAGCTAAACTGTCAGTTTAAGGGCTGGGCTTTGGATGACTGCCATTAATTCTATGAAGTTATCTTTGGTAAATATTCTAAGTTAAGCAGATAGCATGTACTATCTGTACTATTTGGTGAACAGAAATAGCCTGAAGTTTCACAATTCTAGTTGCATCATATAGAAAAAAAATAATTGGAAAAAGATGCAGAAAAGACACCATATATATTATGTGTTTTGGGGAAGCAAGCATTCACATCAACTCATGTTGACTATTTATTTTGCTTCATTTTGTTTGGCAGCTGGAAAGGCTTGAGAACCATGACTTTGACTTTTGCATTCCATGGGACTCTCTGGTCCTTTTCAAGAAAGAGCACAATACTCCAGCATAATTTTTTTGTAATATTTTCAGTCTGCATCTCCTTATTTTAATAGGCATTGGTTAAATTAGTAACAGACATTTGTACTAGTGAATTTCTGTCTGTTGAGAGGGGAAGCTTCATGATTTCATACAATTTTCAATATTTTTTGACATTAAACATGGGATGTGGAAGTTCCTGACTTGAATTCATCTAATCTCGGTGTCTAACAGCCTGAATTTGATTCCTCAAGGTGCAATAACTTATGTTTATAAAAAAACCAAAATTTTTATATTTATTTATATATAGAGAAAATATATTTATGCAGAGGACTATTTAGGAAAGCACACATACATTTTCCCTTATATTAATTCAATGTATTAAAATATTTTTCATAATGCTGAAAGTATACCTAATCTACTAAATTTTTTTCTGGTATTTTTTTTTCTATAATCCTTTCTGTTGTTTACAGCAGGATCTTTTACTACGTTCTATGTACAATTCCCAGAGTAAAAAAGTAAAGATGCAAGTATAACATGTTTTACATTACATAAAATTTGGCTTAAAGCATGTCAAACATGAGACTCCCTATCCTGATACATTCATCCAGAAAGCAAACAAGAGAAAGTAGCAATTTATACTCGACTTCATTAAGAGGAAATAAATCTATGTTGAACATCCTACCTTCAACAAAATCCCACTTTGTAGTTTGAACAGAAGCACACTGATGATAGTAAACTCAATTGCATAATGGTATTTTCTTTAAAATGATATTTCCACTCCCTTCTGAAGGATAATATAATGCTGTGTAAATAAGTCTTTACGCACAGAACAAAGATAGCATGCAATAATTTCATTGCTTCCATGTTAGAAGACAGGAATGTATTTGCAGCACTTAGCAAAGTGGTCTGACTTTAGAGCAAATACAACAAGTCTATTAATGTATGAATAGACTAAAAATTTAATATTTTTCCTCCATGAAATGATGTAGTCACTGTTTTCTTCATTACTCTTAACAGTATTTCAACTTCTGTCTTGCACAGACATTTTAACAGGAAAAGTATTCACACTCAAAACATATGCAATACATTACTTGTTCTTCATATTCATAGCTTTTAGACTACTAGTTAGTTCTAAATAAAATCATGTCTGGAAATAAATATAATGGGATGTTTATAAGAAGCATATACACAGTAAATAGATCACAAATTTAGTTGTCCACTAATATAGACAGTGTTTTTTTCTCTACGGCTACAATTTTTAATCCATTTATTTTACTAGAAATAATTAATTTATCAGTCTTTAAGACTTTGGGGGAAGAATTTAATTTTTCTATATTGTGGCATTTTACACTACTGAAAGAAAGGCATCTAAAAACTCCTAAACTTAGTTTTCTTTATTTGATAGTCATGCAATTATTTTTAAGAAAACCTTGCCTCAAGACCTAAAATCAGTTTTCTGGACAGTGTTAATTTCTTATGAGAATGGTTTACTATATTGGATAACATCCATTTATTACTTGAGTTTAATTTAGAATTTAATTTCATTTTAATTAAATTCTTCCTACATGTTGAAGAGACCTATATCTAACCTCATTCAGTTTCACAAATGACTTTATGTTAACAACCAATTTATCAATTTTCTCCATAATAATTATATATACAGCATGAATACACAAAAGCAAAAGGTGAAAGCAAGACAAAACCCACTCAGCAATACTATGACATGCAAAGTGGGAAAAAAGTTTGTCTACTTAATTCACCTAATCTTACTAAAAGGAGTTGATGACACTGTTTATAAAGAATATACTGTTTATTCTTGTTTAATCATATTGTTGAAACAATGGTGGGTAATAAAATCAAAAGCCAGAAAAAATAATGACCTTTAATATTTATTATATGTAGCTTTATTAATTAACATTATCGATTGTTAAAAACTTTGCTTTGCCAGTACACCCCAAACAAAACTCCCTGTTCTAAAACAGGAAGGACAGCATCACAGTGCCATTGAACAAATAAATCATGTATGGCAACTGAAGCAGAGAAAATGTAAAGCAACATGTTTTTCTTGGATCAGCAGCAATTCTCACAACTTATCAACTGCTATCATAATGTTACAAGTTGCTGTATAAACATTGGGAGAAACAGCCTGAAGTTTAGAAAATTGCAATCATCATGCTTCAATCTTTTTTCCTCTCTTTTATCTTTTACATCTTTCAAACACTGAGAAGGAAAAAGTTTAGAAAAGCGTGATCCAGCATTATACTTCTGAAATTTCAGTGTTTTTTCTTTGCTTGTTCTAGGCTATCATATGTTCGGTCTAGATTAAATACTGCCATAATTATCTACCTAAATCTGAACTTTATGACAGGAACATGAAAAAACTGAGAATGACATCAAAGAAGATGAAAACTTGACAATAAATTTGCAGTAAGAAAAACATCCCAACAGTATAGATGACCCAAACTCTAAAGAAGTTTACAAAGTAAAGATGGAGGGGATGTTGTAAAACTACTAAAGGTGTTTTCATGTCAACAGGAACTAACTTTAGAAATTGCATTTTGAAATGCCTCTGGACAGAAGCCTGAGGCTAGACAAGAGACAAGGAATTTTAAACATCATGAGTTAGCTATCGTTTGACAACTGAATCTTATACTCCTTTGTTTACTTACTCTCTTTATACTTCATTGTGTAAACCTCATTGAGTTTAGTGTTTTGGCAAGCAATTCTAGAAAATATAAAAGGCATAAAACTATGTTCAAAAGTAGTAATTTTCTTCTCTTTCAAGAACCCCAGCATCACATACCAGTTTCTACTCTGGTTTTGTTCAAATTTATTTATGTGTCTGAGAAGTGAAAGAATTTTCAGAAGTATATTTTAGGTAGTCTATAAGTATCTGAAAGAATACCTCTTGCTTGCTTTCTCAGACCTGTTCATCACAGTCTCACCTGAGGCTCTGGGTACCTCTGAAAAGTAGGTGACCAAAGCCCTTGAACTGAGTGAGTCAGCGAAGAGAAGGAAAGAAGACTGACTATACTGCAAGTTCAGCTATAGGGGACACTGAAGGGATAAACCGTGAAAGTATAAATTAACAGATTAGTGCAGCTACAATACAAATAAAGCAACCACCTTCCCTCTTATATCAAGCAAAATAAGTGCAGACATAATACTAGGAATAAAGGAATCTTTCCAAAGTACTGCTGAACAGTCCCATTTCCAAATCAGTTGTTGTTGTCTTGTGACATGGAAGTGTCTATCTAGTGGAAAAAGAAATGGTGGTAGGTTCTTCTCAAAAGGCTATCATATACACCCTTGTAGAAAGGACAGCCTTGCTGAGCTAGGGAACACTTGAAAAGAGGAGCCTGTTTGCACACCTATAGTCTGGTTTGTAATCTCTCAAAGAAATGCACAGTGACAAGGTTGTGAGTGCAAGAAGAGGGGACTACACAATGTGTCTGAATAAGTCTGTAAAAATCCCAGGGTCATGGTCGATGGGCCTGCATTACAGGAAACAGAAAACCAGAAGTTACAGAAGTAAAATTGTACTGGGCTGCATAGGATGCTGAAAAGAGGCTTTCTGTGCTACTATTACTGAAACTTCCAGGATGCAGAAAACAAGACAGAAATGTTATTGAGGAGGCAAAGTTGAAATATATGTTTGATTCACAAAATAAAGTATAAAGATTATCAGAAGGAAGGGACTCATGCAGGATGGTCAGGTTTCCCTTAAACTATTATTAAATCCAAGTTGTTGCATTTTCATATTGAGAGGGACGTACAAGATTTGAAAGTCAAAAATGAGGAACACCAACAGATATTTTAAAATGCCTTCAATCAAGATGTGCTGAAGTTTGTTGTGTTCATGATGTATTTGACAACCACAAAGTTAAAATATTGTGCATCTTACAGTGAAGGTTACGACAGATGTTGGAAATATTCAAACAAGAAGCAACAGAGAATTTTCAGAATATACTGACAGTGAAACAGGGGACAGTGAAGTAATGATATATATGAAGTCTAAGAAATAAAATTATGACATGAGAATAGCTGTTCTTAAACAAGGTTATTAATAGAATAATCAGATCAGAAGCTGGAGGGAAGGATTACAACCAATGTAACATTAATACTAGGATGCACAGTTTACAGGGAAGACAGAATAGGATGTTATTATTGAACAGATGCTCTTTAACAGTAATCATAGTGCACGCACAATTGCTCCTTGCAGGAGCAAGACCAAAGAAAATAGTAATAATAATAAATTCATTATAGCTATACTTAATTTACGAAACGCTCCTATAGTAAAATGTGAGAACTTATACAGAAGAAGGAAGAAATGCAATTTAAAAGGTGAATTTTTAAAGATGTTGTAGAAAATGTATTAGAATAAAATTCTCAAACTTGGAATAAATGCAACAGAGTCACAAAGAAATGAGGAAGGTCCAAAAAGAAACCAATGTGGTTATAGACTGAGGATAAAAATGACAATAAGAAATCAGAAGAAAAAGTGAATCTGCATCTGAGTTAGGAAAGGATGATCATAAAACTAGTAATAAATCCTTTTTAAAGTGCATCAAAAGCAGGAAGCTCATCACAGTGCTTTTAAGGTCAACAAAGGATGAAAGTATAAAAGAAGCACAAACAGCCAAATTAATGTTTTGCATCTGTAGTGACCCAGAGTCTGGGGAGCTGCGTGTATGGCAAATCCTTTTACAAAGGACTTAGAAGGTAGAAAAGTGAAACTAAGGGTCAATGGAAGAGATCATAGAAAAATAGACATAATCAGTGGTAACAAATCACTTACATCAGACAATATTTATCCAAGTTCTAAAGGAACTCAAGGATGAAAGATCTTAACTACTAATGACAGTGTGTAAACTTTCACTTAACACCGTCTCCATACCAGAGGCTCTGAGAGTAATTGACCGGGCGAGAATTTTTAGAAGAGCTCAAAGAAAGATCTGGAAAACTGCAGACCATTGAGTTGACATCTGTACAACAAACTAGTGCAAATTATTCTGAAGAAAAGTACTAACAGTCACCCAGATAAATAGATGTTATAGACAACAGTCAGCTCCTGAAAGGCAAGACGTGCCTTGCAGACTCACTGGATTTTTTTTTTTTTAAGGAATGAACATGCCATAGGATCCATCCAGTCTGGTTTACTTAGGCTTCCATATGACATGTGAGTTCCATCAGCCACAGTCCACTAAAGAAATCAGGATATTGTTTAGAGAAAAGAAGTGTCACACAGAACAGTGATTTGACGAAAGCATGGCAAGAGACAATATGGAGTAACGGTGAACTATCACATGGTAGAGGGTTACTAATTGAGTTCCATAAGAGTAAGGAACAAGACCTATGCTGTTCAAGAGACTCACACCACAAATGACCCAGGAAGTGACTAGTGAGGTGATGAGTCTGTGATGATATTAATTTATACAAGATCATCCATTACTGAAACAATAAAACAGCATATCCAATTTAATGCAGAGAAAGGTAATGCAACCTAAGGAGAGGAAAAAACCCAAACCCAACCTTGGCTATCCATTGATTAATACTACTCCAACTTGAGATCTTGAGATTTTTATAGATGTTTTTTGTACATTTCTCTATACTCAATAAAAAATAATAACTCAAAATGTTATGAAATATCAGGAAATAAATAGGGAATGAAATGGCAAACAGTGTTATGCCTTCACATAAAATCACACAAATGCTATCCAAGCTGTATTGCATCCACTCCTGAGATGACAAACTTCAACAGTAAAGAAACAGAAGGGTGACGAGGATGAGCTGAAGTACAGACTCAGCTAGAAAAACATGAGCAGCTGAAAAGGTATATGATCTTGAAAGCAACTAGACAAATCTATGTAAGAAAAATCTATTCAAGTTATGCATTCTGGTTCCTGAATCTCAAACACCTTTGAAAGGGATAGTTTTCTAGGGCAGTATGACAATGAGATTGCTCTCTTCATTAGAAACTGTTATTAGTTACTGCCAGAAACAAAATACTTGACAATATTGACTTTCCTTCTTACCTAAGCGAGCTTCTGTTCTTACCCATTCCTGAATAGTAAAACAGACAATATCTCAACTTGTAAAATCTTGATTCCTTTTTATGTACACTTTTCCATTGTTTTTTTACTACTGGAACTTTATAACCAAGCATGACTCTGCAGAGTCCAGGAGCAGTTTCATTATGGATTAAAAGATGCTGCGGCCTTTTCCTAAGCGAACAAAATCTTCTCTGACACTTCTTTTGTTAAGCATATGCCTGAATACGTTTCCCCAAGACACTCTATAAACACATAACCTAGGAATCTAGAGATCTTCCTGAAGCAGCTCTCATCTAGAAACGAGTGGGGGGGATGCAGGGAGGGCGTGTTCCCTAATATGAATAACAGAAGTTCAGTTGTAGTTAGAGCTAAGGGTCTGGTTTTGCTCCCTATTGCCCTCCTCTGAGCCTGAAGGTGGCAGCACCAAGATGCTAATAATTTAGCTGTTATAATCAAACAGAACATCAGTTACTCTTAAAACTAAACTTGATATGCAATTTAAAAATTAATAGTTTAACTAACAGGTCCTAAAAGCATACATGGATTAAGGGCAATAAGTTAGACTAAATAATTTAAATGTGTCTTGTTTATTTTCTAAAAATTATTCAAAATAGTTGTTCAACAATAGTTTTTAAATAATAACTGCAAGTTTTTATGTTTTAGATGATAGACTTTTTAAAAAGATTCATAAAGCAAAATTTAAAAACCTAGTATTATCTTTTATTCATTACATCTGTTCATATCCTATTGCATATCGCCTGTTCATTTAATGTATCCCTTTTAAGATCTACATGTAATGTAAACACTGCTTCATCTCTTCAAGAATTTCAACCACAGCATAACTGGTATCTTTCATATTTGATAGAAAATTGGATATAAAATTTTGGGAAATCAGACACCAGGCTCAGCATAGTTTTATACATTAGAGGTCTGAGAGTAAATGAGAGATTGGTGCAAAAAAAACACACATACAGTTACTTTGGCCTTATTTTCTGCTCTAAAGTGCATATATCAAGAGTGAGCAGAAAAGTGGGAATGGAAAAGAGGATTAGCACTTATGTCTTTAAATTTTTTATGAATATAGAAAATATTGCTTCTATTCGAAATCCCCTTCCTAGAATAGACCACACTTGACTATGGGCTTACAACAGGATTTTGAAATTATGTTAAATTGTGCCGCCTAATTTCATATTAAAGATGGAGAACAATGAAGTAATTTTACAGATGTTTGTATATAAACATAGAAGGCAATAGCAAAACATTAGTGTATAAAAAGGTAATCATGGACAAATATGAATAACGTGAAAATGGTTTTGTAATGGTAAGATTAGGATATCCTTACTTGCTTACTGTCAAACAACACGAGACTTGAAAAATCTTGGAAGCTGACAGTTTTTAGAAAGTGGAAGATTTTAAGGCAAAAGAAAGCATTTATATTTGCTGTTTCCAACTTGCAAGCTTAAAAACATTGTGGGAGACAGAATTATGATTTTAAAATACAGGTCTGACTATTATGCACTCTCAGGTAGCCTCTGACATGGTCAAGAAAGGAGTCCATGCAATAAAAGTGTGACCCAAATATCAAAGGCCACTGCACGCAGTTGAGCTCAAAGAACATAATTTTTTGCAACTGATGGAAGTAGACAAAAAGTATTCTATGTACACAAGGTCTGAGTGGCACGTTATCTATTTCGGAAGTGCACTTTGACAAAAGCATTTTGTAATTTAAAAAAGCTTAGTGGTTTATGCAACAGGGTTACATTTTACAATGTGGTCTGATAAACTCTGTCTCTAGCTTGAGAATCAGCGTAAAAGACTCACTTTGTGGCACTGGTAAGTTGCATAACTTCTGTAATTTTTTTTCAATATTCATCACTGTAATATCAAAAAACCCTGGAATTTTCCCATTATTAAAATCACACAACAATTCCTTTTATTAATACGCTGTCACTTTAATTGCTCCAAGCTTTATTATAATTCATTCTGGACGAAAATATTATGTAGCCAGGCTTTTATTTAAGCTAAAAAGTCTGGATATATTTAGTCATAAAGGTTTAAAAATGTTCCCAAAGGAAAATGGGGTAAAAACATGACACTATGCCTATTCCAAATAATGTTATTTAATTTAGGACTTCTAAGCTTTGAATCAAGGACTTTAAACCCAGCAGACAACTTCAGTGCTAAGGTTTTTCATGAACTAATCTATATTTAGGTTGTCTGGACTGCAAAATTCTTACAGAATTTACTCATGTCACATGCTTTTATAAAAAGCAGAGATAGGAATATTTAGTTTAACACCTCATAATAGTTTATTGATGCTGTGTTTTCAGACATCTCACAAATCCTTTCACAGACAAAAAGACCGAACACAAATAATTCCTCAGAATGATGAGGAATCCTCTAGCCATACCTATGGCTCTTCCCATTATAGTCTTTCCCAGATACTCCCACTGAGGGAGGAGCCATATACTGGAAATTTGTGATAACTAGTAGATTGTGAATCTTGAGTTTACCAACATGTTGATTAAATAGATGATTTCTAAAGAAAATATTCCTGTGTTGGAGTTCCTGGGCCTTTTTCAGTTTGCCTTCCCC